>NC_064642.1:60311738-60648495 GCF_023864345.2 Schistocerca serialis cubense | reverse complement strand
GCGTCTCTTCATCTAATGTAGTGTCCTGTTAGCAGGATTTGCAATCTTTTTGCTGATCTCAACAGAAGTCTGGTTCCAATAGTTTAAGGCTCATTGTGGAAATTTTTCATGTTGACATGAGCTCTACTACAGCTGCAACATTTCAGGTAGTTACTGTGCTATCAGTATCAATACAGTTATTGTCCATTTTTGTAAGCTGGTGTTATTACTATCCATAGAAACATTAAAAAGTGAGATAAATAATTAAAACCTACTACACATTATGGCAGCATACTTCAGAACGTAATAGAGTCAAAAGTTTGCATCTTAACGAGGATTTACTGAAAATTATAAATTCCAGCACAGCACAAAATCATGTCTGTCCACAAAGATATTTCTAAATAGCCCAGGCAAATAGGATGTTCTTTTCATAGAGTTATAAATGCACGAATTTATGTCCAGAGTTAATGTAGTTTATGGTACATGGCAGTGGAAGGGGAGGATGAGAGGAATAATTTAAGAAGAATTGGGGAGGAGGAGGAGGAGGAGGAGGAGGAGGAGGAGGAGGAGGAGAGGGATGAGGAGGGGGAGGGGGAGGGGGAGAGGGAGAGGGAGGGGAGGAAGGGATGGAGAGGAGGTAGAGCGGGACAGGGAGGGAGGGAGGGAGGAGGAAGGAAGTAGAGCGAGTGGGGGAGGAGAGGGGGAGGGTGGAAGGGGGAGAGAGGGGGAGGTGGAAGGGGGAGAGAGGGGGAGGGTGGAAGGGGGTGAGGGTGGAAGGGGGAGGGGGAGAGAGGGGGAGGGTGGAAGGGGGAGGGGGAGAGAGGGGGAGAGTGGAAGGGGGTGAGGCTGGAAGGGGGAGGGGGAAAGGGGGAGGGGGAGAGAAAGGGAGGGACAGAGAGATGGAAGGTAGGAGGGAGAGAGACTAAAAACATGAGAGGAGTCAAAACCTAATTGAAGACATTTGAAGGTGTGTGCAAGAGGTGCTGTACAGTTTACTGGCATATAGTGAAGACTCTGAAGAAGAGGCTAGCTGTAATTTTTTTGTGTGAAGATTTCTTGTGGTGAACAGCAATATGTCAAAGTATTTTAAAAATGAACACAAAGAGTCTCGATGCAAAAATATTTATTTTGTGGTAACCACTTTCAGTTAGCTTTTGACCATCCTAAGACCTCGTACTGAAATATGAACATAGAATGGATTTAGAGAGATGTCTGAAAATAGTAGTGCCTTACAAAATATTTCAAAATAACAAATATTATATGAAAATATTATACCCTTGATGGTAGGCAGTGGTAACACATGCTCTGTTCACCTCCACTACCTTCCACCATACGTATAATTTCTTCTTTTATTATTCGTTACATATGATGTATTTCACACGTCACTACTATTTTCACACATACGTCTAAATCCATTCTATGTTCATATTTCAGTACGAGGTCTGAAGATGGTCATAAACTGATTGAAACTGATTACTGCAAAAAAAAAAATTTTTTTTTTTTTTCAAAACTGTTTGTTTGTGTTCCGTTTTAAAAGAGGATATCTGCCATATTTTACCATTGTCTATAAAGAGGATTTAGTGGGAAAGAAGAAATTAAATAGTTATGATGTTTCTGTTGATGATGATTATAGCACACACTGATAAAAAGGAAAATTACACATCACATATAGCTTGAGAGCTTTCTCTCTCAGCTCAGTTCATACACACACAAGCCATGACTGTTCAACTAGTCTTTATTTCAGATCCACAGACTGTATCTGATTAATTAGATCTAAAATGCCCTCATGAATGATGAACAAAAGGAATTCTAAATCGTCCTACTTTATCATGGAAAAAAGTGGAGGCCAGCAGCCCCCCCCCCCCCCCCCCACCCCAGCAAATCCCATTCCCTGGAGAGAAGGGGAAAAAAAAAAAATCTTCAAAACTTGAATTGACATTATGTCCCACCATACAGACAGTGATATCAGTTTTTATAATGATAGAATGTATACGAGATACTGACTAATAGTTAGTGTATCCAGAACCATTTGTCATGGAATCTCAAACCTATATCACCATACGTCACAAAATTAAGTCGAGTCTCCTTCACTTCAGCTCAGATCCTATGTGTGCTCTTGTGTAGTAAATATTTTCATAAATATGGATGTCATCATTGCAGGCATTTGTAAATGCACATACCCATCATCTACTTCCTCATCACTGGCTTGAGAGTCTTGTGCACTGTTGATATCACTGTGGCTGTGGCCATCTGTCCCAGGTTCCTCCTTGATCGTCACTGATCCCTGTGTATCATCTTCTGTAGATGCACCTGCGGCAACACCTTGTTCAGCTTTTAGTACTTCGAGTTTGCGTCGCAGATTCTCCTGATGTCTGTCACGTAACCTTGCTCTTGCCATATGTGCTGAAAGTACAGCATACTTTAATACCTCCATGAATGCAAATGAATTAATTAGAAACTTAGGTTTCTATTCCTTTCGACAGCAAAATTTTATGTTTAAAAACATGAAATATATCTGCAATAATAATCACTGTCAGGAAAAAGATTTTTTTCTTTTTCGTAATTTCTAGAACAGTTTGGACTTTAGTCACTCAATAAGAATATGATAAGAAGCCAAACACATGGACATTCTTTGAGTGCCAATTAATTTAACCTCCATCAATGTGTATGCTGCTCAAGCTTGTGGGGAAGTACTGCTAAAGAATACTTATGAAGATAACTCCTGTCAGCATATTATTCTGGAAGTAAGAATTAAAGTGCTCTTAATGGCTTCTTTCAAAAAACAAAGGACAGTATTAAATAATTTTTCTTTATATTTTCTTGCCATTATTTCATGCTATGTCATTACATTAGTTCCATAAAACAATGCTGTCTTAAATCTAAACCAGTTGGTCATTTTATCATACGAAGCTAAAATCATAGTTTATATATATAAACAAAGATGAGGTGACTTACCGAACAAAAGCGCTGGCAGGTCGATAGACACACAAACAAACACAAACATACACACAAAATTCAAGCTTTCGCAACAAACTGTTGCCTCATCAGGAAAGAGGGAAGGAGAGGGGAAGACGAAAGGAAGTGGGTTTTAAGGGAGAGGGTAAGGAGTCATTCCAATCCCGGGAGCGGAAAGACTTACCTTAGGGGGAAAAAAGGACAGGTATACACTCGCACACACGCACATATCCATCCACACATACAGACACAATATGTCTGCTTGTGTCTGTATGTGTGGATGGATATGTGCGTGTGTGCGAGTGTATACCTGTCCTTTTTTCCCCCTCAGGTAAGTCTTTCCGCTCCCGGGATTGGAATGACTCCTTACCCTCTCCCTTAAAACCCACTTCCTTTCGTCTTCCCCTCTCCTTCCCTCTTTCCTGATGAGGCAACAGTTTGTTGCGAAAGCTTGAATTTTGTGTGTATGTTTGTGTGTCTATTGACCTGCCAGCGCTTTTGTTCGGTAAGTCACCTCATCTTTGTTTATATATATAATTTTTCCCACGTGGAATGTTTCCTTCCATTATATTAAAATCATAGTTTCAAGTACATGATGAGCTTGTCACTACAAATGTTTTATCTGTCCTATAGATTTTCCCATTCAGAGTAATTGAATGTAAAGAAAATACCAATTTACAGGAAAAGATGTGTTAGTAGCCATAGATTCATTAGAAAGGTATCTGCTTTAACACAGGCATCTACAGAAATTTATCCAAGAGTGGGCAAGATTACATATTTGAAATGTTTATTTAACTGATTCAGTGTAGTTCAGAAGGTGCTGTGCACAATGAATTAAAGCTGACAGGGAATATACCAAATATAGGAGTGGCAGTTATCTACTCAATGTGTTTTTATTTTATTAAGGTAAGTACTTTGATACTTAGACGGTAAGTATATTTGATTATTGCCAATATGATTATTCCCGTCACATTTTTTAATTAATGATCTGAAATTACATCCTCAATTATATACGTGTAGTACAAAAGCGAGTTTGAATATACGCCTAGAAAATATTCCAGGGCTTTAGCTGGTACAGTGTGTGTGTGTGTGTGTGTGTGTGTGTGTGTGTGTGTGTGTGTACACACTCAAGTTCGGTACAAAATTTTTTCCAAAAGCCAGCAAGTTTTCTATCTCTATTGTGTGTGCCTGTTGACAGATCAACACTTCTGCTACTCGGTGATTGGTCTACTTTACTCTTAAATTATATATAAAAACAAAGATGAGGTGACTTACCGAACAAAAGCGCTGGCAGGTCGATAGACACACAAACAAACACAAACATACACACAAAATTCAAGCTTTCGCAACAAACTGTTGCCTCATCAGGAAAGAGGGAAGGAGAGGGGAAGACGAAAGGAAGTGGGTTTTAAGGGAGAGGGTAAGGAGTCATTCCAATCCCGGGAGCGGAAAGACTTACCTTAGGGGGAAAAAAGGACAGGTATACACTCGCACACACGCACATATCCATCCACACATACAGACACAAGCCTTGTGTCTGTATTAAGGGAGAGGGTAAGGAGTCATTCCAATCCCGGGAGCGGAAAGACTTACCTTAGGGGGAAAAAAGGACAGGTATACACTCGCACACACGCACATATCCATCCACACATACAGACACAAGCCTTGTGTCTGTATGTGTGGATGGATATGTGCGTGTGTGCGAGTGTATACCTGTCCTTTTTTCCCCCTAAGGTAAGTCTTTCCGCTCCCGGGATTGGAATGACTCCTTACCCTCTCCCTTAAAACCCACTTCCTTTCGTCTTCCCCTCTCCTTCCCTCTTTCCTGATGAGGCAACAGTTTGTTGCGAAAGCTTGAATTTTGTGTGTATGTTTGTGTTTGTTTGTGTGTCTATCGACCTGCCAGCGCTTTTGTTCGGTAAGTCACCTCATCTTTGTTTTTATATATAATTTTTCCCACGTGGAATGTTTCCTTCCATTACATTACTCTTAAATTATTTACATTCTGCCTGAACTTTCCTTACTATAAATATTCAGAAAATATATTTTTATTCATATATCAATAATGTTTTGTAGCCATGGAATGCAAAAAATTTGAAATAGGAAAATAAGAAAAATATTCAGAATGACTGAGAAAATTGTCTTGGCTATCAACAAAAGCAATCAGCAAAAAATACCTTTGGTTAATACTCCTCAGAGTGGTGGAAGAGGACATAAAGTGCAAAACACTTATTCAACATTGTCCTTATTTGTAATGCTTCCTTTACTTACAAAGCTTCACAACTAATCATTTTAATCAATGTATTGTGTTATTTTCATCTCTCAATTTTGTTTAATGTTGGATAAATGTATTTTGAAAGCTATGTTTCTGGATTTTTTAGGTAAACCATAATCCAGGTAAAGTACCTACCCAGATGATTGCATGAAACCTCCCAAAACCAAACTCTACATCTGCATCTACATCTACAAACTTACTTCACAACTCACTGTACGGTGCATGGCGGAAGGTACCCTATACTACTACTACTGCTACTACTAGTAGTAGTAGTAGTAGCATGAGGACTAATTTCTTGTTCTTTATCTTCGTGATCCTAATGCTGTATCAAAATATTATGGGTTTCTTCTTTCTACTCATTCCCATTAAATTACAATTTTATACATTTAGAGCAAGCTGCCACACATAACACCAACTAAAAATTTTGTCTTAGTCATCTTGTATCCTCCTTCAGTCACTCAACTTCAACTCCTTATCATACACTGCAGCATCTTCAGCAAACAAACACAGATTGCTCCTCACCCTGTCTGCCAGATCATTTATGAATACAGAAAATAGTAACAGTCCTATCACACTTCACTGGGGCACTCCTGACAATACCCTTGCCTCTTACGAACACTCGCCATCAAGGACAACATATTATGTTCTATGACTTAAGTAGTCTTCAAGCCATTCACATATTTGGGAACCTATATCATCTGCTCATACCTTACTCAACAGTCTGCAATGGGGCACCATGTCAAATGCTTTCCAGAAATCTAGAAATATGGAATCTGGCTGCACTATATCATGTGAGAAAAGGACAAGCTGAGTTTCACATGAGCAACACTTTCTAAAACCATGATGATCTTTTCAATCACAAGTAAATTTACTATATTCAAACTGAGAATACCATCAAGGATTCTGCAGCAAACCAATGTTAGAGAGACTGGTGTGTAATTTCGTGGGTTCATTCTTTTACCCTTCTTATATACAGGAGTCACCTGCTCTTTTTTCCAGTCACTTGGGACTTTGCACTGGGCAAGAAATTCACAATAAATGCAAGCTCAGTAAGGGGCCAATACCGTAAAGCAGGTGTGGGGAAAAAGCTTCCCTCAAAAGGTCCACTAATGGCTTTTGTCTGGCCTG
Organism: Schistocerca serialis cubense; assembly: GCF_023864345.2. Taxonomy (NCBI): domain Eukaryota; kingdom Metazoa; phylum Arthropoda; class Insecta; order Orthoptera; family Acrididae; genus Schistocerca; species Schistocerca serialis. The sequence goes on along the minus strand of NC_064642.1, from coordinate 60,642,158 downwards.
CCAAGTCAATAATAAAAACCCGCCTTGAACTGAGATTTCCTTCTCGCGTGTGACCGAAGATTTCCTCCAAGACTGCCATGTGACTATGCTTGCTCGGCACAGATACTATTCATGCAAACCAAGTTGACACTCAGTGCTCCTATCAGCCACCATACTGAGTACCAACAAAGTTTGCTTGAATAGTATGACATGCAGGGCTTTTTCAGTTGATCTGGTTTATCTCCATTTTGTCTGTGAAACAGTAAACATATAAATTTCCAACTTTAGTGGAATTATGAACCCACCAGAAAAACGCAAAATCAGTGATGAATGTCGTGTGTTTAATGAAGAATGGATACACACATATTTCTTTGTTGATACAGGGAATAAAATAGTGTTTATTGTGTCATGAAACAGCAACCAAGTTCAGGGGGTATAGTCCGCAACGATGTAAAGAAATGAAACTTTCAACTCTAGCTCCAAACTTTCCAAGGAAGAATGCAAAATAAAAGCTGAGTAGTATGAGAAAAGACTGAAGAAGCAACAACCATTATTGACAAAGCAACCATTACTGACAAAGCAATCAACACTTCAAAATAACACTACAGAAGCAAGTTTCAGGTTAACCTATAATCTTACCAAATGCTACAAGCCTTTCCTGGATTGTGAATTTATTTGGCGGAGTATGTCAATGAATCCAAGCATATTGTGTCCTACTGTTAGAAGCAAATTTGAAAGCCTTTTATTGCAAAGTAGAACTGTAGTGTGAACCCACATAACAGCTGAATACTGCGAGCAAAGATTTTGTTTGGTTCCCTTCATTGTGGATGGCAGCACTGATAATGAAGATGCTGCAGAGTTACTCATTTTTAGCCATTGTATTAATGAAAATTTCATCATCAGAGAAGAACTACTTATCCTAAAGCGCACTGTGAATTGTCTAAACGAAGATGGCTTTCATGGAACAAAATGGTAAGCATTGCAACAGATGGTGCCCGAGCTTTCAGTGAGAAAAATGTAGATATGGTAGAGCATTTAAAAAATGTGCTGCAAGCACGAGGCACAGACAGTGTTACCATGTCTTTTTGCTGCATTTTGCATCAGGGGAGCATTTGTAAAGCTGCAATGGACTCCTGGACAACTCCTGTTGTCGGGGTTGTGAACATAATCAGGGCAAGTGCACTCCACCATTGACAGCTCGATCTCTGCTTGAGGAAATGGGGGCAGAGTGTGAAAACATATTTTACCACAATGGTGTGAGGTGGTTAAGCCTGGGCAAAGTGTTAAAAAGAGTGTGGGCACTGCAGAATGAAATCCTGTTATTTGCGGACTTGAAGGAGATATTTCATGACTTTGTTACACAAATAGGATGTGAGGAGTGGAGGTATGAGATGATGTTTGCAGCATAGATATTTGAGAAATTGACTGTAACGTTGCAGGGAAAGTGGTTGTTTGGACACTAAATGTGGATGCATGTAAAATAATTCAAAGCAAAATTGGCTGTGTGTGCAAGGCAAGCAGGTGAAGGCAATTTTCATCATTTCCTTCTATTAGGAAAACAGAAAGTGCCTGAAACTGTTTCTGCTAAGATCAGAGACCATCTGCGGAGTTTGGAGGAAGAGTTCACAAGAATATTTCAGGACTTTAGGAAAACTAAGTCATTCTGTCACTGCTTAAATTGACACAGCATCTAAGGAGCTGCAGCTTGAAATTATCAATGTGCAGTCAGATCACACTGTGAAAAGAATGTTTCACTCTGTGACATTAGTTAACTTTTGCAAATTTTTGTAAGCTGAAAAAGTCCAAGTATGGAGAAATTTGCTGGACGAAATGTTCTCCATATTTGGGTCTAAAAATATTTGGCAGCAAAGTTTTTCTAGCTTGATGATCAACAAGAGCCAATATTGATGCTCTTTGACAGACATTAACTTTCAGGCTGTGATGAAAATATCAACAAGCAATCATAGTCCTGATTTCAAAAAAATATACAAAAGTATGATTGAATAAACTTGTATCATTAAATTGGTTCCAAAATTACATGTACTTGCAGATGTAGATGATATGAAATTAGCAATATAAATAAAGTGAATAAAATTACAATTGTTTTATTTATATTTATCGATTTTTATAGTACAATTTCTATCTTTTCTGAAATGCAAAGTTAACTAATGAATGCAATCATTTTGAAGAGAGTGGATCTCTGCTTCCACAAAATGGGCCCCAAGTCAAAGCAACTGCCATAGAGTACGCTTTGTAAAATCGGATTGGGATTCCATCTGGATCTGGCAAATTATTTGTTTTCAAATTTTTCAATTGTTTCTTTATGGCAGAAATGCTTATCACAACGTTGCCCATGCACGAGTCTGTTCAATGGTCAAAAGACGGTATGACTGTATGATTCTCCTGTGTGAATGATTTCTTAAATGCGAAATTTAAAATTTTGGCTTTTGTTTTGTTATCTTTAATTTACACACCACACTAGTCAATGAGTGACGGACTGGAAGCCTTAAATTAAAGATTTTATGCACAACCAGAATTTTCTCGGGTTCTTGGTCTGGTCTTCTGCTAATGTATGATGGTGATAGTTGTTGTATGCTTCATGCATTGATCATTTTACATATGTACGTATCTCTAATAACCTTTGCCTGATCATGATCACAAATTCCCATTTCTATACTGATGCTGTCGATAAGGGCTGGTCTAGTTGTAGCTACAAGATCTGAGATATCTCCATTCCATGAGGGCCGTGCAACTAGCTGCTCGAGACAGTTTTCAGAAAATGTGTTCAAAAGCACTTTGCAAGGCAGATGTCCCACACTGTACTCACCAGGTTAAAATCGCCTCCAACTAATATTACAAGATCTGGGTATTTACTTGCCACTGACCGCAAACTTTCTTATAATGACTCTAGAAATGTCAAAGTAGAATGGGTCGCTCGCTAAAAACATCCATCAATTAACTTGGTTTCACCTATACCTGTTGCACATGACCAGGGAACTTCACTGCCTCACTGAGTTCTGACCTTGACAGAGAGAATATTTTTGTCAACTGCAATGAACACTCGCCCTGCTATGGTGTCTAATGTGTCTTTCTGATATACATTCCATGGCTCGCTAAATGGCTCAGAGCTTTTTACTTCAGCTTTCAGCCAGCTCTCACTCCCAAGAATAATTTGGTTGGTTGATTTGGGGGGGGGGGGGGGGGACGGGGGGGGGGTAGGACTAAACAGTGGGTTCATCGGCCTATCAGATTAGAGAAGGATGGGGAAGGAAGTTGACTGTGCCTTTTCAAAGGAACCATGTTCGCATTTGCCTGAAGTGGTTTAGCAAAATCATGAGAAACCTAAACTGGGATGACTAGACGTGGGTTTGAACTGTCGTAATCCTGAATTTGAGTTCAGTGTGCTAACCATTGCACCACCTCACATGGTAAGAATAATTTGAGTGCTAGAACTCTCCTGGAAGGCAGCAAATTCGGAAACTTTGTTACAAATAGTTTGACGATTCATTGATAAAATTTTAACAGTCAAAAGTGTCTTTATTCTGAACACGGTCTGACTTCCTCTTTTTGTGTATAGACTGGCAAGTATTCATCAGAGTACCTTTAACTACTACCTAGCCCAATAAATCCCCACGTGCACTCCAGAAGTACTCTGCTACCCAAGTAGCTGTTTCTTTTTTGTAGTGCACCACTGATCTATCAAGGGGAGTCCTACAAAGCCCCACCCAATAAAACGCATGTAGAAATCTGCAGGCAAGACTGTCATTAATAGACAAAGCCTTTGGTTGAGACCCTCAACTCAGCTCCACACCAAGGGCCCCGAACTCTGGAAACAACAATGCAAATCGTGAGCTCTGCTCGCACCTCTTGCGGAATGCCAGCAGCCTTCACCCCTCTGCCAGGTGCCTGTATGAACTGAGGATCGCCTCAGAACCTATGTACAGGCATTGTTGGTGTCGACATGAGCCACAAGTTGCAGACAAATGCACCCTGCACCTCAATAGCTGCAGGCAAGGCCGCTTCCACATCCCAGATGAAGCCCTCCGGCAGACATACTGAGTGCACAGTGGCTTTCTTTCCAGTCCTGAATGCTATCTTCCTAAGGGGCTCCATAACGTGCCTAGTGTTTGAGCTCCTGATAACTAGCAAACCCCTATCCATGTGTGCCTGCTCAGATCCTGCTCAAGGTTTGTTACTCAAACTCAAGTGACCCAAATGTAATTACCACATGCCACTCAGCCTGCTGTGAGGGAGGATCCACTGTATCGAGTAAACTGGAAGGTGCAGTGGCAGCAAAGCCCACGGGGAAAATGGGCAACACTGGGGGGACTTGCCACATTTTCCACCACCTCTACACTCCAAGACAGCAGCCTGAAGGTCTCTGACCACAGCCAAAAGAGCACTCAGCCATTTGCAAACTGTGGCCAGCTCCTCCTGTGTCTGCACACAGCATACAACCATCACACTCATGCTTGCAAAACAAACTGAAGGAGTAAACTATAAAAGCAGACAGAAAACTACCTATGCAACTTGCTATCCTTCTGATGTGTCATGAATGGATGCTGATGCCTTAATGAGCTGTGTAGCTGGCTGTTCAGAATAAATGAAAACTATGCTACAGACTGCCTGAATTTACACTTACAGCTAAAAATGCGAGATTCAACCTATTAAGTAGAAATACACACACAGAATTTAAGAACTATACTGCTAGTAAAACAAAGGCAAAAGTTAAATATGTAACTCGCCACTCTGAAGATGTGAACAGGTGACATCAGAAGGCCTCACTCTAACTGCAGAGTAGAAGAGGCCTTTTAGTAGTCTTGAATTAAGTCAAGAAAGTCATGGTCTACCATTATTGTGTAGACATGTAAACTACACTACTGGCCATTAAAATTGCTACACAATGAAGACGATGTGCTGCAGACATGTAATTTAACCAACAGAAAGAAGATGCTGTGATATGCAAATGATTAGATTTTCAAAGCATTCACATAAGGTTGGCACCGGTGGTGACACCCACAATGTGCTGACATGAGGAAAGTTTCCAACCAATTTCTCATACACAAACAGCAGTTGACCAGGATTGCCTGGTGAAATGTTGTTGTAGTGCCTCATGTAAGGAGCAGAAATGTGTACTTTGATAAAGGTCGGATTGTAGCCTATCATGATTGCGGTTTATCGTATCGTGACATTGCTGCTTGTGTTGGTCGAGATCCAATGACTGTTAGCAGAATATGGAATCGGTTGGTTCAGGAGGGTAATACAGAACACTGTGCTGGATCCCAACGGTCTCGTATCACTAGCAGTCGAGATGACAGGCATCTTATCCGCATGGCTGTAATGGATCATGCAGCCACATCTCCATCCCTTAGTCAACAGGTGGGGACGTTTGGAAGACAACAACCATCTGCATGAGCAGTTCGACAATGTTTGCAGCAGCATGGACTATCAGCTCGGAGAACATGGCTGCGATTACCCTTGACACTGCATTACAGACAGGAGCGCCTGTGATGGTGTACTCAATGACAAACCTGGGTGCACGAATGGCAAAACATCATTTTTTCAGATGAATCCAGGTTCTGTTTACAGCATCATGATGGTCGCATCTGTGTTTGGCGACATCACGGTGAACGCACATTGGAAGCATGTATTCATCATCGCCATACTGGCGTATCACCCGGCGTGATGGTATGGGGGTGCCATTGGTTACATGTCTCAGTCACCTCTTGTTCGCATTGACGGCACTTTGAACAGTGGATGTTACATTTCAGATGTGTTATGACCCGTGGCTCTACCCTTGTTTCGATCCCTGCGAAACCCTACATTTCAGCAGTATAATGCATGACCGGATGTTGCAGGTCCTGTACGGGCCTTGCTGGATACAGAAAATGTTCTACTGATGCCCTGGCGAGCACATTCTCCAGATCTCTCACCAATTGAAAACATCTGGTCAATGGTGGCCAAGCAACTGACTCATCACAATATGCCAGTCACTATTCTTGGTTAACTGTGGTAATGTGTTGAAGCCGCATGGGCAGCTGCACCTGTACATGCCATCCAAGCTCTGTTTGACTCAATGCCCAGGCATATCAAGGCCGTTATTATGGCCAGAAGTGGTTGTTCTGGGTAGTGATTTCTCAGGATCTATGCACCCAAATTGCGTGGAAATGTAATCACATGTCAGTTCTAGTATAATATTTTTGTCCAATGAATACCCATTTATCATCTGCATTTATTCTTGGTGTAGCAGTTCTAATGGCCAGTAGTGTAGATTGTAGAATTTGTAACTTTATTACTGCACAATGAGCTGTACTGTGCTCTGTAGAGATCGAAAAGATGCCAACTCCTTCAGAAAATATATTTTTTACCTTGTAATCCATACAGCCATTCCCTCTTTCAGTGTTTGGCATTTTCCCTTCCTGGTGTGTTTAGGTCTATCGTTGAAGCATATATCAAACTGTGTACAGTACAACATGACTGTGTTTTTCAGATTCTACTATAATCACTCTGCTGTGTAAAACTGCATGCAATTCCAGAAAACTGTCATAGGTCTTGTTTGTCCACAGACAAAAGCTAAATTACCGTTGTTATTAAATTGTGCAGAAAGAGAAGGTGTCCTTGTGGGAATTGGGGCCAAATGTGGTATAATAAAGACATAATTACACTGTGTTGATGAGGGTAGAAGAGAGGAGACCCCCCAGGGAATTGGCAATGGTCTTCACACACCACGGTATTAGCCTGGTCCTTTTTTAGCAACTCGATAAGTGCAGCATGAGGAAGCACTGAAGATAATTACAGGGACTCTATTACAGCAATGTTCAGTTAAGGTTCACATCTGCCTTGACTATAGGACAGTGTCAAAATTACTGCTGGTCACAGGAAACAAGATACTTTCTCGCCAACAGCATGTCAACCAAACAATACTGAGTTATGCAGTGCATGTTAAATCCATAGAATTTCCTGTAATGTCTGGCAATGACAGTTCTGCATTTTGCAAAATCACAAAGAACTATTTCAAGAAATACATGGAAGTTGTGCAATGAATATAAAGCCTGTATCTCAGACTCCATGCAAGTGGCCTTGTGGTTTACCCAGATTAATCATTCATTAAGATGCAATACCGATCATCTTTCAGTTCACAGGACAGAAATGTATCTGAAGAGAAGCGGTTCCCATGCAAGAGAAGCAGTTCCCATGCTGTGTGTGCACCATAAGGCAGTAATGTCACAGAGTTGTTGACACACGTTTATGTTCCTACCCCAGGCACATTCACAAGTAATGGCACATTTAGGTAAGTCATGCATCTGTATGGTAAAGCTGACAGATACCATGTTTCAGTGGAACCTCTTTTACATTGGCAAATTGACCATGGATCATGCCATAAACTGATTTTACCCTCTTTTCGTCCATTTCCTTTATTTCCAATACTCCTACATATATCGCTATGCTGTTACTTTTGTTCTCCTGTTCACATCCTTCCAGTCATTGTAGTCTTCTTCCAACTTGAAACCCTTACAAACTCTGCTGTGTATTTTAGAAATGTGCTGTTCTAACATTAGGGCTTTAGTGGTGCTGGAGCACAATTTTTTAATCCACGTCATGGTGGTAGTCTTGCTCCTGAGGTAACCAAATATTTATCAGGTTACCTTCCATTCAGAAGGCTGTTGCACTCGGCAACTGTTATATTGACTTGCAAATAATAGATTTCAGCTATCAGTTGTCCTTTTTAAATTTTATTGGCAGATCTAGATTTCAGCTAGAAACTAGCCATTCTCAATGCACTATCATTTTTGATCAGTGCATGTAATGCCTGTTGGTCAGGCTTCATCCAACGTTCATTGAGTATTCAATGCACTATCATTTTTGATCAATTCATGTAATGTCTGTTGGTCGGGCTTCATCTACAGTTCAGTAAGTATTCAATGAACTGTGGATGAAGCCTGACCAACAGGAATTACATGCATTGTTCAAAAATGATAGTGCATTGAAAATGGCTAGTTTCTAGCTGAAATCTAGATCTGCCAATAAAATTTAAAACGGACGAATGATAGCTGAAATATATTATTTACAAATCAAATACTTGTTTGGATAGTCTATTCTTTATTCTTGTCCATTCTGTATAGAAGCCCAAGAAATATCAGCCTCCTTTTCCTCACTCTCTCCAAGGTCCTCTCCACATTTTGCAAGACTTCTTTCTTGCTCTGAAGTCTCCGATTTGCCTCGGTCTGGACTGCACGCATGATTTTTTGAACAACTCTTCTTCCCAGGACCTCCAATTCTTTCGCTTGTACTTCTTTGAGAGGTCTTCACTGCTGTACAGCTATTCTGTTTTGACCACATTATACAGTGTCTTAGTCTGGTATTCCAGGATATGCACATTTTGTTGCAAAAGTTTTTAGTCAGTCCTTATCGACTTTCCAGTTCTAGGGCATTTTCTCTTATGATCTCACTGAAGTACTTGAATTTGTTTACATTTGTTATATGGCCTAGCTTTTGGCTAATGAATTTTTGTACATATTTGTCATTCATCAGGCATTTGGTATTTTCTATCAAGACTAATGGACTATTATTTAAAACAGTCAATCTTTCTTTCACAAGGACTTGGTCCTGGAACTTTTTTTAAAAATTTCATGTTGCAGGAAAGTTCTGGTAGAACATAAATGCTTTTGGATTAAAGGAGACAGATCGAAAAGCAGAAGCGCTCAGTTGTCGAAAGGCACACACAAAAAGAAAAAACTTCCTAGCTTTCTGAGTAAACCTTTTGACAGCTGCAGTAAAATACAAAATACACACAGAAAATGTGTGTGTCTGGTGAGGTGGGTACAGGAAGAGAGAGGTGAGAAGCAGGGAGAAGGATTCAGAGTTGGAGGCTAGTGGCTACAAGAGAGGCAGCAAGTTTGCCAGCTAGGAATGTAGGAGGAAAAGATTAGTGTTTAACGTCTCATTGACAATGAGATCATTAGAGACGGAGCACAAGTTTGGATTAGGGGTGGATGGGAAAGTAAATCGGCAGTGCCCTTTCAAAGGAACCATCCCGGCATTTGCCTGAAACGATTTAGGGAAATCATGGAAAACCAAAATCAGGATGGCCGGAGATGGGTTTGAACTGTCATCCTTCCAAATGCGATTCCAGTGTGCTAACAACTGCGCCACTTCACTCAGTAGGAATGTAGGAGGGAGGGGCAGCATGTAAATGGGCTACACATTTGATGCACGGTTGTCACGGCCGTTGGGTTGTGGTGCATGCTGATGGTGACGTGTGAAGACAAGAATTGGGAGGGCATGATAGGAAAGAGGAAGGAGAAGCTGTTGAGTGGAGGGTGTAGGGACACTTCGTTAACAGAGATTGGGGACAGAATGGTTTCAGGAGGGAAGGATGTATTGCACAGATACCTTCCATATGTGTAGTTCAGAAAAACTGGTGGTAGAGAAAAGGATCCATGTGGCCTGTATCATGAAGTAGCCATTGAAATTGTGAATGTTGTGCTCACCCACATGTTGTGCCACCGTATGGTCTTACTCATTCTTGGCTACATTTTGGCAATGGCCATTCATTTTGATGCACAACTGGTTGGTTTCATACTAACATAAAAGCTGTGCAGTGACTGCAACAGAGCTGGTATATCACATGGCTGTCTTTGATGGGTAGGATAAGCCTGTGACAGGAATGGAATAGGAAGTGCTGGGTGGGTGGATTGGGAAGGTCTTGCACCTGGATCTACCACATGAATATAATCCCTGTGGCAAGGGGCTGGGTTTGGGAGTGGCATAGGGGTAAGCCACAATATTGTGTAGGTTTGTTGGACAACAGAATATCATTTTAGGAAGGGTGGGAAGAATCTTGGGTAGGATGTTCCTCATTTCAGGGTACGATGACAGATAAAGCCCTGACGAAGGATATGGTTCTGTTGTTCCAGTCCAGGGTGAAATTGGGTGATGACGGAGGCACTCCTTTGTAGCTGATTCTTTGGGATGGTGAGAGGATTGGGCTGTGTGAGAGGATATGACATGGGAAATCTTTTTGTGGACTAGGTATAGGGGGTAATGTCTGCCTGTGAAGACCTTAGGCATATCGGGCAAGGGAGTTCTTGTCACTGTGTATACGTTGCCCACAGGTTGCCAGCCCTCAGAGAGGTGAAGGTCGATTCCAGGAAGTTGGCACACTGCGTTGAGGATGAGCAGGTGAAGCAGATGGGAGGAAAGGTGTTGAGGTTGTGATGGAATGAGGATAGGCCGGATCATGAAGATATCATCAACGAACCTGAATCAAGCTACAGATAGGGAGTTTTAGGAGGCTAGGAAGGTTTCCTCCAGACAGCCCATAAAGAGTTCTGCAAGTTTCGCAGGAGAGCTTCTGTGAAGTTTGGAAGGTAGGAGATGAGGCACTGGCAGAATTGAAGCTGTGAGGACGGATCGTGAGTCGTGCTTGGGTAGCTCAGTTGGTAGAGCACTTGCCTGCGATAGGCAAAGGTCCCGAGTTCGAGTCTCGGTCCGGCACACAGTTTTAAGCTGTCAGGAAGTTTCATATCAGCGCACACTCTGCTGCAGAGTGAAAATCTCATTCTGGAGCCCATAAAGAGGTTGGCATAGTAGGGTGCCATGTGGGTGCACATGGCTGTGCTGCGGATTGTTGGTATCTTCCCTTCAAAGGAAAATTAATTGTGGATCAGGATCCAGTTAGTAAGTTGTATAGTGAATGAGGTGGTGGGATTGGAGTCTGAACAACATTGGGAGTGATAATGTTTGACAGCAGAAAAGTCACGGGCATGAGAGATGTGCATGTATAGGGGAGTGGTGTCAACAGTTGTGAGTAAGAATCCAGGAGTTAAAGGGGTGGAGATAGTGGGCAGTCGTTGAAAGAAGTGATTACTTTGTCGTTCAATAGCTGTGGCGCTGTTAGTTATGTAAACCCATTCATCATGGCACGGTTGTACCACACTGGATGGGAAAAACCAGTTTTTAACTGCACTTAGGACAAAAACCGGAAGAAAAGCAAAAATGACATTGGTTTTTGATTGTCCTGAAACTGAAAACCACATACAAAGCAACAATGCAAGTGGTTTTTAATTGTCCTGAGGCCAAGAAAACCATATAAAAGGCAACAAAGAAATCTGTTTTTAATTTTCATGATAAAGGTGCAAGACATTTTTAATATGTTAAGCACCATTTTCTGCCACGAGTTAAAATTCAGAAATGGCATGTTCCACAACAAATAAGAGGGTCTGGGAGGGTCCCATTCAGAATGTGCCACACAATGTATGCCTTCAATTCTGCTACGCTCATAATTGGAGCACTGAACACATCATCTTTCAGATAATCCCACAGCCAGGAGCCACACAGATTAAGGTCAAGTGATCTGGACGACCAGGCTGTAGGGAAATGACAGCTGATAATTCTAACATTTCTAAAATGCCTCTTCACCAGCCACTTCACTGGCTGTGTGATGTGTGGAGAAGTGCAACCTTGCATAAAAATGATCCTACCCACACGTGAACACTGTTGAAGGGTTGGAATACTGTTGGTGTGCAAAAGACTCTCTTAGTGTTTACCATTGGTGGTACAGATAACAGGACTCACAGGGCCCTTCTCTTCAAAAAATGCATTTCCTATGATATACAATTCAGTCAACCCGCACCACACAGTTACCTTCACAGAACAAAGTGGAACCAGTTGATATGCAGGTGGGTTTTCTGCTGATCATATGCTGCAGGTCCATGTATTGAAATTTCCTTGGAGATGGAAATGGGCTTCATCTGTCCACAGAAAGTTCCACAGCCATTCACAGTACACTTCCATGAGAACAAGAAATTCTAGAGCAAACGTTTGTTCACTGGCAGGTCAGCACGAACCAACTACTCAACATGAGTAACTTTGTATATATAGCAATACCAGATTTTTCATAAATTTTATGCACTGTGCTCTGAACATGTCCAAATTTTGGGCAGTTCCCTGTGTGCTACAGGTTTGCATACTACTGCTCAAACCTTTCCTGCAATACTGTGGCCCTTCTAGTAATATTGGATAAAGTCTTTTTCTCCCTCTGGCTCATTGCACTTCAAAAGAATCTGTCTTTTCAAATTTATAATCATTTCTCCAGACCACTAGTGGACATCAGTCCACTACCTTATTCATATCCTTGAGAGCTACTGGCACACAGTCATTGTTCTTGTGACTGGGTGACTTTTCTAAACGCTACCTCTTTTCCTAAAGCTCTCCAGTTCCTCTCTCTTCACCCCTCTTCCTTCCTCCGGAAGGAGGAGCCACTGGCTCCGAAAGCTTGCATAAGTAAAACTTTTTTTATATATGTACTCTCCTGCTGGTGTTTGGTGAGCAGATTTTTTTAACCATCCAGTTACTGCGTATCCAAAGATAGAAGAAACCATATAAGAAGAGGTACAGAAGGTAATGCAGTGTCTAAAAGACTACACAGCACCATGAACTGATGGAATAACAGCAGAACTGTTGAAAGACGGGGAAACTGGTCTCCATAAGTGAATCATCAAACTTGTCAACTTGATGTAGAATTAGAAAAGCATCCCAGAAGAGTGGACCTGGGTGGTAATTCTACCAATCCATAAGAAAGGAGACACGATTTGTTGTTCGAATCACCAAGAAATTACCCTGCTGGGTGTAACCTACCAGATTCTCTTTAGTATTATTTACAACAGTCTAGTTCCATATGCAGGAGATATTCTGGGAGAATATCAGTGTGAATTTCAGCCTAAAAGGTCAACAACAAATCAGATATTTGTGCTGAGGCAAATATGTGAAGAGGCATGTAAGTATAATGCTGAACTTCATAACCTCTATGTAGACTTCAAGCAGGCCTTTGATACTTTTGATGGGACAGAAATCTTATGTGATTTGCTAGTGCTTGGTATACCATCAAACTATGTTTCACTTATCCAAGCACCACTGGCTGGTTCCAAGGCTGCAGTGTGAGTGGATGGAGATCTCAGCAAATAGTTTAGCATTAGCAAAAGAGTCAGACAGGGGGATGCCATTTCTACAATGCTTCGCAATCTAACTCCTGAAGCAGCTACTCAGAGGCCTCAAACATCTGGTTACATAGGCATAATGTCAACCCAGATATGTGCATATGCTGATGATGTACGAGTGTTGCCCAGAAATTAATGCACCACTTCTTTTTTCTCAGCCGAAAACAATGCTTCGAATGCAAAACTTTACCTATGTATTATTTGAAGTCTCCTGAGTGAGCTGACCAAGTTTCAGTCACTTCCAACAGATAGTGTAGCTGCAAGACAGTTTCGAAATGGCATCTGTAGGTGATGTACGTTACAAGTAAAGTGCCGTCATTGAATTTCTGATTGCGGAGAAAGAAACTGTGGGTAATATTCACAAACGCTTGTGCAAAGTCTAGGGTCCATCTGCTGTCAACAGAAGTACAGTTAGTCAATGGGCACAGAGGGTGAGACCATCAGAAGTTGGTTTGGTGGAGCTCCACAATTTTCAGCAGTTGTAGAGACCATCCACGGCTGTCACACCTGACATGTTGTAGTGAGCTGATGTTGTCATTCATTGAAGGATGCCATTCACAGAAGACATTTTGAGGACAATAAGGAAGTGATTCACACAATGAAGCACTGGCGCCACCATCAGGACAAGGATTGGTATCGACAGGGCATACAGGTCCTCGTTTCGCACTGGAGGAAGGCCGTACAACGGGATGGAGATTACGTGGAAAAATAGGGTGTGCAGATAAAACACCATTCTTTCTTGTATGTAATTCTCATTATGTTCAAAAAGAACTGTTGAAGAACAAAAATAAGGTGCATTACTTTCTGGGCAACCCTCATAGTAATTACTAATAGAAGAAGAGTGTCACTAGAGAGAACAATAGAGGAAGTGAAAGGAGCCACAGTACCTAGAAGCCTTGCTATTAATGAAAAGAAGACTAAATACATGAATTTCACCACTAAAGGAAATAATAACTTCAATAAACTATCAGCAGCTGGTTTCAATTTTGAACACATGCAGAACTTTGATTATCTGGGATCTAATATTAATAGGACAAATTCCATGTCAACTGAAACAAAACAGTGCATTCTAAGTAATATCAGATGCTTTCACACATTTAAGAAATTGTTAGCCTGTAGATTGTCAAACAGAGGACTGAAACTTCAAATTAATGAGGTCATGACAAGACCAGCTGTAATCTATGGATGTGAAACATAGGCACTGATGAGTGCTGATGAGCAGCAGTGCAGGATATTTGAATGCAGGGTTCTGTGCAAGACCTATCAATCGATTCAGGATAACAGCGGTTTCTGGAGATCTAGAACGAACACTGAGCTGGATTGCCTCATACAAGGAGCTGATATTGTAAGAACAATGAAAAGTAGGAAAAGAGCCTGACTTTGACTTGACCTTGGGATGGATACTGTATGAAGAGTTCTTTGAATGGAGGCCAACTGGAAGAAGACAAAGAGGAAGTCCATGAAAGCAGTGGACAGATGATGTGGAAGAACAAAGAAAATCTCTCTGAGTTAGAGGAGGGTGGAGATCTGCGCTGGAGAGGACAGAATGGAGGAAACTTCTTGAAGAGGCTAAGACCCATGCAAGGTTGTAACATTATGAGGAGAAGGAGAAGAAGAAGAAGAAGAAGAAGAAGAAGACTAATCCACCAGATCATACAGCATTGTCTGTTAGATATTTCTAATGAAGTACAGCATCCCACTGTTAGACCACCCATATTATTCACATGGCCTAGCACCAAGAGACTTTTATCTGTTTCCCAAGGTCAAATCTCCAATAAAAGGAACAAGATCTGTTGAAGTAGTTAAAGAAAAAGTGGTACGCAACATCAGCAAGCTCAGAGAGGAAGACTTCCCACAATGTTTTCATCAACGGAAAATTCAGATAAAGCATTGCAGGGACAGAGGAGGAGAGTTTACGAAGGGTGACAGTAAAGAAAAACGTATGTTTTTGCAATAAAATGTTAAAATGTTTTAAAGCAGTAGTCTGACATTTTACAGCCATGCCTCATATTAATGTTCTCTACAAAAGAGAGAGAGAGAGAGAGAGAGAGAGAGAGAGAGAGAGAGAGAGAGAGAGAGAGAGAGAGAGAGAGAGAGGGGGGGGGGGGGGGGGGGGAGAGAGAGAGAATGCCCATTGGTAGAATTTTAAATATAATGTAAATTAATGCTGATATTTCCGATGATACTAAGTGCTGTTCATTCATGTGTCAAAAGCTATTGCCTATAAATATCTTGTTAGTCTGGGTTATTGCTGAACAGATTTTTTTTTTTACCTGTGATTGCATAGATGGTGAGGGGGCATGATGTGCTACAAAATTATTGACACAAATGTTTGTATTCCTGCTGCTGGTGTAACACAGGTAATGTCAGATATAGCTATGTTTTGTATCTGTTTGGTAAAGATATTACATATTGGGTTTTAATGGACTATTATTTAATATATTCCATTTCTCTTTCACAAGGATCTGGTTCTGGTTGTAATTCTTTTCTTTTCATGTGATGTTGAAAGAGTGAGCGCTGAGTTAAACTAAGGTTTGTCCCCTATGTATCACAGACTTGCCACTGTTATGCCTAAAGATGCTGTTTTTTTAACAACAATTATTGTTAATTGTTTTTTCTTGTTTTACTTGGAGATATTTGTTAGAAAGGAATAGGGATATGTGAATTAGTTCCGTTGTGAAGTCTTTAAAGGATTGAACTCCCACGTACAACACAGCTTCAAACACCTGATTACAATTAATGAGTTGATGTGTTAAATTTTTGACATTAGGCAAGTGAGCAAGAAAAAGTTTAGCAAAGTTTAGAAATTTTGTTTAAAGTTTTTTTGGAAGGTTTTAAGTGCTCTCATTAGAAAACACTGGATTAGAGCAGTCTGGGTAAATTAAACTCCATTTTAAGCAAAAGCTAGTTTTTGTGTAGCTCAATGTTTATGACATCATGTCTCCTGAACTGTGAGTCATACGACAACATAATTTTACAGGTACATTCAGTGGGTTATGTTGGTACTATATGCAAAGTGTGTTGTGAATAATTAGTAGTAAAGAAATAGTAAATTAAAATGTCATGCCTGATGCTGAAGTTTTACTGCAAGAACAACGAAAATGTAGTAATCGATCAACTTTTTTCCTTTCATCATTTGGTGGGAAGCATTAGCAAGAAAAAGTTTCATAAATGTTTGAAATTACGTTTAAAGTTTGTTGGAAGTAACTAAATGCTCTTAGTTTCAAATACTGGATAAATATAGTTGGGGTAATTTGCGTGCAGTGAACTGTCCCAAGACATATACACAGTTTCCAATCATAATAATTGTCTTAGTGTGTTAAACCTTAATGAGCAGATTATGACAGCATTTTAAATTTTTAAATTTGGTCAGTAATTATGTAAGGTATCTAAAAACAAATATCTGTTGCCCCTGGAAGCCATTAGACAGGCAACTTGCAATTGAAATGATGAACTGGGTTTAAAAAAAAACTATTTGAGTTAAAGGGGGAGGGAGGGGGAGGAGGTGGGTGGGGTGGGAGAGGGGGCAAGGTAAGGGCAAGAGGAGGGGAAAGTGAGGGAGGGAGGGGGGGAGGGAGGGGGGGAGGGAGGGAGAGGGGGGACCGTTATATGGAGCACCACGTTGCGAGTGCACGCCAAGTCATTAAATCCTACACTAATCTGTTGATTAACCTTATATCAAACACTTTCAAGTAATGATGATGATGATGATGATGATGATGATGATAACAGATTTGCCTTCCAGGTTCAAGTTGATAACTTTATTGGTAGCAGTGATACATATGAGATCTGTTCAAAAAATAAAGGATTACTCATAATTTTGCACCCATGGCACCTTGGAGCAAAATGTGGTTGGCATCCCTGCACACACCATTGTTTAATGTATAACAACTGGAAATTTCAGTTTTGTATGTCAGTTAGTTCTTGTTCATTACTGTACCAAGTAAAATGTTGTATCACACAGTTTGAGAATTTTGAGATGGCAGAGTTAGATGAACAACGTGACTGCATTTAATTTTGTGTTAAACTCAAGAAAACCTTTACAGAGGCACATCAAATAATGCAGAAAACCTGCAGTGATAAGTGCTTAAGAAGCACTTTGTGTTACAAAAGGTTATTATGGTTTAAAAAAGGCTGGGCAGAAGTTAAAGATGATCCTCGTTCAGGATGCCCTTAGACTTCTACCAACAATGCTCATGTCCGGAACGCCAACAAAATTGTGGGTGCCAATTGAAGACTGACTGTCAGAGAGGTTGCAGAAGAACGTAACATTTCAGTTGGATCATGTCATGAAGTCCTGACACAGCATCTTGGAATACACAGTGTTGCCACCAAGTTCACCCCCATCTCATGCGTCAAGACCAGAAAGACCTTTGCCTCTCAATCTGTGAAGAGTTTTTCGATCACACAAATAAGAACGAGATGTTCGTGGTCCCTGTCGACTTTTTTTATTTCCAAAGTTGAAAATGCCTTTGAAAGGATGAAGATTTGCAATGATAGACAAAATAAAAGAAAATTCCAGATGGTGCGCTTCGCCTGATCCTGCAAGAGGCATACCGAGGCTGCTTGCGGAAGTGGAAATGGCATTGGGAGTGGTGCCTCAATTGTGGAGGAGAGTATTTCGAAGGAGACCGTGCACAATAAGTGAAAGTTAAGTGTAGAAAGATATTGTGGACAAAGTTTCAGAATTTTTTGATCAGATCTTGTATATTTATTTAAAACTCTTAATTTTTCATATTGCATAAAAAATAACATCCTGATAGATTAATTGAGATTGTATACTTACCACAGAAGTGATATATTTAAACACCTTAATGTCAAACAGTCATAAAACAGTTTTTCACAACAGAAGTAAGATGTATGCTATGGCAACTATTTCTGAAAATTTGTTTTGTTTCAAATCATTTTTGGTTAATGATATAAAGTTGTTATGCAATCAGACTGTGTGGTGAACTGAGTGAAGAATGAATCTTAAAATTGTAAGTAACTATGTATGAGCATGTATATAACATTGTGCAACCAGGCAGTGGATCACATACACTTTCTATCTTTCTTTCTTTTGCTTGTGCCTTTGTCCCGCAGGTACACAGGGTCAGCATGGTTAATCAGATTTGGCAATGTTAGATTAAGGGGTGGCCGGATGCCCTTCCTGCCGCCACCCCGTACCCCCCGGGATGGAATTAGTGTACCCCAACTGTCTGCAACTAGTGTAATCCATGGAAGAATGCGAAAGCATTCAGATGTCTGCGAGCCAGGTAACTGCAGACAGACGTGGGGACCAGCCCGGTATTCACTTAGAGGGATGTGGAAAACCGCCTAAAAACCACATCCAGGCTGGCCGGCACACCGACCAGCGCTGTTAATCTGCCGGGCGGATTTGATCCGGGGCCGGCGCGCCTACCCGAGTCCACGAAGCAGCGCATTAGCGCTCTCGGCTAAAGTGGCGGGTAGTGGATCACATACAGTGTGTGACAGGAATCTGTCAAAACAGCTGGTAATTACATCAAGGAAGTAATATCTTTATTTCAGTTCATCACATATGGAAAGTACTTTTATTTAAACTGGCTTCTTGGAGGGCATAATTTGATACAATACTAAAATTAATTAAAGTTTTATGTTCATTAGAGCAGGGTAAGTACCTAATTCTACAAAGGTCATAACAATGCTTATTTGCTGTAGCCAGTGAGAAAGAGCGTGGTTTCGCATTCTGGAGGTGTGAGATTGCACCTGTGGTCTAATTATTGAGGAGTCAGGATCTAGTTTTTATAGAGGAAGGATTTGTCTACCATTTCCCTGAAACTTACGATAAAGTGTTCAATTGTGTGTCTAAGTGAGCAGCACTGTGTTAAAAGACAATAAAAGCACACATAACCATTAGCATTCAGTTGGATAATGTTAAGGAGGGTTTTGTTAGCTAAACTGAAAGCTGTCTTTCTATTCTACAAGTTGTAATAGCACATGGCACGGTATACAACCTCTGCTTAATCACGGAGAATAACAGTCATGTGTAATATTTTGGTGAGTAAATACGAACACTGAACAACATGCAAACATTTCAACTGTACATATAACAATTCTAGTTATAGTTTCTCACTAGAAGGTCAGTGATTCTATATGGACAATGAGTGTTAGTAAGAGTGTGGAGTTTGAGTGAAAGTGATTAGTGAACATTAACCTTCGTACTAAGAAGATGGCATTAGAAAAGTGAACTTATGGTCTCATATGGATTAGGGGGCAGTATTTGTGACTTTTCGGTATGAAAATACAGCACAGTTATTTTTCACACAGCTTTCCTCACTTAGCTAATGAATTTAGGCCCTAAGTTACAAAAGACTTACAGCAAATTAACAGTCAGTAGGAAGCAGTTTATGGACATGTCCATTGTATTGACTGAGCTACACTATTTGTCTCCCAGATTAGGCAGCAGATTTGTGGAGCTTACTGAGGTAAGTGAGCACATGTAGATACTGTAGATATTGCAGATAAGCAAAACAAACTGCAACAAGGACAGTGGCTGTGTGTCAAATGTGAGCAGAGCGTCTAGAGATGCCAGGTTACGGGTAAACTACTGACCAAGTGGCAGCAGGAGAACACACACATAAAAGAAGGTTATACTTATGTAAGCTTTCGGAGCCAATGGTTCCTTCTTCTGGCAGAAGGGTTGAATGGGAAAGAAGAAGTGTCAAGGAAAAGGACTGACGTGGTTTAGAAAAATGATTACATTTTGAAAAAGTCACCCAGAACAGCAGGTCTGGGGAGACTTACTGGGTGGGATGAGAAGGAAAGACTGTTGGGGACTGGACTGGATGAGATTTGAAAACCTGAGAGCTTAAAGGTGGAAGACAGAGATTACAGCAAAAACATCATGCACAAGTTAGTAAGAGTGAAAAGCTAAGTACATTGTACACAACAGAAGTGGGAGAGTGAGGATAAAAAATAGACGACAGAAAATGAAAGATGTATAAAACTACAACAGAGTGAAGGAAGTAGTAGTTACTGTGAAGAAATACTGAGACAGAAGGAATTAATGTAAATTAAGGCCCTACAACTCTTCTTTTGGAAGAAGGAATCACTCCTTCCAAAAGCTTGCATAAGTATAACCTTCTTTTATGTGTGTGTTCTCCTGCCAATGCTTGGTCAGCACATTTTTTTAACTACCCAGTTACAATATATATTGTCAAAAATTGATTACTTTCATTGTTATGTTAAGGGTAATGATAACTATGCACAGAATACATATAGGTTGTGTGAAAACAGGGAGTAGAAATTACATGAAGATGAAGGAAGATAGTGAGATGCAGAACCGGGAAGAGAAATAATTTGAAGAAATAAAAATATGAGGTGTTAAACAAGTAATTGAAAAGTGTAAGAGCAGTACAAAAGGAAATAGTAATATCAATAACAATAGAAGTAGTAGTAGTAGCAGCAGTAGTAGTAGTAGAAGAAATAATAATCCTGAGTAATGATACACTTGGTAAAAACACACACACCTTTCAGTTGTGATAATAGTGACTCCCAATAACCTATATCAACTCCTTCAGGCTTTCCACTTATTTTACTCTCAATCTGCTGCTGAAGCGCTTCCAGTTGCGCGGCTGTTTTGCCTTTGAAGACAGCAGCAACATCTTTAGCCACAGATTGGTGTATGCCTTCTCGTCTTCCGACAGCTGAAAACAATCATAATGTGAATAAAAAAATCTTTATTTTATATTACAAGCATTAATCATGAGAAGCATAGCTGGTTGGTGTGTGACAATATCATAAAGTGAAATGAAAACCAATCTTCTGCATTTTGTTGCAGGCACCTTAAGCAGAGTGACTTTTTGTGAACCAATGCAGCAATGTGTGTATTACTCGCCTTGAAATAAATAAGTCTACGTAACAGAAGGAGTAAAGATGACAACTCACTGCAGAGCTGAGGGATTGAGTGGTTGACATGCACATAAACAAGACCTGAAAACATTACTAAGGTTTCTGTTACCAGATCAGAGAACATATTGTTAACTGTGACATTTTGCTATTTGTGGAGGAAAGCAATCATCTCCCAAGGAATCAGTATAGATTCAGGAAATTCCATTTGTGTGAAACGGAGCTTGCTTTATTCATTCACAAGATCTTGGAAACAATATATGAAGGTGAACATGTACCTCCCATCTCCCTAGATTTTCAATATGAGTGTGACACTGTACTCCATCATCAACCATTAACTGAGATATGATTATATGGAGTATCTTTCCAGATATGTGTTTGGCTCTCTGAATATTTGCTAACAGAACCAATTATCTTACATCACACATAAAATGTTCTAGAGAGTAATTTTTCCCTGCTCAGTAAGTGAGTGGAACAGGGCAGAAGATTTATAACATTGGTATGATGTGCCCTCCCCATGCACTGAACAGTGGCTTTCAGAGTACACACGCACATGTAGATACACCTACCCAAGCATACTGTCCCAGCCGACTTCATTGTAATGGTACTTTCCATTAGTACAGAAATATATTCAAGATATCTGCCTTCAGAAAATCACAATTTATTATTGTTCAACATTTCTTATATTATACTTTTCCATAATGCTGTACTGCAATTGGTTTCTCTTTATTTTACTTTATAAGACACGTAACATTGGATGCAGTTGTCTCTGGTTCGCAATAACAATAGCAATGACTGAAAGAGCACACCAGAATGTTTTACATAAATTCAACATATTTAGCAGCATATCTATGTGTGGCACACTTTCATACTGCATGTGGAGTGTCCTCAGCAGTTCTCAGAGAGCACGAACATGTGACTTGTAATTTTACAGAGTTGTACAACCTACATCTGTATGACAATACCTAAGGAACACAATGAATAAAATATAGTTTCAGTTAACATTCACCACCATGGATGGTGACTATTGTTTCAAAGTAAATATTGATTTAACTTATAGTGACAATATGAATAAAAACAGTTTTCCAATACTCAATCATAGTATTGGTGAAGTAGTGGGAGAGCAGTAAATGATGAAAAACATGTTTCTTTGACCCATTTCACTACTGATACAAACAAAAAAAAAAAAAACAATAGAAAAACATATAAAATTTATGTCTACATAGAGGTAATGGTGAACAGGAAGCCATAAGCCAATCAACATTAGTAACTGGAACTTCAGCAGTACCAGATATAAATTTATACTTGCAGCAGGATGCTGGACTGTTTGTCATATTTGTTGACAGTAAAGAAAAGAAAGTTCATCGCAAAATTACAGCACAGTGAAAGTAAAGTCTACTCCAAACAAATTGTCAATATCATATAATCTGGTCACAAATGAGTTAAGATCTAAACGGTGTTGGGATTAGCAGTTAATGTATTGGTGCAAGGCTTGAGACACACATTCCGACATTCATGACAACCAGGCAAGGCATCACCCACAATGCTGAGAGTGTACTCTCCGAGGAAGAATTTATCAAGTATTATTATTATTATTATTATTATTTGCTTTGATGGCCTCGTCGAGCCACTTTATTCAATCATTCCCTGGTCCTCTTCTTCAGTAAGCACATGTTTCATTCTTTCATAACTGCCCAGTATCTTTTCATTCGTTCCGATCCTCCCTGTCTTTCCTAATCTGTAAGTACCCTTTTCATTGTGTGTCATTTGTCTACTTTTGGTTTAAATCTATTTTCTTGTCTTTCAGTTTCTTGAGATTTTCTGTCTTGTTTTGCAGATCATCCAAGGTTATATCTAGTTCTCTCATATCCTGTTTAATTTCCTAGATCCATCCTACTTGTTGCTCAGATTCCACAGTTTCTACACAATTTTTCTTGCTAATCTGGTTTCTGGAGTCCTCATTATGTGGCCAAAGAAAGAAATCCTCTTTTTACGTATAATATTTATGATAGGCTCTAGTTCCCTGTACACTACTTGATTCGACACTATCTGCCATTGTCCTTCCTTCTGGTATTTTTTATTTATGCATGTTCTAACTATTCTTTTCTCTACTTTGAGTATTTCGTTGACTCTGCTTCTCTGAGTGACTTTAAAAAGAGTCTCACTTGCGTTATGTTACTTCTGGCTGAACCACCGTCTTGTAGTGTTTTAATTTTGTTTGAACTGATAGACGTTTCTTATTGTAAGTACACCATGTTACTTTTTGAGCTTTTATCATTTTATTGATTCTTTCTTGCCAAGCAGGTTTTTCATCCAAGTTGTGCATTATAATCTCATCAAGATATTTAAATTGCTTCACTATTTTAATTTTTCTGTTGTCTAATGTTACAAGGTCTATTACAAGCGGGTCTGTAACCATCATCTCGGTCTTTTTGAAAGATATCTGGAGTCCTACTTTTTGCACTATATTTTGCAGGCTCATTATTTGATTTCTAGCTTCTTGTACATTATTAACTAGTAATGCCAAGTCATCTGCGAATTCCAAACAATTTAGGTTTATATCATCTTTCTTGGTCCCAATTTTTATGTTTTTAGGATTCTCTTTGTACCATTCTCTCATCAAGTATTCAAGAGCACAGTTGAAGAGCAGTGGTGATAGACCATCTCCTTATCTTAAACCTGTTTTAATCATAAATGGCTCAGATAGTTCTCCTCTGAATTTGACTTTGGACTTGGTGTTTCCACGGGTTAATTTTATCATTTTTATTAAATTGGGATGAAGTTCACAATTTTTTAACATGTCCAGCATGGAAGATCTGTGGACACAATCATAAGCTTTTTTGAAGTCTACAAATGTTATGACTAGTAGCTTCTGTCTCCTTTTGTAGGTAGGCATCCACTATTAATTTTAATGTGGTGCTCTGTTCTGGGCAGCTTCTCCAGGGTCTCAATCCCCCTTGATATTCTCCTAACTCCTTTTCCATATGGTCTTTACAGCGATTGGAGAGAAATCTCGATAATATTTTGTATGTGCAGTCCATAGGGATATCCCTCTGTAGTTGTCCGGATTTGATTTTCCTCCTTTTTTATGTAATGGGTGTATGATGGCTGTAGTCCAATGTTCTGGTAGCTCTTCTCTGATCCAGATTTTAACTGTGCATTGATGTAATGATATCTTCATGGGTTCTGCTGCGTATTTCCAGAGTTCTGCAAATGTTTGATCTTCTCCACTTGTTTTGTAGTTCTTGAGCTCATTCAAAGCTCTGTAAACTTCGTGAATTGTCAGAGGGTTTATATTTTCTGGTGGGTTTTTTTTGGAGTTTCTGTGTTTATTTCAAGAAGTTCAGGAGGATCCTCGCAATTTGGTAGTTCGTTAAATGTTTCTGCTTAAATTTATGAATTTCTTTTATCACTATGGGCCATCTTATTGTTTTTATCTTTTAGTATTAGTGTTGGGGGATCATATCTTTGAAGTTGTCTGTTAAATGTTTTGTTGTAGTAATCTCATGAGCTTGTTTTCTTACTATTTGTTTCTATTGTAGAAAGTATATCTTTTTGATATTGACATTTAACCTTCCTTAATGTTTTTTGAGTCATCTTTCTTTGTTTTGTGAGTTCCAAGTAAGATTCTTCTGTTTTTTGACTCTGTTATTTATCAATTTATGGGAGTCATATGTTCTCTTCTTTTTTGGGTGGGATTTTTTTCTTCCTCAGTGGGGTGAATTTAATTTTTATTTTTTTCAGCTAAGTTATCTTTTAAGTGACTACACACTGTATTCGAATGCAGTCTGTTGCCAGCAGTGGAATTTCCCTTAAAAGATTTCCTTCCATGGTTGACTGTCAAAGGTGCTCAACCTTGTGTGGAGCAAGCTCCAAGTTACAACTACAGTTGTGAACCGTAGAGGGGATCAGTTGTTCGAGGTTGAAGGGTAGGCATTTCCTCCGTACCCTATGCTATGGTTTTCCCTCCAATACTCGGGTGGCTAACTGCAGTGATTTCCCATAATCAAAGTGTGAGGGTACTTCTAAAAAGTTGCTGAAAATGGTAAGGATGTAGCTAATCCCCTTCTGGTATGTGTGATCACTTTCAAGTCACAACAGAGATCAAAATATGTATTGCAAATGGCACAAGACGAACTTAGCCATTTATATCTAATAATCTGTGGTGTTACAACTTTTTCTTATGTAGACTGAGTTGCAGCCAGTGTCAGCACTATCTAATGTGCAACAGCCTTGCAAGTTCTCATAATGGTGAAGACTGTGAAGAATCAAATCAGCCACGCGGGATTAGCCAAGCAGTCTAAGGTGCTACAGTCGTGGACTGTGCGGCTGGTCCCGGCGGAGGTTCGAGTCCTCCCTCAGGCATGGGTGTGTGTGTTTGTCCTTAGCATAATTTAGGTTAAGTAGTGTGTAAGCTTAGGGACTGATGACCTTAGCAGTTAAGTCCTATAAGATTTCACACACATCTGAACATTTTTGAATCAAATCAGACAGCGCACTGCACAGATCCATGTATAGGATCTGCTCAGAGTTCAGTAAGCGAGCAGAGATTAATAGAATTAGGGCAATGAATGACTTGACTTATCAGGAAGCAATGGATTTTATTGGGAACAAAAGATAAGCTGCCACAGTGCCCCCTTTCCTCCTTTACCAGTAGTTAACACCGCACACATTGCCAAAATGCAATTACATTATCCAATGTAACCCAACAATGTAATACACCCAGTTCAGCACACAACACCTGCTGGGCACAATGTCTTCGGAGAAAGTGCTAATATCTGTTCTACCTGGGAACAAAGAAAACACGCAGCCATAAAAGAGATAAAATTTACTGGGTTACACAGCAACCCCAGCAAGAGTACAGCAAAAACAGTTTACAAGTCTCGAACATATTAATAACTGAGGCCATGGAGGCCTGAGTATTCTCTAATAAAAATGTTATCCACATCAAGCGTCAATGATGTAGTGCTGTGCATGCAAGAGTATTTGGTGACGGCTGTCAGTGACTGGGATGCCCTCAGTAGCCATCTCAGAAAGTTACTGGCATGCTATTTGAAAGTTGGTGTGCAATATGCTTGCCATAGTGGCCCAACTTTTGTGCACTATAGATGTATTAACTTGCAGGTTACTACACTCCTCCAATGCGATCACGCATTACCATCCACAGTGCTGTGACTGAAGAGATGCCCATCCATGGAAAAGCCAGAGGCTATACTAAAAGAACGGCGATGCCGGCTCGGGGCAGGGGGAGGCACCAGCACTTGCCGCAGGAAGCAAATTCTGCCATCGGTGCTGATGAAACTCTGACTGCTGGGGTATCTCGGCACGGCCAAGTGTGTGTACTCTGGAGCGGCCAGGTCAGATGAAGAATGAGATGTGTGGCCCGTGCCCCCAGGAAGGAGCCCGGCACACATCCTGGGATGCAGCTGGCTCTGTCAGTTTGCTAGTAGTCAGTGTTTGGTGTGAACTGTGCAATTGAGGCAACCATGCTGGCTGTATCCAGTGAGTGCACTGTTCAAGCGCTCTGGCTCATACTGGAGTTCTGGATGCAAACATCGAGGAAACTGGTGCTGTTAGGGGAAGTATGCCCGGCAGCAAGAGGCTGAGCAGCAGCCTTGGTTGACGGCTGTGCAGGAGCTCAGTGGGAATCTTGACCCCAGCTAGCATTGTTCTGTAAGAGCTTAAATAAAATGTGAGAGCCTCCTCCACTGAAAAATCCTCTACATACATGCACATTTGTCGCAAACTTTCAGACAAGGTGCTCCAGTCTGCTGTTCGACTGTGGATGGAAGGGAGGTGCCGTGACGTGGCGAATGCCATCGTATGTACAAAAGTTCTTGAACAACTGTGCCACAAACTGAGGCCATTGTCCAAAACCATGGTGCAAGACAAGCCTTCTGTTGAGAATATCTTTGACAGTTGTGCCTTGTATCACAGATGTACAATGAATGAAAAGTTCAGACCGGAATAGCATTCTGGTCCGAGCTGCCAGAGTTGGAGGTCATGTGTATGTGAGATGTGCTTGCTAGTGTTAACAAATGGTGTGTGTTTCTCTTTCCTTTTCTGATGAATGCTGCGGTCAAAAGCTTATGTGTGAGTGTTTTCTAATTGTGCCTGTATGTAACTTAATATATCATCTTTACAGTAAGTAGCAATCTATCTTTTCTCATATTGTTGATATTCCAAAATAAAGTTTCACTGCTTAATGATATGTAAATATATTTATGATAATCATGTTTCAGTATATTCACAGTAATATGTTTGTTTCTTTGTTTCTCGTTGAGTCAATAGGCATAATGACAGTGCAACATAATCCTCCTCAGCAGATGCAGATCTTTGCAACGCTGATCATCCTAATGCGGTAACTGAAGACTAGCGACTTTGAGAAGGTGTCAGCCACACTGTCAAGACCTCATTGCCCTTTACTTTAATACTAAATGAAAAAAACTTAAATGTTAATCATTGTGATCAGTGTCTGTAACACATCTAAAGAAAACAGTTATGGTCTGACTGCCAAAAGAAGTACTGCCAATGGTCTGCAGTTCATGTTACTATTACACTGAGGCCACCTTGTGGAGAACAGGCATTACGTCTAAGAAAATCACGTATAAACAGTGTTTTCAAATCAGCTGTCTAAAGGATGAAATTTTGAAACTTGATTTTTTTTAAACAGGAAAGACAAGAAAATTTGCAAAAATGAATGGCTCATATTTAAGAATGGCATGGGGTTGGGGCATGGAGAGAGAGAATTAAATTTTTGCCAAACTGTCTCACCATGTTCTCACTGCTCCATACCCACAAAGTTTACTAAGTTCATGGTCATTGAATTTTTGGGTTCTGATTAACGAAAATTAATAAGTCTGACAATTAGCAGATATGAATTTGACATGGAGGTAACATGGTAAAATATCATAAACGACAACAAAAGTAAGTTGTAACAATAATTAAATATGTTTTCTAACACTTAACATTTTTAGAACTCTCCACCCACATAATACATTTTCCAGTTCACAGCCAGGCACTCTCTTAGAGAGGAAAAAAAGCTTTGGGGAGTGGAGCAGGGGAGTGTGTGGTGTGGGGGTGACAGCAAAATACAAAACATATGTCTAAAAAGATGTGAACTCGATTACAATAGAAATTTGGCAAGCAAAGAGAAAAATAGCTCAAATACCAGTAATTTCACTTTGAGGTTTTAAGTTTTCATTTCACAGTAAATAATTATAAATGCAGATGACAAACTACGTAAAAATTCTGGCTGAAATATAGAAAGTACAAACCAAAATATATTATCAAATGCACTGCTAAGATATATGCTTTGTAGAAGATGAAAGTGAGACTGATGACCTTATTTCCACATGTATGAATTCCTTTGATCAATATTACTTACTTTTTGATGTAAAATATAAATATACCCACTGACTAAAGTGTGACAGCAGCAAAATAGGAAGAAATCGTGTTCACTCAAAGTGGAATCCAAAAGTAAAATTTTTATTAAGTATATACTATTGAGCACTTTCCCTCCATTTACCTCATGATGAACGGTGACACAAACAATGAACAACAGAATTTGGATGGAGGACCTGCAAGTACTTCAAAAACAGATGAACACCAAGACGTATGCAGAAGATCCATACTATTAAGGAATGCTGTCAGTCTTACTTCTTAGCCAGTTCCTTGAAAAATAGAAGTTTGTTAGTGAAGCAACTCTGTTGAACCATTTATAAACTTCCCATCATAAGGTATAGGATGGACTGACATGCCACAGGTGCCACTGGGAAACCTACATGGGTTGGGCAAAAATATAACAATACCAAGAGAAATGCATGCCTGAACATAAATGCAGATGGTAGCCAAGCCTGCCGGTTGCGCTGTTGTATCTGACTACAAATGGTAGCTATGCAATGCGCTCAATAGATTGCAAGTGTTACGTGTGGTCCATACAGTTTCCTGTGTAGTTGTGAGTGCATTATGTCAGAGCTAACTGAATTCAAAAATGGACAAAGTCTTGGCGCTCATATGGTAGTTGCTTCTATAGGCAAGTTAGTCAAAGTGTCTGGTGTTTCAAGAGTCACTATATCGAAGAGTCACTGCTCTAGCTCGAAAAAGGAATGATTTCAAAAGGTAGCATGTTCTCTCTCTCTCTTTTGTATGTGTCTGTCGACGATTTGGCTTCTGCTACTTGGTAAGTGGCCTCGTCAAATCCTAAATTATTTTTCTATTTTGTATTATTTGCAATAAATACTACCTGCAAGAATGACATTACAGTTTGTATCTACATTTTCACTGTAATTTTTACAGCATGAAGTTTGTTTAGTGTATTTTTTCCATGAGGTTTGAAGGATGATGGCTTTTCATTCAACTTCTATGGCCAAAGCAAACACAAGTTCAAGATGGAAGGAAAGGACAATTTAGTTGAATATATATCTCATGAAACAGTGACAGTAAGTTACCTTCTAATCAAAGTGTTACCCAGTTTATCTTACAGTATGCACAAGGTGAAACTGAACAACAGGGAAGCTACGAAGTATTAAATTTCAAATGTTTCCTGAAAGACCTATTTTGTCTTACTCATCTGAATACACTCATAATATGCATACATATATAATAGACAAAATAACAGCTATTATCATTGCCTGCCCTATCTGGTGGCACATTGCTAAAACAGGAAGAATAATTCTTTTGTAAATTCTTGATAAAAGCACGCCCTCTCTGAACTGAATAATAAGGCTGCAGGTACATCTTCATACCATGATTCATCTGAGCATGTATGAGGGTTGCAACTTTAACGGTGGCAACTATTTATTTACAGCTCTTACAAAGTAGATATGTATTTCAAAGTAGTCACCAGCATTGTGTATAACCCGTTGCCAGCAATGTGGAAGTCTTAGGAAAGTCTTAGCAGTGCCACTTGTGTTGACAGTTCGAGCAGCACGAGGGCTTAAGTCAGGGGAGTGCAGTAGGTGGTATAGCACGTAGCAGCTCCATCAGTCAAACAAATCAGTAACAGCTTGCACTGTACATGCTTGAGTATTGTCCTGAAAAATGATGGTCAGGTCCTGCAGAAAGTGTCATCACTTCAGTCTCTAAGCTGGTCGTAGGTTGTGTGTCAAAACTGAACAGTATAGAGACAGAAAAGATGACACTTTCTGCAGGACCGGACCATCATTTTGTAGGACAATACTCAAGCATGTACAGTGCAAGCTGTTACTGATTTGTTTGACTGATGGAGCTGCTACATGCGATACCACCTACTGCACTCCCCTGACTTATGCCCTTGTGAGTTCAACTCGATTTCTAAACTGAAGGAAACACTTCACGGAATTCGCTTCAGAACTGCTACAGATTCGTCGGACAATAGATCGTGCCGCTTGAACTGTCAACACAACTGGCACTGCTAAGAGTACCCCACAACTTCCACATTGCTGGCAACGAGTTATACACAAGGCTGTTGACTACTTTGAAGGTCAGTAAAACTTTGTAACACGTATCTATTTTGTACAAGCTGTAAATAAATAATTCCCACTATTAAAGATCCAATCCTCGTATCATCACAAGCAACTGCCATTCCACATAAGACAACACATAACACACTATAAATTGTTTAAAAGTCTTTTCAGTTATTTAAGGCTCAAACTCTTTTATATTGTTTGATAACTATACAATGACAATTTATTACTTTAAATGTAAATGCAGTTTTTTTCATCAATGAGAAAAGTGAGCTACCAAGATCAAAATCCAAGTGGGAATTTGAATTGCCCGTAATTACTTTCACAATATTTTTCCTGACCAAAGAGTCATGTCCAAACGTGACAGAGATTCATATTCCACACCTCAAGCTCCTATGCGCAGTTGGGTTATTTTTGACCAAAATGAAAGGCAACCAAGAGGCAACTCTCAACGGCAGATCGAGAAAGGGGGGGGGGGGGGTCAAACCGGATATTTGTTCCAGGCAGCAATTACAGGTGGGGGGGGGGGGGGGGGCAATCGCCAAATTCATATATTTGAAGAAAAAAACTTGTTTTGCAAAGTGCCTAGCAACCAGCACATGCTGTTCTATTGATTATACATTTGAAATTTGAAATGCATCCCAGTTGGCTTTTTAACACATCCTAAGTTGATTTCTGAATGTGTCTTACGTTGGTTTTTGAAAGTAGGGTTAGTGTACGTGATACCTTGCCAGGAGGATCGCTGTTGCATCTTGAAAAAAATCTTTCCTAAATGGCTACACGAGCCAAATGGTTGAATGTCAAGCGATGATCATTGTTTGTTTATATGGCTGATTGGGTGTGCAAATAGTCAGCATTATTATAATTATTAGCAAAATCAACAGATTTAAACCACCGTTGCAAAAATAAATGATTAACAGGAATAATAGGTACGAATGGTACATATTATATTATCAGTGTAGTAGTCCAGTCAAATAGCTCCAAATGGCAGAAAGTTTTTGCCAGAATGCTACACCACTAAATGGGCTAAACCAAAAAAGTGAGGGTTTTATATTAATACAAAAGACATATATCACACATACACATACATGATCATAATTTTGAATGTAAAACTGATTTATCAGCATTAAAATAAATATATTTTTAGGAAGCAAACAGCAAATGATGAGTGCATCAAGAAAAAAGCTTTGTGAGGCTCACAACAGAAAAAGAGCTAAAAATAAAATTGAAGAAGTAAGTAAATCTGCTTCTATGGTGAGAAGATGGCTTCATGAAGCAGTTAGCCTATTTGGGCTTGTGCAATTGTTTCTTAGATGGATCCATCATGTGGAGAAAAATAATGTAAAAGTGTACAGTAACCAACATAAAAGGAAGTAGTCAAAGATTAAGGTTGGCTAAACACCTAGCTGCTACAGCTCTATTAAATAATTTTCCAGAAGTTGTCAAAGCCCTGCAAAAAAAGTGAAGAATCCTCTCTTGCTGCAGAATCTAAGTATGAAGCTGGTCATATACGACAAGCAGTGATGGACTTTAAATTTATCTTCAACTTGACAGTTTAGGCTAGTGTTTTCAAGAGATTAGGAGACTGATCTTCAAAATACAGAAAGAGAAAATTAGCACCTCACATTTTGTTGCACTAATGCAAGGTCTTGTTAAGATCTTGCAAGACATAAGAGAAAAACTAATACAACATTGGATCAAAGCAGCAGTACCTGAATTGAAAAAGTTGGAAATTGAACTAGTCCTCAAAAACAAATGAACTTCCAGAAAGAAAAGACAACATGAGGAAATCTGCGTGGTCAAATCAAGAACACAAAGACCCAACTGAGCTATTGTCCAAAGATATAAAAGTAGTATCCAACATAATTTTAACACAAACTGAAACACAGCACACAGCATTTGCATGAAAATTTCACCTTCTTCGCTGGTCACACATTTTTAAATATGTCAACTGAGGATATACAGAAAAATGGAGCCGACCTAGAATAAAAAAAACTCAAATGATATGAATGCAGTTGATTTTTGCCAGGAACTCACTGTATTTAAAAAGCTAGAAATTGATAATTAATAAAAAATCAAGTGCACCTGACCTGTTGCAACATCTGTGCAAGCACGACTTGTAAGAAGTCTTTCTTAATATTAGTATAGCTTTAAGGATATGCTGCACATTAACGACAACATCTGAAAGCTGTGAATGAAGCTTTTAACTGACAATATTTAAAAGCTATCTGCATTCAACAATGAGCTAGGATCACTTATCTGGCCTCACAATCATAGCTACTGAAAACAAATCTGCCTATGAGACAAACTTTGGTGATCTAATAGATCCTTTTGTGGAAACAAAAGCATGCTGTGTAGAGCTGTAGCAAGATTAGAGAGAAAAAAAAAATGCTGGAACCTACAGTCTGAAGAAATGTGTATGGTCTTGTGTGGTTGTATGTTCTCTATATTTAATTTTGTGTCACACAAAAGAGGAAGTTATTAGCTAATAGGTAATAAAGAGTGCAAATTTATTGAAGGGTTCTTCTTCCGGTCACAAAAAGTCCAGTCCACTACATAACTCTTAAGTTTTTTTTTTTTAAATAATTTATCTGAGAAGCTCGAGGAGATGTAGTCTCACTAACAAATTCCTGCCTCAGTTTAGAAAAGTCATAGCTCCAGAGCTGGCAATTCCAATTACTATCATTTGGTAATACATATTACACTTTTATAAACATAACTGAATAATACAGGTAGTTTTTATAGCTGTTAGCTGTATAAAGGTATTGATGTGAAATTTGTAAAATCATATCAACAAAGAGAAAACAGTTGAGCAGCTGAGATGACAAAATTGGAAAAATCAGGAAAAAATGTTGATTCATCTGAATTTTTCATTCTTTTTTGTGTTATTTAGCACTACTGAGGTAAATAACACAACATTAACAAAAACTTACGTTTAATTTTTAGAAAGTGAAGAAGGAATCTGTGCAAACCACTGGCAGCAAATCAGAGGAGGAGGCGATGCAAGAAGATACGGAGGATAAGTTTTGCAACACTCAGAGGAAGTGGGGCCAAAAGTAAAGATGAGGAGTACCATTGCGATACTGAAAAGATTATGGTAGATTATCATCTGGACGATGGCTAGTTTGGTCTTCAGATGCAAGCACTGGGATGCTCTTACTGTCTGGTTCAGTTTACTGAAGGCAGCAGCACCAGCCTTAGCAATAACGGCAGCAGTTGCAACTTCTAAATGGTTTATCACTCATAATCATGTTTCCTCAATATGGAAAATACGACTCTTCTTCCATCTAATGTTCTACTAGTTCTTAAGCGATGCTGATCGCAAGACTCCTCTGGCAGAGAGATAGAGGACCTGAGTTTTTGATATACATGTGACCAAGCCAAATTTCCAACATCATGGTTGGTGGAGACACTAGTGGATGTTCTGCATTTTGTCAGCTATGAGGTAGATATGATCCACATATGGAATCTCCAGAACAGTAATATAGTGTGTTTTCCCCTTGGCTCTAAATTGATTAAGATGCATTTCTATAATATTGACAATAATTTCGTAATTGCAGTTCTTGAGGCCAATTCTCCAGAATAATCCATAGCACAGCCCTTGACACTTACTTGAATGATTTCTATGAATCAATGAAGCACAATGTAGAGATCATGCTGTTTATCAAGGCAAGAATCTGTTATGCCTCTTTTTGTTACAAAGCAGTAATAACTTTTAGGTTAGTATTTGTTTAGTAGAGAATTTCCACCTGTTAATAAAGTATGACAGAATTTTCCAGCTGCACAAAGTAGATATATATATCTCTGCATGATGTATAACTGGATACATTACTTTGTCTTAACACAGGTTGCAGCCAGAGACAAAATTAAATAAAAGCAAGTCCTAATTGTTACCTTCAAATGATAACAGTGATTACAGTAATGCTACAAGACTTTCAGAGTACTATTCAAATTCTAAAAGAAATGAACATGGCAATGGAGAAGACCAAGCAAACATGTTTGTTGGAATGATTAAAAATATTCCATTTTATAGGGAGAACATTGTGCTCGAGCGATCTAGATGCTTGTAAAACAATAAACTGATAGCCAAGATCGCAGGAATTCTTTTTATTCCACGATTACCAGTTTCGGGAAAACTAAAGCCGCCATCATCGGATCTTAGGGCACATACAACATCAGGCAAACACTGGTGATATTAATAGTTGCCTACAACACACAGGCCTTACAAAATTGTTGTAAGAAGCACATAGGTGTCCAAGAGAGATGACATTATAAATGTTAAGTGTCTCTATCACGTACAAGCACAAGATCCGATGATGGCGGCTTTAGTTTCGCCGAAACCGGTAATCATGGAATAAAAAGAATTCCTGCGATATCGGCTACCAGTTTATTGTTTTACAAAAATATTCCAGTATCACAAATAAGATAATAGTACAAATATGGTTCTTCAAACTGTTTCAGTACTTTCACTGCTATGAATACACAAGAAGACCAAGCAAACATGTTTGTTAGAATAATTAAAAATATTACAGTATCACAAATAAGATGATAGCATAAACTTTGTTCTTCAAACAGTTTCACTATTTTGATGGCTATGAATAATACACACACACACACAAAATGGAGAGTTTCCAAATGTATTGTAACACTTAAATT
The DNA here is from genome assembly GCF_023864345.2 of Schistocerca serialis cubense. Taxonomy (NCBI): domain Eukaryota; kingdom Metazoa; phylum Arthropoda; class Insecta; order Orthoptera; family Acrididae; genus Schistocerca; species Schistocerca serialis. The sequence goes on along the minus strand of NC_064642.1, from coordinate 60,607,210 downwards.
CACTATTATTTAATGGACAATCCCTGTACATATTCGGTGGTTAATGACCGCAAGATATGGATATCCACTGATATATCCAGAGTGATCTGCAGTAATTGTTACCTTGTGGGTAAAAGTACACATTGTTGCAGATATCCATGGGTTATCTGTGGGCTGCTTTCTAGTTAAAAATTAAAGGATAATATCAATCTTACAATTGTATTAGCTGTGGTCAATGAACGAGACTGCACAAATCAGCACCGCATGTTTGTCATAACATCAGCTGAAAACATAAAGTCTGTGGGGATTCTTGGAATGTCTGCAAGGCTTAAGTAAAGTGGAAGTCTGTTTCCATCCTTAGATTATCATAGCAGCTGCTTTAGCTGCAACCAAAGACCTGCATCTAGTAACTATGCTTCGGCGTGACCTTAGTTTTCATGCAGTATGTGAAGCACAGAGAGGTGTGAGTTGCCAACTTTCTGCTGCTTTCAGTTAACACTTTGTTGCAATTGAGTGATCATGTAATGAGTGCATCGGAGTAAACATTAGTGGAGTGCTTTCATAAAATGAACACCATGGAGATAATTTCATATGAGGCAAAACAAGATGATTTCATATTACTGGGAGAACCAAAAATGAAATTGCTGATTTGGAAGAAATTTGGTTATATATTTGATGGCAAGGAGAATATCAAAGATATATAGTGGCTTGTTTCGTGTGTAAAAAAGTGTAGTCTTACACTGGATATAAATCTGGGACTTTGACTTTGTTAAAATGCATGTGAGGCTGGACAAAGCAGAGTAATTACTTTTTTAAATCCTAAGAGAGATGTAAAAGTTCCTGAAGCCCCCCCCCCCCCCCCCCCCCCCCCACCTCACCCCACCCCCAATTTAAAGGTAGTTTTAAAAGTTGTGAGTGGAAATGGATTTCTCGAGATGACACAGTTCCCTATGATGTGGGGTCAAGTTTGATGCAGTGAGTGCCAAGGAATTGGTACCTCATCCAACCACCATTCTGAGAAATTTAAAGAAAACTGCTGACTGTCTGCTTGAAGCTGTTTCTAGAGAGGTGAGGAATGTTTACAGTGGTGTAGGAGGGTCACTAACTGTTGAACTATGGTGTGATTAATACTGGAAAAAGAACTGCATGGGAGTGACTGTGCATTGCATTAACAGTGAAGAAGGAAAACTAGAGGATCAAGTGACGTGCACCAAAGAATTCGAGAGTGAGATTGGAAAAACTGGAGAAAATATTAAACATGAACTGATAAAGATATTACGGTCGTTTGATTTACTCAGTACTGTGCTAAACCATGTTTTATAGGAACGGGTGACCAAACATTATAGCGGCACTTTGGCAATATAACAGACTCCTCAGCTCAGCACACAACCTCAATACTATGCTTGACCACACGACTAGAGTGATATCAGTGATTACAAGAACTATGTACAGCAGCAATTAATCAATTCTTGTCAAGCTGTCACCATGTTCTTTTAGAACTGTTATTCTGAACTGCCTGCAGAAGTCGTTGAAAGGAGATGTGGACACACACCAGAACAGCAAACTAGATATCTTTGAGTCAATTAATTCACAATGGTTGGAAGTTCTAGCAATTTTGACCAAGAAAAATTGAGACAATTTAATTGACTATGTTGACAAAAAAATGTTGGTAGATGTAATAAGTTTTCTAATACCATTTAAAAATTCCGCCTGTGATCTCAGAGCCTCCATAATACCAACACAGTATCTATGTGTTTTGTGGGGGTTGAAATTGCTTCTATAAAAAATGAGGACAAAATCCCTTTTCTAATATATTTAAAGACTAAAGGAAGATCACTTTTAAGCAATATCAATAAGTAGGATACAACAACGACACATAAGCTCGCAACGTTTCTACACACTAAATATGAAAGTTTAAAATTCCTGGCACTGCTGAGAAACATGAAGTTATAAAAGAAGTGAGGCATCATGTTGCCTGTGATCTCAGAGCCTCCATAATACCAACACAGTATCTGTGTGTTTTGTGGGGGTTGAAATTGCTTCTATAAAAAATGAGGACAAAATCCCTTTTCTAATATATTTAAAGACTAAAGGAAGATCACTTTTAAGCAATATCAATAAGTAGGATACAACAACGACACATAAGCTCGCAACGTTTCTACACACTAAATATGAAAGTTTAAAATTCCTGGCACTGCTGAGAAACATGAAGTTATAAAAGAAGTGAGGCATCATGTTGCAAAAAAATATCCACAGTTCAAAAATAATGAGATCATGTCTGAGGTTCCTGCAAAGAAACAAAAACCCAATGGATATTTCAATGAATCTGAAGATTCATTGGAAGTTGAATCTGTAAGAGATGTTGGCATTGCTGCAGATGAAATTTCGAAATACATCAACGGTAAACCCCAAGTTGCAAAAGACAGCAGCCTGATAGCCTGGTGACACAGGCCTAATAGCATGCATTCACATCTTCCCAAACTGGATACTTCATGCACTGCATTGCAGCATGCAGTGTGGCATCTGAGAGATGGAGAATGCAGGACTGATGCACATCTTCAAAGCCAATGACACTTGATGATATTATCTTCCTGAACAGTAATCTTCCAAACTAAACAGGTACCTGCAGAACTTCTCTTATTCTATTGTCTTTCTCTGAGTTATCAGAATTATTTTTAATTTTTTTCATTTATCACCTTTTCTACAGAGTTCGACATAGCATTAGATAGAAGAAGAAAATATTTAATCTAAAATTTAAGAGTTTTCTTTGTGATTTTTATATTAAAGACTGCCCTAAAGATATTTTTAGTACTTTTACTGTTCGCAAAATTATTTAACTTCAAAATCTAACTTGTGAAATAATATGAAACTAAATAACCATTATCAGTCAAGTGCCTACCTAAACTTTTAGCATGCATGATAGTATTAATTGGTGTTTGCATCAAACTGCCTTAATTTCTGAGGTGGTTCAAAAATGGTATATCTTTCTCTGTTTCAGGTCTGACTTGTCTGTTGGGTGCAGAAAACCTAAAGCTGGTGCCTAATTTTTGTCAATGTTCAGTGTGTTTTCATTGTTTCACTACCTGTCCAAGAGAAAATGGTGTCAGTTCAGGAGAAGGCACAAACTGTTTTCTGGTACACAGGGTTTAAACCCATTGTTAGGGTGCAAAGGCAGTTTCATACTGTTTCCAATACAGTAGAACCAGATGCCAAGAGAATAAAAGCATGGCATAGGCAGTTTGTGGACAATGACAGTATTCTGGAGCGGTGTGCAGGCGGTCAGCTTGTCTCTGTAGAACAAATTGAGAAACTCCACTAAGTGTTCTAGCGAAGTCTACACAAATCAATTCATCAGCTTTCAGCTTTCATGGGAAACTTCAGTTTTCATGTTCAATAGTTCATAAGGTCCTCAAAAAGTGGTTCCATCTGTATTCATACAAGGTGCACATTCTGCACGTCATAAGGCCCAATCACAAGCAATGGCAACAGAGATTTGCACGTAAAATACTTAACCGAATAGAATAGAATAGAATCCTGCTTACTTGTTAAGTGTAATGTTTTCCAATGAGGTCACATTCCAGGTCTCTGGGACTGTCAATACGAATAATGTTTGCATTTGAGAGTCACAGAACCCCAACAGTACCAGTGAAAAGGCGTGGGACAGCCTGAAAGTGAATTTTTGGTGTGGCCTAGGTGCAATAATATACCTGGACCTTTTTTCTTTGCTGAGGAGCCTGTCACAGGATCGAGGCACCCAGACATGCTAGAGATGTTTGGTTTTCCACAGGTTGAAGACCTGCACCCAAAGCTCTGCTTTCAACAAGATGGCACTCTACCTCACTGGTTGCTGGATGTTTGGACAAATCTGAATAGAAAATTTCCAGGAAGCTGGACTAGACAAGATGGACCCATGAACTTGTCTCCACATTCTCCTGACATCACAGTATTGGTTTTTTTTCCTCTGTGACTACATGAAGAACAGGGTGTTTGCAACTGCAGTGCAAGACCCCCAAGACCTCTGCACTTGGAATGTAGAAGGCATTGCTACCATTCTTCGAGATATATTGCAGTGGACCTGGATGGAAACAGAATACAAAGTAGACAGTTATTCTTCACGTTACCGCAAGGGATCACATGCATGCCACCCCCCCCCCCCCCTCCCCCCCTGCCCTTTAACTTAACTTGACATACACCTTATCTTTGAGAAGGAAATAAATTTATTTCATTTACTATTGTGGTGTGAGCAAATTGAAAATAGGGAATTCCAGTGCAGACACCTTGTATTATTCTAGAACAGGCTGTTCCAGTCCGTGGAGCACTTTTGCTCTCTGTGAAAATTCAGATGGAAAGGCACACCATAGAGCATCGTCACTTGCAGTTAACAATCGAATGAGTCTTCACAACACAGACTTGTGATCTTTCGACCATACCTTACATGATCAGCAACATCATAAATCATAGCATCCCCCCCCCCCCCCCCATACAGGCTCCTAGCTGCTGCAGTTAGTGCTGTGCTACTGCTCTGTGGATGGGGCATTGTTGGGACAGCATGTTCTAGACTATAGAAGAGTTTGCCTAGTTTAGTAAGCCATATACCATAAGCTGACATAGTACTGATGTTCTAATTACACTTATGATTTTAAGCTCTATTACAATTATCTGTCCAGAATGGGTACCTCTATATGAGTTCGACTGTGCAGTGCCCTGGAGAAGAATAGATGTGCTGTTAAAATCTGCAAGTGCTAAAAATGGTGACATGTTCCTCGTGCTGGTTTTACACATTTCTAAATGTGCATTCTGTTTCTATCCTATCAGTGGCTAATTACATCTGATTAACTCCTGCTTCTTTCGTAGAAAAAGAGCTCAATTACACAATTTCAAAAAGCTACCACAACAGAATAAGCAGGCCCTTCTAAGGCAAGAGATTCACACAAATTTTCATTTCATTCCTGCTTGTTAATCACATAAGTCATAAATAATGTACAATACAAAAATAGTGATTCTATGAATGTCTGTGTGAAGTATATTTACAAGTATATGATGCAGTTCTTTTTACAGTGACAAGAGTCACAAGTTGACATACTTTGGCATTGTGGTAACTTACGTACATATGGTAAACCAACTGTGTGACTAACATTTAAAAACATGCAACATGTGATAAATTGTGGCAAGACTTTATCTAAGTTCCCATTGCAGCAGACCTGATAAACAGAAAAATTTGCAAAATCTGCTTCAGTAATTATGATAGTTATTTGCAGACCACATACAGAATAAGGCATGCCAAGTAGTATTACAATATGGGCATAAGTTATCTGAATTATGAGACCAGTGCATAAAATGTTAAAAATTTGTTTTCTAGATAAATAAGGAAAATATATTTTGTGTCACTCTAATGTGCAAAAAATAAATTCAAATTTGATATGACTTCCACTGAAATATGCCCACCTTTTAATGAGAGAATAACTTTTTGTGAGAAGCAAGTTGAGTGAATACCATAACTGTAAATAACAGTACCTTGGAGCCACCAACACTTCCACTAGTCATATACAGGGTTTTTGAAAAAGAATATATGTATTTGAAATGCATATATTTATTAAACTTTAAGACATATTTAAGAACCTCTCAAGTTCAGATTACAGATGCTCAATATGTCGTCCATCAACGACACGAACAATATCACATTGATACACAAATTCCTCCCAAACTCGGGCAAGCATGTCCTTCGTCACTGATGTTATGGCAGTGCGGATTTGGTTTTTCAACTCTTCCAAGTTCTGTGGGAGTAGTGGTACATAAATGTCTTTAACGAAACCCCACAGAAAGAAGTCAGAGGGCGTCAAATCCGGTGACTGTGGAGCCCAGCTGAGACATGCTAAATTGCCAGCTCCTTGACGACCAATCCAATGGTTCAGTAAAGTTTCATTCAGATATTCACGCACTTGATGACTCCAGTAAGGGGGTGCCCCGTCTTGTTGAAAAATGAAGTTGTCTTTATGCAGCCTCGGAAACAACCAGTTTTGTAACATAGCGAGATACTGCTGACCGTTCAACCGTGTTTCCATCAAAGAAGAATGGGCCATAAACAGATGATCGGGACATCACACAAAGCACATTGACTTTGGGCAATCGCACATGTTCAATAGCTGCATGTTGGTTCTGAAGGTCACAAATTCAAACATTGTGTTTGTTTACCTGACCACTTACATGGAAAGTCGCTTCATCACTGAACATGATGCATTGTGCAAAAGTGTTATCATTGTCAATAGCATCAAGAATCTTGTTACAAAATACCACGTTTGCTTTTGTCATCAGGAGACAGAGCTTGTAACAGCTGTAACTTGTATGGCTTCATAACCAACAGATGTCTCAAAACATGTCAAATTGTTGTTGTATGCAGTTGTAACTCCCAACTGGCATGAGGAGTTGCTGTTGAAGGACTACATTGGAAAGCAGTTTGAATCCGTACAACATTTTCTTCACGAACACGAGGATGGCCAGGACTCTTTCCTTTACATACACATCCTGTATCTAGAAACTGTTGATACCATCTGTGAATGTTCCACCCATTTGGAGGATCAATTTGATACCTCAACCTGAAAAGTCTTTGCACTATAATCACGGAACTGAACTTCACAAACTCGAGAACACAAAATGATTTCTGCTGCGGAGTAGCCATTTTAAACATATGATGTTTACCAAGCAAAACAGAAGACAACTGGCATCTAGCAGCTATTAATATAAACTAGACTATGTATTCGTTTCTCCAATAGCCAAGCCGAGGTGCAGCGATCAATAGTTTAGACAAAATAATACTTTGTAATATGTATATTCTTTTTGAAACCCCCTGTATATTAGTGTGTATGCAATGCTTTGTAATTGCATGCTGAGAAGGCCCACGTCATATTTACATGTACAGAAACAATAACACACACATCGAGCTCAAACAGTTCTGAGTTCAATCAGTGTTAAGGAAATAGCATTACCTGCTTCATATGCACTTTGCTTTTCCAGTTTCCTCAGTTTGTGAAGCTCATCTTCTACAATCACAGTAATATCGTTCCAATAATCTAGATTCTTTCCTCTCTCCAATTCTTTGTAGACCTGGAACATAAAAAGAGAGCAGGAGCTAGTGACACAAAGGCAAAAAGTAAGTCAATTAAGGCCTTGAAGCAGAAGAACCTCAATGAATGCTGCTACTTACTTTGTGTAAACTGGAAGCAATTATAACAAGACAATTTATGTAAGTAATGAAATCTGTAAATATGGCATTAGAGAAATGCAACTGCAAGAATAATAATTTTCATCACTCTTAACCACATTAAACTACACAAAATAAATAATGCATAATGAGCATAGAAAACTTTTAAGCAACCTCCTTTTTGTACGTAGCTCTCAACAGTCTTCAAAAATAAGGGAAGACTGACTACAAGGCAAACAGCAAACACAAAAATACAAATACACAAATACTATGTATATGCTTTTATAAACAGTGCATACACATTAATGTGACCACTAAGGAAACATGTAAACATGGAATAACCACTTCTGGCAGTTTCCGGTGATTAAGGGTGGCAGTGTAGTACTGGTGTGCAAGACTCACACTCCCCCTTGGCTATCGAACTTACTTGGAGTTCCTTTGCCGATCTTCTTTTCACGATAGCCGGCTGCGATGTCCTGCACAACTTCTTCTCCATAGATAAAATGCTACTTTGGAGGAATTTTTCATACTTTTAAAATAATTCTCTACACTCGAGAATACTTTGAACTCAATCTCACTGTATTTTCATCACACATAACATTTTTTATACAACTAAAACATTTTTTGTACGCTTGACACCTTCCGGTCCGTCAGAAACTATCACATTTATTTTTCCATAAATACAGTCTACAAATCTCTCCAAGGTTAACAAGACAACTGTCTGGACCTTACAAAAGTAAGAGAACGAATGAATAAGTGTCTCCTCTCTTCTTTCAACAACATTCAAATGTTCACCAAATAATGTTTGACGCTGCACCGAGTACGGTACATTTACTCCTTGAGCTGGACGTGTAACTTCTTAGGCGGGCTTGGCGATTACCTGCTCATGCCAGTCATCTGTCCGATACATGTCCATTCTGCACACACATAATTGTGGTGCAGTAGACACAGCTCTACTTTACTACACTCATCTCTAAAATAACGCGTGTTCGAGACGGCGGAAATACAAGTGTCTCTAGAATTTACCCCGAAATTCTCGAGGCCCTACACACTCACAGACAATAAGTGGCATAACTAGCAGTGGAGGGTGTGATGCGGAAAACAGTGAAGCCATTGTTGTAATGTGGAAATGGAGCAATTTATCTGACATCTAAAAGGGAATGATCATTGGTTTTCGGGCCAAGGATGGAAGCATTTCTAAAAAGTTTGTAACCTGTATGTGTGCTGCCGTGTTTAAAGTATACTGTCCATGGCAAAATGGCGCTATCTGAAGCTGGTGCCGAGGCAACTGTGTTGCACCACAGGCTATAGATGATGGGGGTAAACGATGACTGTGGAGATGTGTGCAAATGAACAGACATACAACAGTTAAGCAACTGACTGCCCAATGAACCGAGGAAACAGAGCCTTCTCAACGACAGTTCAGCAAATGTTGCTGAGCATGGGCCTCCGCAGCAGGTGCCTGGTTCGTGCACCAGTGTTGATTGCTGTTCATTGGCAACAAAGGTTGGAATTTGCACACCAATACCACAATCGAATGTCCACTGAGTGGGGACAAATGGCTTTTTAAGATGAATCACATTTTATGTTCCATAGGGCGGATGGCTGTCAGCGTGTACGGTATGAAATGTCTGAAAGCTAACATCCTGTAATAATTGTTAAAAAGGGTCCACGCTGGAGGGCATTCCCTAGGTGATCTCATCAATCTGGAAGGCACAGTGGCCCAACATGTGAATGCACCTATCCATGGGGTCCCTGTCCACCCCTAAAAGTAGTTTGTTTTTTTCTCAGCACAATGGCAGTTACCAGTGAGACAATGCAACGTGTCACACAGCTCACAGATTATGTGTGTGTGTGGCTCGAAGAGCACCAGGATGAGTTTACCGTACTCCCATGGTCGTCAAACTTCCCAGATTTAAATCCAATGGAGAATCCGTGGGACCACCTCGATCGGGCTTTTCGTGCCCTGCACCCTAAACCAAGTAACTTAGTGAAGATGGCCAAAGTGCTGGAGTCAGCATGTCTGCAAACGCCTGTCAGTACCTTCCAGAACCTCATTTACTCTTCAAGCACATCTCACAGTGGTCCGTGCTGTAAAAGGTGGTAATACTGACTTTTGACAGATGATCACATTAATGTGACTGGACGGTGTATACATTCCCTGCTGCTGGCACAACGAACTGACTGTATACATAAATGTGATACATTTGCTGTAAATTCTCAATATGTGTGTATAATTATCACTTACAATATGTACAATTTGGATATGTCACAGCATTATGCTTCTGTGAAGAAGATACTGACATCTGCTCAACCAATATTAGGTACTTTTTGTAATACACTTCTTATACTTTACATAAATGTGTGGCCAAGTTCTTATGATTTATATTATCCCAAATTCTGTAGGCTTCAGAAGATGATAGACTAATTTGTTGAAATCAGGAAAGTAAAATAAAAATAACTGTGAAACTGCCAACTGAGTTTTATGCTTAAATAAATATTTTCTAAATATGCCCATTTGTTTAATAAATCTAAATGTGAGAGAATATAGTAGTATACTAACATTACAAGCTCTACTTGTTTCTCTATTAAGCCTACTCAAGAAATTACATTTATTACAGATTTTGATCTGTTATCAGATAAACCTGTGTGAAGGCAGTAGCAAAGTAACAGACAATAAAAACTAATTCACTTATACAAAAGATTAAAAACAAATATTCGGAAAAAAATCAGTCGCATGCTTAGTGCAATGATTTGTGTAAAAGTAAGAAATAAAATAGCTTACGAAAACATTTGACATGCCTTTGAATAAAGTTAGAAATCATATATAGCAATTGAACAATGAAGCAAAAATGAAGTTTGAAGGATTATCTGTTGAAAACTTTTTGAGACTGAAAAATAATTGGAACATTTTTACACCTTCGGGCACATATCAAGGCCACACAACATCAGACTGCATAGTCTGCATAATCCACCAGACGAATTTCCTCCAGTACTCTTTTAAATTCTTTGATTCTAAGTTAAAACACTGAACTTTAAATTCTCAATCAGCACCTCATTTTCTGAACTGATTTTGAGCACCATTCAAGAGCATATCAAGGGCTTCTCTTGTCTACAAGGTGTACAACTTTAATTCCACCATTTTTTCAGCAACATTTCAGGCTTCAATGAAACAAATTGGTTACACATATATCATTCAAAGTATTTGCCATCGCTGGCCACTACTTCCTCCCATCATTTGGGCAGTGTACGAGTCCTGTGTCGAAAAAATTGTTCATCTTTTAAAGCGATCCACAAATCGATCCAATTTGTGACCTTCATGAGATCAGAAGTGTTGGTCAGTCAGGCCATGCACCATTGATCTAAACAGGTGATAGTCAGAGGGAGCAAAGTCTGGAGAATACGGCGGGTGGGGTAGGACTTCCCATTTTAACGTTTCCAAGTACGTTTTGACCTCTTTTTCAATGTGGGGTTGAGTATTTTCATACTGTAAAATCACTTTATCCTGCCTCTCGCTGTATTGTGGGCGTTTTTATCTTTTAATGGTCTGCTCAAACGCATTAACTGCATTCGATAACGAGCGCCTGTGATTGTTTCACTTGGTTTTAACACCCCACAGTATACGACTCCAAGCTGGTCCCACCAAATGCAGAGCATGATCTTGGAGCCGTGAATGTTCAGTTTGGCCGTCGATGTGATAGCATGGCCAGGATATCCCAATGATTTTTTGCATTTAGGGTTATCATAATGAACCCATTTTTCGTCCCTAGCCACAATGCAATGCGGAAATCCCTTCCGTTTTTGCCTCTGAAGCAACTCTTCACAAATATAAAAATGCCGTTCAACATCTCTTGGTTTCAGCTCACACGGGACCCAAGTTTCTTCTTTCTGAATCATGCCCATAGCCTTCAGACATTTTGAAATGGCTTGCTGTGTCACTCCAACTAATTGTCCCATTTCTTCTTGAGTTTGACGCGAGTCTTCAATCAGCAATGTCTCCAATTCTGCATTTTGGAAAATATTCTCTCTTCCACCACTGTACCGGTCTACGACGTTAAAATCACCGTTCTTGAAGCATTCAAACCACTCACATCATGTTCTTTCACTAATAGCATCCTTACCATACGCACTTGAGAGCATTCGATGAGACTCAGCTGCTGTTTTCTTCATGCTGAAACACAACAGTAACACATCCTGCAAATGACGAGAATTAGGCTCGTAAACTGACATTTTCAATCAAGAACAACTTTATGATGCAGCCACAAATCAACTAATGTTTGAATGAGGTTATGTTGACCAAGGTCTGAGCTACCTGCATGATGTCTGCAATCTGTTTCTCTAGACTGCTACTTACTGTTGTCGCCACCTATTGGCAAACGGTGGAAGCAAAGTTGTACACCTTGTATTTTATTTTTTACTTTTAGACAAAGATTTACATAAGACATTTGACTATATTTTTTTATTTTCATGTTTGTTCAGAAAGAATGAAATGTAAGATGTTTAAATACTGATCTATATTCTACGATTATTAAGAGTATGTAGATCAAGAGAAAGCAAGCGAGGTGTCAATTGAGAATTTAAAGTTTTACGTTCAACTTAGAATTTTAAAGGGTCCTTCAGGATATTTATCTGGCGGGTTTTTCTTAACTATCCTGATTATTTTCAAGTAATTAAATCTTTTACAGAAAAAATTTTCACTTTGCAGCAGAGTGTGCACTGATTTGAAACTTCCTGGCAGATTAAAACTGCATGCCAAACTGGAACTCACATGTGGGACCTTAGCCTTCCAAGGGCAATTTTTCAACCGAATTAGCTTTCTGAGTGTGACTCACAACCCAGTCTCACAGGTTTACTTCTGCCAGTAAATCTTCATCCTTCCAAACTTACACTCTTTCTTCCAGGAGTGTCAGTCCGGCAACGTGTGCAGGATGACTTCTGTGAAATTTGGAAGGTAGGAGATGAGGTACTGGTAGAAGTAAAGCTGAAAGTGTGCACTGTGAGTTGTGCTTGTATATCTCAAGTCGGAAGAGCACTTTTCCACGAAAGGCAAAGGTCCCACGTTTGAGTTCAAGTCTAGCAAACAGTTTAAATCTGCGAGAAATTTCAATTACATCTTTTTTTCAAACAATGGAAAATCCAGGATGGAATGTAATAACATTATGAGAAGGAAAGTTGGCATTCACCATATAGCGGAGAAACTGAGTCACAGATAGGCACAACAAAAATACTGTCATAAATAAAGCTTTCAGCTCATACAGCCTTCGTCAAAAAATAGATGACACACACACACACACACACACACACAAAACACACACAAAACACACACACACACACTGTAGCCACACTGTGAGCAGCAGCACCAGTGTATGATGGGAGTGGCAACTGGAAGGGGCTAAGGAGGAGGCTGAGGCGGGGAGGGGGAGGGACATTAAGATGGGGGCTGGACAGTGCAGTGCTGATGGAGAGTGCGCACAGATGAGGAGGAGAGAGGGGAGGGCAGGGAGACTGGATGATTGAAAAGAATGACTAATGAAGGTTGAGGCCAGGAGGGTTACAGAATGTAGGATATATTGCGGGGAAAGTTCCCACTTGCGCAATTAGAAAAGCTGATGTTCGTGGGAAGGGTCCATATGGCACGGGCTATGATGCAGTCACTGAAATGCTCAGCGTGCTCAGCAACAGGGTGGCCCAATTATTTCTTGGCCAAAGTTTGTCAGTGGCCATTCATGTGGACAGACAGCTTGTTGGTTGTCATTTTCACAGGTAGCCCTCTCTCTAAAGGGATAGGTGACGTTTGCGAGTGGACTGGAGTAGGTGGTGGTGGGAGGATGTATGGGGCAGGTCTCGCATCTAGGTCCTTACAGGGGCATGAGCAGTGAGGTTAGGGGTTGGGAGCAGGGGTTGTTTAGGAATGGACGAGTACATTGTGTAGGTTCGGTGGACAGTGGAATATCACTGCGGATGGAGTGGGAAAGACAGTGGGCAGGACATTTCTCATTTCAGGGCACGACGAGAGGTAGTCAAAACCCTGGTGGAGAATGTAATTCAGTTGCTCCAGTCCTGGGTGGTACTGAGTTATGACAGGAATGCTCCTCTCTGGCCGGATGGTGGGACTGTGGGAGGTGGCGGGAGATTGGAAAGATTCATTGTGTAATTTATAGGGAGTATTTGCTTTCACTTCACTCAATGAATTGACTAAAAACTGACCACAAGCAATATTCAAAAATTTGCACACATACAGAATGCTGAAGCGTATATTGCAAAATCGATGTTAAATGATTTCAATAGGTAAATCAAATGGTGTCGGGTAGCAGAAGATCGAATAAATGGGACAAATATTTGGTATATTCTTAATGCTCAACCTATTTTAATTATCTTCAAAGACTACTTTTTGTTGTACAGTCTACCCAATTTAGCAGTACATCACTCTACATGTTATATATTTGCTTAGTAGCTCACATCCTACTTGCCTTTATTTTCATGATCTCTCTAACTTTCCCCTTTCTAAATCACTTCTGTGATGTGACACTGCTATTCTAAATATACATTTTATACGTAAATGTGTTTTAGTTTCTCCTGTTATGCAGTGTATTCTTTTAACTGGGTAAAGTCCATTTGACACAAAATGCAGGAAGAAGTCAACTCAATTAATTACATTAATAAACAAATCGACTGGGTCACACGCTTTCGAAACTTGACTGTCTGTTGAAAAGTGATTTACAGATTATAGTGATAAAGAAAAAGAGAAAGCAAAGTAGATATCCTAACTATGTAAGAGAACAAATAACAGACACTGCTTAAATGAGATGGTGGCAATATACATTATACAGAAAGAGAACTGCATGAAACATTGCAGCTGAATAGTAACCTCTAAAGTCAATAACTTACCACTCCTAGCGATTATCAGTTTTATTACATGATTTGGAACTTTAAATTTAATTTTTTGTACTCACCGCATTGTAAAGAGTGATTCTGAGTTACATAATGCATGGTTGTTTCTGGTGGCATGCACTATTCAGGTGTCACATATTTAGACATATTGTTTGTTTTTGTTTCTGAAAAATGAGTTGAAGCTAATGCTTAGATGTGATCATAGGTACTACTTAATTGCTCCTCAGCATCAAACTGAGTGTGACAAAAAACATACATCAAGTTCCTACATTATTATTACAATTTTCAAACTACCTTCCAAGTCAGATGCACTTCTGGCAGTCAAGTCTTCTCGAGTAGTTGGAATAACAGTAAAGTATAATAATATTTGAATAAATTGCCCAACTTTTTAAAGAAACAGTTAATCTTCAATGTGGATTGGGCAGAAATTTGGCAAGCCTTTCTTTTATTCTCCATATTGAGTTATTTAATATTTGTTAAAAAAATTCCACTGCCTATGAAGGCATATAATATGAAAAGCTTTAAGCTAACATTTACAGCAATGTCAAATGAGATTCACTGATGTCATGGAAAATCGATGTGCACATCGAAGTCTCTATAATTTTGATCCATTCTGTCGTACGTAGGAAGGAAAATGGTCTGAACAAAGTTAAGTGTAAGTATTCTGCTAAAACAAAAAACTGAAGGGTGTACAAACTGTGAATATATTTGCTGCTTAGCAGAAGCATCGACAAGGTGAACTGGAACTCTCCATCAACAAAATTTAGGAGCTTGTTCAGGGTATTTTCCATGTGTTACGGTATAGAGGTCATACGGTCTCCTGTGGCTCATTAGATCTCTTACTCCCATTTTTCTTTGCATGTGAACTGCACTGAAAATACCTGCACAACAGCACAATTGCTGACAAGCACGTATTGTGTGTCTTGTTGGGAAACAGTCTTGTTCCATTCAACAACAGTACTTGCTAGGCACAGCAATAACCAGTTTACTATTCACCCTAACACTCACATTTGGTTCTATTGGGTTCGTTTTTCTGGCAGTGTTAGCTGTATATTAAAAGTGATGAACAGCAGTATGGATAAGTTTAATGATGAAGAGTAGGCTAATATGCACCCTGTGCATGGGTCACCACATACAATGGAAGAGAGGCACAATGCCGTAATGCTGAGCCATTCTCACTGTGGCGGCAACCATATCGCAGTACTTTTCCATCTGTACACTGCTGCGTATGCAAGCCATGTTACAACTCTACCAATATTCTGGAAGGGAACTCATACAGCTGCAGAGGCGTTCTAATCTGAGGCAGTATTATTCCAGATGTACACTTACCACTGCATGTGCTTTCTAAGGGTACTGTGTGTGACAGCTACCGTCTATTAGGGATGATATCCTACAACTGTACAAGAACCTTTTCTGAGGTACATACTGTATTTACCCCTGTATAGCACAAATCTGAATATAAGATGATCCCTTTTCTTTTAAGAGGCTTCCTGAAAAAAGTTTATTGTCTAATATTCTGACTAATCAATATTACAAACTTTTATTGACTAAGGTATCTGCCAACCATTCTAAACTTATGCCATTTATTGGTTGTCTACATTTTGATAATACAAGGAGAAATAAAAGAAACAAAAGGAAATTGTTTAGATTAATTTTAGCCTGTCGTCAGTGATACCACTATCTTTAATCATCATCGCCATCATTCTAACAGGGCAGCTGTGAAACTTATATCTTCATTGTCATAAATATTTGGCTATAAAACACACAGCAGAATTCGCTTTTATACTGACATGAGAACATTACAATGTCTTTTAGTACAAAATATATTGTTTGCCCACTGCTCTCTCATTGGCTGTGTAGAACCAGTAGCTGACCCCCCCCCCCCCCCCCCCCTCGTTTCAGCTAAGCTGGTGTCACTGTTTGCCCTCCAAGCGTTCCGTAGCACTGTGCTTGAGCACCAGTGAAACTGGATGGCTGTATATCTAAGATGAAAGTCTTAGGTAATAATACCAACTAATGCATAAATAAAAAAGATCACCATCATGATTCTGTCTAATTCTCGAACTTTCACATGTCCTACAATCTAGTCCTGTCTGTTGGTACTATCTCCACAATGGTGTCTTTCTGCTATAATTTATTCTTGCGATAACAATTGCAGTCACTTTAGTGTGATTTATTTTGTTTGTTCGACATTTAATTCTGGATTAATTTTATTTCTCATTCCATGTGAATGTAACCACCTTGCTCTAAATCTGATTAAAAGTTGGTAATGTTTTCCCATGGTATTCTAAAGGCCGGCCATCATGTCATGTATCGACCCATCAAAACATTCTGCAATACATTTCAAATGGCAGCATCCAGTCATGTCACGTCACAGCACCGTCAATGTTTCTTGGGATGAAAGTTTTGAATACTGACATCATCTGTCTGCTGTTGATAACGTAACCCCCAAGCTCATTTCCTCCCAATACATGACCATGCGCAGCTCTCCGTATTTCATTTCACTGTGTTTTTCGTGGTTAATATCAGTTTTTTTGTTCATTATTTGTTACAAATTATTTCATTTTGTTATTTCTTTTATTGAAATTTATAATGGCAAAAGATTAACTGAAGCAGTGAGACAGCAGTCTGAATTGTACAACATTACTAAATTACTTGCCCCCCCACTACATTTCTAAGGTGAATTTTTGTACATTCTGGTAAGGTATTTAATATTTTAGAAAGCCAATTTTTCACCAAATGTTATGGCAGCTCATAATACTGTGTTACTTTTAGCGACTCTGGGTGTAATTTGATGTAACAAATGAAAATGTGTCAGCTTTCTACAATAAAAAATGAAGATTCTTTTTCTGGAGATCCTTGTGTAGTTGCGAAATTCCATTTATGTACTATGTAATAACTTTTTTTGGACCCAGATTCTTCTTCTTCCTTTTTTTTTTTTTTTTTTTTTTTTTTAAAGTTGTTGTGCACTTCTGTCTTTCTTCGCTAATATACACACCCACATTGTGTATGTGCACTTCACGCGTAAAAAGAGTTGAAAATCATCTTGCAAAGATCACAATTCCTGTGAGAAGAATAGTTCCAGACAGTCATGTGAGTTGAAATAACATCAATTAAATTGACTTGACATGTCACGACATGACAAGACGATGTGAATACACCTTGATGTGACAGAGCCATGGCATGATGGCCAGTATGAACTGACCTACATATGTGAACGGGTACTGAATTTTCATTTGCAAACCACTTCACAAATCATTAGTTTCTCATAAGCAAATAAAATATTGACTTGGGTTCACAATCATGTAATGGTTCTTGAAGGAGAAAATTTTCGCCTTTGAATGTTATCTTTACTTAAAAAGCAGGATAAATGTAGGTATACTGTGTCCATAAATGTATGAAAACTTTCGTTCAAGTACTACAAAAGTTTGTGAGTTGATAGAATTTAATGCTATTTCCTCGTGAGTTTCACAAAATTGTCAATTATTATAGCACATCATTAGATAGTTGTAGTGCCTTGTTCATAGTGTCTCATGTATCCATCCGTTGCAGTAATGCCAGAAGTCAAATGTCACATGACTGATCAAATGTGATCAATACTGTATCGAGCACTTCTGCATATAGGGAAACCTTGAGCCTATTCACATGAAAGTATTGTTTGTTAAGCTCTACCCTTCTGAACTCTTCAAAATAAATTTGTACGAAACCTCAATAGTCGGTGCTTCAGCTGTAAACATAAAACTACCCCTATATTGATCTATTAAACACTGTAAAAATGTTTACCTCAGCATCAATGGTTTAATCTGCGAATATAAGGCAACCCTGCAATTTTCGAATGACAAACTTGAGAAAAAGCTTCATCTTATAATCAGGCAAATACAGTATTGGTATGTACTCCATATGATGGACGATAGTGCACAACCACACAGGGCTCATGCGAAATCTTTCAGAAAAAATGGGAACTGGAAGATTGATTATGAGAAGAATAAAGGAAATGTATCAATGTAGTGTGAGTGGTGTAAAAGTAGGAAGACACAAGATGGACTAGGTTGAACAGAAAATGGGCTGAAGCACTATCCCCCTCCTTTTCATAGCTGTTATCGGTGAGATAACGCCAGGACAGGCACAATGAATAGGAAGCTGAAAATATGAAACCATTGTGTTTGCAGATAATTTAATGTTGCAGTGTGGTGGAAAAAGAGAGGTACAAGAAAGGCTAAATATATGAAAGGAATGGGTGGGGCATTACAGATTGGAATTTAGTGCAAGAAAGTGTGAAGTGATGCTGACAATGAGAAATATGGGAGGGGAGGGGATGACATAATAAATAATAGTAGGAGGAACGATAAGGAGATCGGTGAAAGGGAAAGGCAAACCCACAGTCTCCTGCAGAGTGTAAGACGCCGGATATCAAGCAAGGTTGTACCTCCAAAAAGCAGGCAGATGATATACTGAACATATTATGCCCCAATACTCACATACGCATCACAAGTGTGGGTAATGAAGAAAAGGCAGACGAGTGGGATACAAACTAGTGATGTAAAACTTCAAGAAACAGACTAGGACTTAACAGAATCAATAGATTACAGAAAGAGACTTTGAGAGAAATAATGAAAGAGACCACAGAAGGATTAAGATCGTATTGAGCAATTTAAAAGTATGGAAGTTGGCAGGATACTAATAAAAGCCCATGACAACAGGAGCTAAGAGGCCTAGAAGAAGACTAAGAGACAGATGGGACATTGGAATGAAGGACTGTATGGTCAGAGGAGGAAGAAAATACTGGGTAAGAGTGGAGAGAGAAATGTGGTGGGGACAGGAAAGGATGAAAAGGCTTATGCTCCAAATGGACCCAGCCAAGGGCTGCAAACTATATAAGTAGGAGGAGGAGGAGGAGGAGGAGGAAATGATGATGATGATGATGATGATGATGATGATACTGGATGGCCTAACCACAAATATTGAGAGCTGCTGTGCATTCTGTATTACCATACTAGGGAATCACACACTGTTCTAGTGTTCTGTATGACACCAGTGGGCAGACACCATACACTGTGTCACCCCAGACTGGTTTTGCAGTATGTCATTTATTTGTACCAATGACAATGAGAGGTCCCCAGAGGTGGGCTCAATTTTTTCAAACCATTTATACGATGATGTAGGTTAGGGTTCTGTGTACCACACGTTAGGATACATTGTGTAAAAAAAATAGCTTAATTTGGCATAATGAAAGAATTGGTGCACATTTTTTATCGATTTTATACATCTTTCTCGGATAATTCTAAATAAATCGGAGTTCTTCCCCAATTTTACTTTTTTCTCAATTTCAGTGCCATCTGTCAATGGTTTAAAAAAATGTTTCAGACAAAACTTAATTAATTTTTCATGGAGAATCCGAATCTGCAATAAAAAATGGGTGTTTCCATTAAAGATTTAAAAGTTTCCCCCCCGCCCCACCCAAGGGGGCAGGGGCTGGGGGGGGGGGGGGGGTCACATGTAGTATCATTTGATGTCCCCCTTTGAGCTTACGAACTTGTCTTACCCACTGTTTTTACCCAATGTAGTGTTTTCGAGATAATCTCATCCGAAACTTCAGATGGACTATATAAGTCAAAATCAGCTACAACTACTAGAACCATCTGCCAGTGTGTGTTTGTGCATTGCTTGAAGTGTTGCGTGGCAAAGCAAAATATCAGTTAACAATGCAGGAAAAGACAAGATCGGTACTCACTGTAAAGAAGAAACATCAACTGCGTACAGGCACGATTTAGAAGACACTCACATGTAGCTTTCCGCCACAGCCCTATTTGTGTGTCTCTCTCTCTCTCTCTCTCTCTCTCCCTCTCCCTCTCTCTCTCTCTCTCTCTCTACTCTTTACTGAGGAAAGTACTTTTTACTTTACTGATGAAGGCTG
This sequence comes from Schistocerca serialis cubense, assembly GCF_023864345.2. Classification (NCBI taxonomy): domain Eukaryota; kingdom Metazoa; phylum Arthropoda; class Insecta; order Orthoptera; family Acrididae; genus Schistocerca; species Schistocerca serialis. The sequence continues at coordinate 60,587,228 of NC_064642.1, read as the reverse complement.
TGGCTGAAAGCTATATGTTAGTGTCTTTTAATCATGCCTGTCTGCAACTTGACTTGTCTTCTTTATAGTAAGTAGCAATGTGTCTTTTCCTACCTGGAGTTTCGTTTGTTTGAAGAATATCTATTACGCTTGTTTTGCAAGTGTTCTGTTTCAGCTCAAATTGTATTTCTTTATGTTAAATATTTCTGAAACTACAAATACTACATTTTCTGGCTGTTTTACATCACTTGGGAAAAAAAACTTTTATCTATGTCTCACTATATAATATTTTAACTTTTATTCACATTATATTTATTTATGTCATGTTGTTTACCCTTGAGATGTAAATATTTTTGATTTTGCTTCTGTACCTACACATGTGGCAACATACAGTAAAACTTTCTTCTCTTTGATGTGAGGTATTGGATAAGGCAGTCAATAATCTTGTGTTTTGCTTTTCCAGTCTATGTTATGTGGCTAGGGGATAATAAAGTGAATTAATATTAATCTGTACTATTCTTATTTCAAAGACAAATTTTCCATTTTTTTTAAAATTGAGAAACTTTAATATTTGAACAGTGTTCATATTAGGCACAGGGTCAGATTTATTTAGTGAAAGAGCATGTTCTCTCTGTACAGCTCCCATCCTTGAGTTCCTTTGGCTGCAAATCTAATTAACTAAAATATGTATAAGGAGCGTTAGAAGTTGAACACCCTGTGGCAGAACACACTACTGAGTGCAACATGCTTGACTTCAATGGGAGCTTCACAACCTGTGCCATCTGGATCCTCTACCCAGGTTTTCTGAACTACATAAATGGGACTTATCCTTGCAACACATCTTTTACTCCCTTAATCCTCCTGGCTTCAATCTTTGTTAACCCACTGTACTACACCCCCTACAAATTCACACGCCAATGTAATCTACATGGTCCAGACCTCACCAGCTCCAGAACCGTTGTGCCACATGCCTGGCCCATGCACCTAATACACCTCTCTCCTGCATTGCTAGCCTGCACACCTGCCCCCTCCCCCCCCCCCCCCCTGAACCGCTGGTTACCTGTCCCCAAACCCTTTTTCAAACAGCATTCTTGCACTGTGCATCCAGCTGGAACAGGTGTGCGTGTGTGTATGTTTTAGAGAGAGAAAGTTTTATTCATGTGACACAATGAGTTTTAAAGAAAATCTCTCTGAGTATTAGGCTGCAGTACGTCTGAAAACAATGGATCTGCTAACCAGGGCTTCCCATTCCTGTAAAATCATATCTGCAATTTATAATACATGATATACAGCAGCGTATATAACAAGAGGAGGAGACAGGTAGCTTTGCAGAGCATATAGGAGGGAATGTTTTTAACTAATATCAATCATTAAATCTATTTTTTTCCAAAACTTCATGAATGTATTATTATGTTGTCAGATGAAGCTCACCATGCAATGTTAGCTACGTACAGTAAATAGAGGCACAAGACCAATAACAAATTAATCAACAAAGCTCCATAGTTGACTTCTGCTTCCTCTAACATTTAATAATGGTCCTTCTCTTTTTGATTTCTTATGTATCATTATGTGTCATTCTAAAAATATTATGAAAAGAACAGTTCCTATCACCATATAGTGGAGATGCTGAGCCGCAGATAGGCACAACAAAAAGACTGTCACAAAATGAGCTTTCGGTCATCCAGGCCGTTGTCAAAAATAGACAAAACACCCACACACCTACACCCACACACCCACCCACACACACACACACACACACACACACACACAGCAGTCTCTGGCAGCTGAAGTCTTTATTTTGTGATAGTCTTTTTGTTGTGCCTATCTGCAACTCAGCATCTCTGCTATTTGGTGAGTAGCAACCATCCTTTTCATACTATTGTTACTTTCCATCCTGGATTTTCCATTGTTTTTGTGTCATTCTGTCATATTCATTTCCAATGAGTGCTTTTGCACTATTTCTAGTTGGAGATTTCTCTGTGTTTAAGCCTTATAAAGCTATTTTTTTATTGTTTTATTCACATATTTCTTAGCATAAAAACCAATGTGACTTAAGGGGACACAGTCGCGAGGGAACTCCCATAAGGAATCAATGCTAAAACGAGCAAACGTCAGGTACACTTTCTGAAGTAACTAACGGAGATAAAGACCTGAAACTTTTACAGTGTACAGCTGAAACATCATTCTCAAATCACATAAAAATGGTTAATGTGTTTTATATATTTCATGAGTAATCATTTTTTTGTTCTGTAAGACAAAAAATTAGAACTTTTCTAAACTCCTTGGAGCTTGTAAATCTGTTCTTTTTATCACTACTGGTCTATTTTTTTATCTAATTAATCATCGTTGTATTAACATGAGATACTGTAAGTCTGATGTCTGTAGCAGTCATAGTTTTTGAGAAAAGTGTACCAGAAGGTCAAAAAATGTAGTTTTGAGAAAAATGGTATTAAAGTTTTCCATGCAAGAAAGTAATGTACATTTGATCTTCTGGCTATCCTGGCCTCCTTGGCAGCATTTCCTGCAGAAATATCAGCATAACGGATACGGTCCATGTCAATCTTTTTCAGCCCCCGTTCAGTATTGATACCATCCTTTGTTCCCAAGAGTCTTAATACATCAGTCTTCTTTGACACACCAGCATTGAAGCACATCACTGCATTATGAACGCCAAATTTTAGTGTTTCTTTTCTGACGAAAACAGTTTTTGGTAGCCTTGTCCAAATGACAGAATTCAAACTTTCATTTGGGTTTTGAGTTTTTCCATGGAGACACTTTTCCAAGAGCTCTTGTTGGCTAAGGTCTCTAAAAATGGGTTTCACAGTTAGCAGGATTTTTTCTGGAATTGAATGTTTGTGCTTATAGTTGGAAGATGTAGCTGGGTTGTTGAATTTGCACCAGCTGTCAGGTCCCCGTGGGCAAAGATTATGTTTTGGTTCCTCATCTGTTGAAATTTTATGAAAGAATATAGCCCAGATGGCTCTCCTCATTGCTTCTACATTGTTGCAGTTATTTCTAATGGCCATACTATAATAAGTCTGGATCCTGTCTATTTCAGCCTTTGTCAGGCCCCCTTTACCACCTAACTTTTTTTCCTTACATATCTTTAGAAGTCGTGAACCCATTCTTTTCTGTACATGTCCTATACATTCCAGTTTATTAATTTTGACTCTAGGCCCTTAAGGTTTATCTTCTACCACTTTATGATAAGCCTTACTGTCCCCGTCCCCAAGATAGTCTGTATAGAGGATACCTCCCGACTGCACAGACCTTTTGAAAATGTTAGCAACACCAGCCACTTCCACGCCTCCACTAGAACCATCATGGTCCTTTTTGCACACATGTTGTATAGTGGGACTTTTGCTACAGATGTCACAGAACTAAGTAATAATTTCAATATCCAGAACCTTCCCAGTATCAAAAGAAGTTGCTGACACAATACCATTTAGGGATGTATGCCCACGTTTCTGCCAACTGTCATCAAAACCAGCAGAAATTTGCCTTGGGTCAGACTTCGTATCATTCAACTGAACTGCTTCTATGGCTGCTTTCAACACTGTAGATTCACTTACCTCAGTTACAACTGCACCAATAGTCTTGTTGTAAACATAAAATTTTCTTGGAGGTGGAGGAATGTTCATCAGTGCACAAAGAACAGCACCTGCACTTCGCCCTTTTCCAATAGATCTAAGTGCATACACTAATCTTATATTGTTTTCATACAATCTGCTTCTTGTTACGTGGGATGACATTGTATTAGCAGTACAGCTACATTCCAAACATATCAAAACTAAATTACAAACAATTCCCTTGGTTTTCACCACATCTTCATGCAAAGTAATGTTTCCACCACAGTTTTTACAATTTGTGTGTTTTTCGATAAGTTCACGTAATAACCTCATGGAGATCAGAATGTTTGTGTCAGTAACAACAGAAACACTGTTCACACCACATATTGCATTGTCACGCATTTGAGAGGCATTTGGAAAACCGGCAGCACCTAGAAGCTTCTTGCTTGAAGCACTGACACTCGCACTGACTTCACTTTCAATATTATTTTCTGCCCTCTGTTCAAAACTAGCAGTTTCGTGGTTTATTTTTACATATTTATTTCCACGAAACTTAGGCTTATATCCAAACTTCTTTATTCTACCCATTGTGTTATAACGTTTCACAAAATCATTACATTTGTATCACCAAAACGTAAACAACTAGGATGAAGAAACTGACAAACGATAGTCGACAATGCAGACAGGCAGGCAAACATCAGAATAACAATTCTCTCTTGCAACCCAAATAAAGAGTATTTATATCCGTGGAACATAAATGATTGTTGTACTATAGTCAATGCTGACTACTGCACAAGATACAGCAAAAATGGACATGGCGCTAGTTACCAAGCTTCACGAACACATTAATAACTATGAATCTAATAATCAGATTTGTATGAAACAAACGGCATTTTGTAGCCAAATAATTGGAGCATAGATTAAGACAAAAAAAAAATCGATTTTTTTGAGCCTGTTCGCGACTGTCCCCCCTTAATCTCATCCTACATATATTCTCAAATGAACCTCTCCACTCTATTTCTTTCTGGTCAATGATTGTTATTGTTATCCTTTATGGTCCAATAATGATATCCACAAAACAATTCTTATTTTAAGTGTTCATTAAATTAAATTAAAATTAAATTAAATTATAAATCAAAAAGATATACAACAGTTTACAATATTCTAAAATTTTACTTTGGAGATTATTTTCAGAATGCTAAAAATACCTTGAAGAACACCGACCTTTATATCTTCAATGAGATCTTCAAGATCCTTTATGGTCAGGCCATTTAAATACGTGTATGGTTCATGCATTTCAACGGCATCCACTTCCTCTTCAGCACTGATATATTTTGCCAAAAGGTCAATAGGCTTTGCTACAAAGCGAGAGAAATCATGTAATATTATTTCTATTTTCTGCATATTACAACACAAATGTGTAAGGAAAACGTGTATACATAAAAATATTTTGCCAAAAGATAGTAAGGAAAACGCGTATACATAAAAATATTTTGCCAAAAGGTAAATAGGCTTTGCTACAAAGAGAGAGAAATAATGGAATATCATTTCTATTTTCTGCATATCACAACACCAATGAATAAGGAAAACGTGTATACATAAAAATGTACTAAATATATCTAAAAACAAAGATGCTGTAACTTATCAAACGAAAGCTTTGGTTTGTTGATAGAGACACTAACAAACACAAACCCACACACAAAATTCAAGCTTTCGCAATCCACGGCTGCTTCATCAGGAAAGAGGGAAGGAGAGGGAAAGATGAAAGGATGTGGGTTTTAAGGGAGAGGGTAAGGAGTCATTCCAATCCCAGGAGCGGAAAGACTTGCCTTAGGGGGAAAAAGGGACAGGTATACACTCGCACAGACACACATATCCATCCGCACATATACAGACACAAGCAGACATATGTAAAGGCAAAGAGTTTGGGCAGAGATGTCAGTCGAGGCGGAAGTACAGAGGCAAAGATGTTGAATGACAGGTGAGGTATGAGCGGTGGCAAATTGAAATTAGCGGAGGTTGAGGACTGGTGGGTAACGAGAAGAGAGGATATATTGAAGGGCAAGTTCCCATCTCCGGAGTTCTGATAGGTTGGTGTTAGTGGGAAGTATCCAGATAACCCAGACGGTGTAACACTGGCTGTGCACTAAGGCATGTTTAGCCACAGGGTGATCCTCATTACCAACAAACACTGTCTGCCTGTGTCCGTTAATGCGAATGGACAGTTTGTTCCTGGTCATTCCCACATAGAAAGCTTCACAGTGTAGGCAGGTCTGTTGGTAAATCACATGGATGCTTTCACACGTGGCTCTGCCTTTGATTGTGTACACCTTCCGGGTTACAGGACTGGAGTAGGTGGTGATGGGAGGGTGCATGGGACAGGTTTTACACCGGGGGCGGTTACAAGGGTAGGAGCCAGAGGGTAGGGAAGGTGGTTTGGGGATTTCATAGGGATGAACCAAGAGGTTACGAAGGTTAGCTGGATGGCGGAAAGACACTCTTGGTGGAGTGGGGAGTATTTCATGAAGGATGGATCTCATTTCAGGGCAGGATTTGAGGAAGTCGTATCCCTGCTGGAGAGCCACATTCAGACTCTGATCCAGTCCCGGAAAGTATCCTGTCACAAGTGGGGCACTTTTGGGGTTCTTCTGTGGGAGGTTCTGGGTTTGACGGGATGAGGAAGTGGCTCTGGTTATTTGCTTCTTTACCAGGTCGGGAGGGTAGTTGCGGGATGCGAAAGCTGTTTTCAGGTTGTTGGTGTAATGGTTCAGGGATTACGGACTGGAGCAGATTTGTTTGCCACGAAGACCTAGGCTGTAGGGAAGGGACCGTTTGATGTGGAATGGGTGGCAGCTGTCATAATGGAGGTACTGTTGCTTGTTAGTGGGTTTGATGTGGACAGATGTGTGAAGCTGGCCATTGGACAGATGGAGGCCCTATACAGTTGAGGCAGAGACCATGAAGAAATCAGGGAACTATATTCACCCCTTTATGAACTAGTTTGAGGTGCTGTCTCCCACTGATTCTGAAACAGAACCAGTGCAAAGTACTTCATCTGTTGCGAAGTCTGTCAGGTTCCACGTCAAGGGAAAAAGTGAGAAAAAAGGTAGTAGTCCATTACTTGTCATCAGCTTGGGTGTAAAACAAATAATGGAAGCCCTAAGTAAAATGGCAGCAAGGGATGAGAAGGGTCATCCTGTGCACTCAGTATGTTTGCTTGGAGCCCTCTTTTAATATACTGAAGAGGTCTCCAACAAGAATATAAAGTACTGTTGGTCTCATGCAGCTATTTAGTCTCAATGTCCACTATCTCTTTGATGCTCTTTTGCTTTTCAGAGCTCACACTGATATTTTGTGAAATGTAAATTCTCCTCGTTTTTTTAGGTTGATGTGGAGGCCGGCGAGATCTTAATAAACAGAGTGACGGACTACTAAACCTCGTTTAGACTGAAATCTCTGGTCCTGTTTATTGGGTTTTCTGTTAAATTTTTTTTAACAGACTTATTAATTACGCTGTCCCAGAAACTCGAAAGAACACCCAGAAGCACACTATTAATCAGACGTGCTCAAAAATCTTGAGAGATCACTATTTCAGCTGAGCTCACAATATGCAACATTGTTCCCAGAACTAATTGTGGTCCCCTTGCTGTGAGTTGAGTAGAAGGCTTGATGCAGAATCTTTGAAGATTCTGTGACAGGCTAGTCTACAACTTTCTAGTCCTCTAGAGTGCTTTCAAAGCAGTCATGTCATTTTGTAGTGAGCTGATATAGCTGTGAGCTCTCTTACAGCCCTCAACCCACTATAGACATGAAGCCCACATGGTATAATTAGTGGAACTAAGTAGCAGATCCACAGCTTCAGGAAAATACAAGATGACTGTCAACATTGAATAAGTTAACTTTTATTATGAACACCATCAGGGCGACAGGCCAATTGAGAAGTGAGAACTTACAGGGTGACAATTACTGAACTATATGAAAAAAGAAACGGAAATTAGTTACAAACTATAGCATGCACACACTTTATTCGACTTGTAAACATCACTACAGATATTCGGATTTAAGTTATGACATGTCCGATATGCCTGCCATCATCGGCAATGATGTGGCACAGAAAAACAGCAAAATTCTGCACGATACGCTGAAGTGTCGGAACATTGATACTGTCAATGACCTCCTGAATGGCTGTCTTCAGCTTAGCAATGGTTTTGGGGTTATTACTGTACACCTTGTCTTTAATATAGCCACACAAAAAGAAGTAGTCGCATGTGTTCAGATCCGGGGAATATGGCAGCCAATCGAGGCCCATGCCAGTGGTCTCTGGGTACCTCAGCACCACAATGAGGTCCTCAAAGTGCTCCTCCAGGACGTCAAACACTCTCCTGCTGATGGGGTCGAGCTTCATCTTGAATGAATCACATCTTGTCAAAATCAGGGTCACATTGGATAATGGGGATGAAATCATCTTCCAAGATCTCCATGTACCGTGTCATCAAGGAACATCGCACCGATTATTCTGTGACTGGACATTGCACACCACACCACACCACTCAGTCAATTATTGAGGGTGAAGAGACTTCTCAATCACGAAATGCAGATTCTCAGTCCCCCAAATATGCCAATTTTGTTTATTGATGAACCCATCCAAATAAAAGTGGGCTTTGTCGCTAAACCAAACCATGAATGCACATATTAATTCCCATCCCGCCCCATGGCTAACTGTACAGTTTGAACATCCTAACACGAACCCTTCAGAAGTTATGATGATTTTATTTCATATAGTTCAATAATTGTCACCCCGTATTTACTCCCCTTAACAAGGGAATCCCACATTGTATCACTTCATCTGGTGCCCTAAGTGAAGGACACAGATGGAAGTCACTAAAATATAAGTGTGTTCACAGAAAATAATAAGAGATTTTACGAAATAGCAGGAAAATACATGACATTGCCTACAGCCACTGAGATAAACAATGAAGAAGATACAGACAAACACACACTGTAGTGCTGTCTAATATAAGTGTCATATTCAAGAAAATGTTCTTTAGTGACTTAACGAAAACTGTGCAAGTGTGAATTATCAAAACATTCAAAACAAAGAAAATCAGCTGGCCATAGCAACCCTATCAACAACCATAATTATTTACAAACTTCAGCAATTTCTCAGCACATAAATCAGAAGAAACCTAACGGGAACAAAACTGAGGATTTTGGATTGCTGTTTTGAAGCCTAGGAGTGCAGTCACTACTTCTGACTTGTTCAAATGGCTCTGAGCACTATGGGAGTTAACTTCTGAGATCATCAGTCCCCTAGAACTTAGAACTACTTAAACCTAACTAACCTAAGAACATCACACGCATCCATGCCTGAGGCAGTATTCGAACTTGCGACCGTAGCGGTCGCGCGGCTCCAGACTGTAGCGCCTAGAACCGCTCAGCCACTCTGGCCAGCTTCTGACTTGTAACTGCTTGTCAAAATACTTTATACTGAGATTGTGTGATGGTGTAAATACCTTCATTTGTGTAGGGAAGTGCTATTGAACAAAGTAACTGTTAATTATACTGTATGTCAAATACTGCTCAAAGTATGAGTACTAGTATTTTAGCAAAAGTATTAGGGAAATTACGACAATTACACAACTCAGATAGACTGTCTAACTATATGACAAAATTTTAAGGTTGAACGACAGGTACACTGTTTTTGTCGTCCTGATTTTAGAACAAAAACAAGTGTACTTGTTACTCAACCTCAAATATGGAACTGTAACTGAGCAGTAATGGAAGAATCCATAAAAAGATATGATAACACTTAAAAGTGACAGCAAAACTCTACGAGAAAAATTAGATAAATTGTCTCAAAATAGTTAAAAATCACACGTCTGAAAGTATGACAACACTTAAAACTAAAGTAGATAAATTAGACGGGATCTACAGTAGCATCACTACACTTCAGTCTAAAGGGGAAAAGATGAAACAATTTAGATAAAATAGTTATAGAAGTAGACGAACTTTATAATATAGAAAACCTCATTTTAGATTTACCTCAGAAGTTACATTCTGGGCTAGAGGAATCCTCAACTGGTCAATTTGAAAGCACAAGCATCCAAATCTGAGATACTTATGACTGTACAGAGACATTCGAACATAATAGAGAATCTGCTGAAGTAAACAGTGAAACTAATACTGTAACTAGCTTGGAACCAGATATTACATGAGCAGAACATACAACAGAAAATTGAACTTACAATAGCTATGCCTAATGCTTTGACAAATACTGTAGTACTTCAAATAGAATTTGAAGATCATAGTGAGTATGCCAAAGTATACGATGATCGTAAACTTAAGTTTAAAAAATATTTCTGTTGTAGAGAGCACACAACTGAAGAAGGGAATTCTGGTTTCACCACATGTATAGGAAGTAGACTTACTAAGAGCCATATCTGCAGGAAATCTAAATTTAAGCTTTTGGTAATAAGTGGGGAAATGCAAATAAATATTTAAAGGAAGCTTTAAGCTATAGAGAGTTCTCATGGAAAGATTTCAGCTTTGAATGCAGTGTAACTCAAGGAAGTAGAACTATGAGTGGAGATACTCAAATAAATATCAGTTTTAACTTTTCGGTACTAAGCATATGACTTTGAACAAATATATGACTCCATTAATAGGCTATAAATACATGTTATGAACATTACCACATTATTTACTGTTTGTTGGAAGAGTGAAATATACAAGTAGTGGATGCAGTATGGAGATGGGAAGCATATACTTATAAAATGTAACATTTTACAGAGTGCACATAGACTCATCACAGATGGAGTGTTAGTCGAAATGATTTCAGTTAATTTTTTGAATTGGTCATTGAGATTTGAACATTTTCATTGTTGTAATTACTTACCTGAGGTGAATTTTGCCTTAATTTTTTTCTTTTTTGTTTATTGTTTTGTAAATGAAAAGAATTCAATTGGAACAGTTTACACAGTAAAATAAAGTAAGTAATGCTACTATGGTTTATTTATTTGCATCTATGCTTGCAGAAACTTTAGTGTTAAATGTAATCACTGGCTAAGCAACAGAACATATGCTTACCGCTGAGCAAAACTTTTCGTAGTCGCAAAAGCATTATTGTGGATTGTATCGGGTAGTCAATGTGGTAGATCTACTTATTAGATAAATACAATAACTGTTGACAATGGGTATTAGTGTTAACCCTCTGTCTAGAAGGTTGATTGGAAGGATGTTAACAACAAGGTGGGGTGGAATTCCATCTGGGTAGTATGTACCATGGAGCAGGAGACCCTCCAATACTTTAAGCATGATGGGCTAGAAGGATACACTGGCTGGGGATACGGCCTGAGCTAAATCATGCATGCACATTAAACAAATAGGGTAGGCAGGTGGTTTTCCACCCCACTTTGTGGACAGAGTTTTAAATAAGGTACTTTTTACATGGAAATAAAGCATTGCTGCACAATACGCAGGGCACTTACTAAATTTTAGTGACATGTAAGGTACAGTAAGTGATATAATATAGATACGATACAAGATTTTAAACCATCAAGAGACTCTGCTACCTTTGCAGATTAGGCGGAGTGACAACCCAGGCTCTGAGTCCTATTTCATATTTAGCTTTACATGGAGGAATTTCTTACTCTTCAACTATTCTTCTGTCAATAATTTTCACCCCTCTCTTACTGTCACATCTTACATAATAAAATTAACAGGGAAAGCATATTATTTGGAAAAAAGAGAGTATACATTAATAAGTAACAATTATATGGTCTATTTCAGTGCATGAAAAAGTAATGTTGCATGTCTTGTACAAGACATTAGCTTTCTATGATGGAATTTCTTGCTCTTCAACTATTCTATTGTCAATAATTTACATCCCTCTCTTACTGTCCTATCTTACATAATAAAAGTAACATGGAAACTCTATTATTTGGAACATAAAGAGTCTACATTAATAAATAATGATTATAAGCTCTATTTCAATGAATGAAAAAGTAATGTTGCATTTTTTGTATTAGGGATTTACTACCTTTTTCTTTCCTTTTATTAATAAAGGTTGGGTTTTGTATTTCTTTTACAGGGGAGGATTGGTCATCTAAAGAACTAAATATGTACCGTAACCGGTTAAGTACAGAGGTACTTATAACACAATCGATACGTATCACAGTGGTGAAATACTGTGAGCAAACATTAACTTACAGACTGAAGATTTGAAGACTGATTAATACCGACAAATGACGTGTGGTTACCCAATTTCTACTGGCTATCAATAGGAGTTTCTTAGGGTCAATCTTGGGGGGCCAGTACGAGTGAAACCATGGCAAGTCCGTTCTGTAGGGCATGTTGTCCTCTGGTGAAATACTCATCAGGAAGGTAACATTGGGGTGAGGGGTGGTACAGAATTCTATCTTTGGGGAAGTACATTCTTTATTTCTTCAATCCTAAAATATGAATACCTATATTTTTCTTTTCATTCTTTTCCAACAGGAGTACAGGTTCAATCTTCCATCTTTTCACATTCATATGTTTCTATTACAGAAGCCCTGTCTTACCACACTGCAGTAAATAGAACCAGTTTTTCACAGGTAAACCTGAGAGATTATTCAGCGTAACACAGATTACACATATTGACATAGAGAATGATTTTTTTTTGTTTATGCACAAATGCAGTTGAATGTAATAGTAAAGACACATTTGTTAGTAACATTAACCAAGGGGGAGGAGAAGCAAGGAGAGCAATAGTACAAACAGTGGAAAACTGATGTTCCAACAGGTAGTTAGGGATGCAAATACAGGATGCATTAAATATTTGGCCAATACAACAATAGATAGCATTAGCATTATCTGAAAGAGTGTGCTTAGCACTTGTCTTTATTAATGAGGTGTGAAATCACTCTAAAAAAATCACATCAACTGTGGAAAAAATGTGTACGAAACATTTAAAAAGACATAAGAAAAAGGTGATGATTAATAATTTTATACATATTTTCGAAATTTTCCCGAATTGCTCCACCCTTTAACATGTTTTGGCGGCAACACAACCACATAACCTTTGTGCACATCGTTGTCTACCAACCCAAGTTCACCACAGGATCAACATAGCCCAGCTATAACCAACATCTTCTCGCCTTTTTTCACACCAGGTCTCCAGTTGCTTTCTAGTTCACCTTATCTCTCGCCATATATTTTTATTTTCATTTTCATTTCAGCCTCACGTTACACTTTCCACCTTCTAATACCATGTCACCCTCACAACATCCCCACAACGACCCCATTAAGTTTTATTTACATTCCCTCCGCAAACATACCTTCGCCCTAGCCAGATTACACTCGCATATTTTATTTTCTCAGGCTTGTCTGACATTTGGCATTACCCCCAAAGGCCTCACACTTAAAGTTCCCATCTCTGGCTGTAATCCTTCTTTCCATCAGTCCCTATACCAGTTCCAAACTGAACAATCCATTACCCTCACCCACCTAATCCTTCACCTACAAATCAACTCAGCCAATGAACACACCCATCAACTACTATCCTTATTAAAAGTCCTCAATCTTCCCTCTCCCACATCCACACCGGCTGTTCAGAGCATCCTCCTACAGGCCAATCGCAAATTAGAACAGCATGCCACCCTCCACCTCAAAAAACTATCCAATCTCCTGGTTTCCCACCTCCGGAAAGGCAACTCACTCACCCTTCACAACCTTTCCAGCAAACCTCAACCTCCTCTCATTGCACACAGACCCAGTCTCTCCCATCTACTCAATCTCCCACTTCTAGCTCCACTCCCCCCAAAACCTCAAAATTCCAATCAACACAATCTGGAACCACAACACCCTAATTCAGTAGTTAACCTTTCCTCCAAACCTCTCTCCCAATCCAAAACCTCTATCCTATCCAAAGGCCTCACCTTCAGGCCCACTCCCAGATTCAACCAAACAGCCCTTGTCAAAGATTTACTGTCCTACACCCATACTCTCTGCTGGAAATATCACTTTGCCACGAAGAAAAATGATCCTAATCCTACTCCTAATGGTCCAACTCCCCAAGACACTACCCAAATTGAACCCTGGCTGGAACAGTTCCGTCCTCCGTCACAGCGGGACCCACCTCCTCTTCCTCAAAATCACCCTCTCCAAACTTTCCAGGAATTTCTGACTTCCAGCCTTGCCTCTCAATCCTTCTTAAAAAACCTTAATCCTACTCCCAACATCACCACTGCTGAAGCCCAGGCTATCCGTGATCTGAAGGCTGACCGATCCACCGTCATTCTTCCAGCGGACAAGGGTTCCACAACCGTGGTACTTGATCGTCGGGAGTATGTGGCTGAGGGACTGCGTCAGCTTTCAGACAACACTACATACAAAGTTTGCCAAGGTAATCCCATTCCTGATGTCCAGGCGGAGCTTCAAGGAATCCTCAGAACCTTAGGCCCCCTACAAAACCTTTCACCTGACTCCATCAACCTCCTGACCCCACCAACATCCCGCACCCCTACCTTCTACCTTCTTCCTAAAATTCACAAACCCAATCATCCCGGCCGTCCCATTGTAGCTGGCTACCAAGCCCCCACAGAACGTATCTCTGCCTACGTAGATCAACACCTTCAACCCATTACATGCAGTCTCCCATCCTTCATCAAAGACACCAACCACTTTCTCGAACGCCTGGAATCCCTACCCAGTCTGTTACCCCCGGAAACCATTCTTGTAACCATTGATGCCACTTCCTTATACACAAATATTCCGCACGTCCAGGGCCTCGCTGCGATGGAGCACTTCCTTTCACGCCGAACACCTGCCACCCTAACAAAAACCTCTTTCCTCATTACCTTAGCCAGCTTCATCCTGACCCACAACTTCTTCACTTTCGAAGGCCAGACATACCAACAATTAAAGGGAACAGCCATGGGCACCAGGATGGCCCCCTTGTACGCCAACCTATTCATGGGTCGCTTAGAGGAAGCCTTCTTGGTTACCCAGGCCTGCCAACCCAAAGTTTGGTACAGATTTATTGATGACATCTTCATGATCTGGACTCACAGTGAAGAAGAACTCCAGAATTTCCTCTCCAACCTCAACTCCTTTGGTTCCATCAGATTCACCTGGTCCTACTCCAAATCCCATGCCACTTTCCTCGACGTTGACCTCCACCTGTCCAATGGCCAGCTTCATTCGTCCGTCCACATCAAACCAACCAACAAGCGACAGTACCTCCATTATGACAGCTGCCACCCATTCCACATCAAACGGTCCCTTCCCTACAGCCTAGGTCTTCGTGGCAAACAAATCTGCTCCAGTCCGGAATCCCTGAACCATTACACCAACAACCTGAAAACAGCTTTCGCATCCCGCAACTACCCTCCCGACCTGGTACAGAAGCAAATAACCAGAGCCACTTCCTCATCTCCTCAAACCCAGAACCTTCCACAGAAGAACCCCATAAGTGCCCCACTTGTGACAGGATACTTTCCGGGACTGGATCAGAGTCTGAATGTGGCTCTCCAGCAGGGATACGACTTCCTCAAATCCTGCCCTGAAATGACATCCATCCTTCATGAAATCCTCCCCACTCCACCAAGAGTGTCTTTCCGCCGTCCACCTAACCTTCGTTACCTCTTAGGTCATCCCTATGAAATCCCCAAACCACCTTCCCTACCCTCTGGCTCCTACCCTTGTAACCGCCCCCGGTGTAAAACCTGTCCCATGCACCCTCCCACCACCACCTACTCCAGTCCTGTAACCCGGAAGGTGTACACGATCAAAGGCAGAGCCACGTGTGAAAGCACCCACGTGATTTACCAACTGACCTGCCTACACTGTGAAGCTTTCTATGTGGGAGTGACCAACAACAAACTGTCCATTCGCATGAATGGACACAGGCAGACAGTGTTTGTTGGTAATGAGGATCACCCTGTGGCTAAACAGCCTTGGTGCACGGCCAGCACATCTTGGCACAGTGTTACACCGTCCGGGTTATCTAGATACTTCCCACTAACACCAACCTGTCAGAACTCCGGAGATGGGAACTTGCCCTTCAGTATATCCTCTCTTCTCGTTACCCGCCAGGCCTCAATCTCCGCTAATTTCAATTTGCCGCCGCTCATACCTCACCTGTCTTTCAACAACATCTTTGCCTCTGTACTTCCGCCTCGACTGACATCTCTGCCCAAACTCTTTGCCTTTACAAATGTCTGCTTGTGTCTGTGTATGTGCAGATGGGTGTGTGTGTGTGTGTGTGTGTGTGTGTGTGTGTGTGTGTGTGTGTGCGAGTGTATACCCCTTCTTTCCCCCTAAGGTAAGTCTTTCTGCTCCCGGGATTGGAATGAGTCCTTACCCTCTCCCTTAAAACCCACATCCTTTCGTCTTTCCCTCTCCTTCCCTCTTTCCTGATGAGGCAACAGTTTGTTGCGAAAGCTTGAATTTCATGTGTATGTTTGTGTTTGTTTGTGTGTCTATCGACCTGCCAGCACTTTCGTTCTGTAAGTCACATCATCTGTGTTTTTAATTAATGATATGAATATAATAGAGGGAAACATTCCACGTGGGAAAAATATATCTAAAAAGAAAGATGATGAAACTTACCAAACAAAAGCGCTGGCAGGTCGATAGACACACAAACAAACACAAACATACACACAAAATTCTAGCTTTCGCAACCAATGGTTGCCTCGTCAGGAAAGAGGGAAGGAGAAGGAAAGACAAAAGGATATGGGTTTTAAGGGAGAGGGTAAGGAGTCATTCCAATCCCGGGAGCGGAAAGACTTACCTTAGGGGGAAAAAAGGACAGGTATACACTCGCACACACACACACATATCCATCCACACATACACAGACACAAGCAGACATTTGTAAAGGCAAAGAGAAACTCTTTGCCTTTACAAATGTCTGCTTGTGTCTGTGTATGTGTGGATGGATATGTGTGTGTGTGTGCGCGAGTGTATACCTGTCCTTTTTTCCCCCTAAGGTAAGTCTTTCCGCTCCCGGGATTGGAATGACTCCTTACCCTCTCCCTTAAAACCCATATCCTTTTGTCTTTCCTTCTCCTTCCCTCTTTCCTGACGAGGCAACCATTGGTTGCGAAAGCTAGAATTTTGTGTGTATGTTTGTGTTTGTTTGTGTGTCTATCGACCTGCCAGCGCTTTTGTTTGGTAAGTTTCATCATCTTTCTTTTTAGATACATCTGTGTTTTTAGATATATACATATTATTTGGTATAGTACAAGATCTGAAGTGCATTTCAGTAAATATTTTGTACCTGATGATTATTAAAAGAAATTAATAGTGAACTAAGAAATGTTCTTATAGGGATTTAGAAAGCTAGGTTTTCATAGACACAGAAGTTATAGGTCCTGGTAATTCAAAAGAAACTTGGAAATTCGAAGATAGTGACCACTTGTTTTTTTACCTGATTTTTAAAAGCAAGCAGTTTATAACCATGTTAATAATCTTAAATGCAACAAAATGTCGAATTCTGAAACAACACTTAAGTTCTGAATGAACAAAACCTCAATGATAAGCATATGAAAGCAAACAGCTACGATAAAATATGTTAATAATGTAAGGCATATGGCATTACGAAGTGCATAAGAAAAGTAGAAATAAAGAAGGGCTAAAGAAACATAGGTTTGTAATAGCTGGGTAAAGTCAGTATGCTATGGAGAAACTTGACCAGAACAAGTTATAAGAATAAGGGCATTAGGGTGTGCAGACAATTTCAAGGATTTGAGATTTATCTAGATGTGGGAGAGTAAAGAATAGCTGGACCCATAGAAAGGGGATGTTCTAATCCATGATAGGGTGCGTCTGTGGAAGGAATGGTGGGTGAGTGACAGGGTAGGTCAATCCAGAGGAAGGGATGCAATACGACAAATAGATTCCATGGATTGTCTTTACATATCAAACAAATTTTTTGTTAAACAAATAACTACTAGCAAGTTGAACCAAGTACGTTAAGAAGCAATGAGCTTAGAAACAAGACTTATACATAACAAGACTCTTTATACTTTAAATAAGTTGGTGTGAATACATGCAAAACACTTTTTAAAAAATGGAAAGACAATCTATAAGGCTTAACCCTGATGAACCGAACTGTCAGTGAGTAAAAATGACTGAGCTCAGAAACATGCTCACCCTTGTGATACATTGTAAAACGAAGTTTGTTCTTATGAGAGTTTAAGATGAATAACAATAGTCTTTTGATGAAACCTGTAGATTAGAAAAATATTGTAATTAATTATGTAAGGTGAGTTTCACATCGTCTTATGTCTAAGTGAGGAAATCTGAAGTGTAACATGAGATTTTTCAGAATAACAAATTCCACTTTTATCCTCCTAGGCTGATTAAACATGCTTGTGAACAGTCAAAAAAACTGTATTTTAGGTAGTTTGTAGGCAGCAAACATGCAACTGTGCACATTTTATGTTGAAATGTGCAGAAGTGATGAGAAAAGCATGGCAAAGAGCAATGATGAGTGAGCATCTCCACCTGTTATGAAGGGGTCACTCACGCTTTGGCATCACGATTTACCAGTGTTTTGGATGGCAGAGAGAAAGGAGCTCTGTCTACAACGTCAACGACCATGAAAACAATTCAAATTTCACATCTGATAAATAACTTGACTCGATGTAATCTCTAAAGTTGATAAGATTCACTACATTTATGTTGCTCGAGGTAATGTGACGTCTGTGCACCCAATTGTACAGTGGTTTTACTTTAGCAACAAAATACAGATTAGTTCTTTCAAAGGCAATTACAATGTTTCATAGTGAGTTGACATAATTGTAAGCTCTCTTACAGCCCCTGACCCTCTGCAGACGGCAAAGAAGTCCACACGATATAGTTAGTGGAACTGAGTGGCAGGTCCACAGCTTCAAGAAAATACTAAGTGACTCTCAGGACTGAATAAGACAACTGTTATTATGAACAGCATTGCAGTGAGTGATTAAGTGAGAAGTGGGAAACTAGCTACATGCCATAACAAGGGAATCCCACATTGTACCACGTCAGTGCTAAGCAGCCATGATGTTCTTGAAATGCCTTGGAAAAATATCTATGTCACCCACATAACAAAGTCATTTTGTCCATTTAAGGTGTCAAAGCAGGTTGTCCATCATACATTTGAAGGTTGCTGGAGCATTACACAGTCTAAAAGGGGTAACTAGCCCCTCTGTACATTGACAGTTTCAAAAAATTTTGTTCCTTTCAATCAGTCTAGTGTCATCAATGTGCGGCAATGGGTAGATATCTTTTTTCGCGAGTTCATTCTCTCATTGGTAGTCGATGCAGAAATGGCATGTGCTATCTTTCTGCTTCATAAGGGTTGTAGGAGATGACCAAGAATGCCCGGAAGGTTGAATCATGCCATCCTGTAGCATCTTCTCCACTTCCGTAATATTATTTGTAGCTCAGCTGGCAACACACCATACAAGTGCTAGCTAACTGGTGGATGATCCCCATTGCTGATAACAGTGTTTTACCATGGGTTCCTTGGCTAGTCTTTTCTCCACTGCGGATTTGAAATCATCTGAAAGTCGGCACCGAATGGCTAACACTTGCTGACTTTGTTCTCTGGCCAGGTCAGATCCTATTGACAGTTAGACAGTAGCATCCTCTCCAGCATTGTCTAATTGGAACCATGATGATATGGAAGTTATGAAGCACCCCGGGTCTTCACTAAACAAAGTCATGTCATAAAAATAGCGAAGTCCAAATCTGAAACCAAGGCGAAACGTCCTGACAGATTAAAACTGTATGCCGGACTGAGACTTGAACTCGGGAACTTTGCCTTATGTGGGCGAGTGCTCTGCCAACTGAGCTACCCAAGCACCATTCATGACCCACTCTCATAGCTTCAATTCTGTCAGTACCTCATATCCTACCTTCCAAACTTCACAGACGCTCTTAAGCGAACCTAGCAGAACTAGCGCTCTTGGAAGAAGGGATACTGCGGAGACATGGCTTAGTCACAGCCTGGGGGATGTTTCCAGAATGAGATTTTCACTCTGCAGTGGAGTGTGTGTTGATATGAAACTTCCTGGCAGACTAAAACTGTGTGCCGGACCGAGACTCAAACTGGGGACCTTTACCTTTCACAGGCAACTGCTCTACCAACTGAGCTACCCAAGCACAACTCACGACCTGTCCTCACAGCTTCAATTCTGTCAGTACCCCGTCTCCTACCTTCCAAACTTTACAGAAGCTCAACTGCAGCAAAGAGCATTTTCTGATAATGTCTGTTAGTCTGTCTGTGTATTCATATAATTCATTGGTTAGTCTCTTCATCCGTACACCATCTCCATATACTGCTGCAAAAATCTTTCTGAGGATTTTACATTCTATTTTTTCTGTCTCTTGTGATGTCTGATGCTCCAACTGTGGTCATTTCTGATGCATAGAGTGCTTTTGGTAGTAAAACTGAACTGTAGTGCCTTAGTTTAGCCTGTCTTAAAATATTTCTTTTACTGTAGTGCGTTTGTGTCAGTCTCTATGCTTTCTGCTGTTTTTCTGTTCATTATATGTTGGATGCCTAGTTTGATCCTCCTATTCTGTATATTTTGTGTTCGCTGTTCTTTCTTTGCATGTATTGTGTTTTCTTATACAATGTCTGTAGACCTGTTTTTGCAGAGACTTCATGTACTTATTCCAGTGCTTCTAGTAATTCTTTTCTACTGTTGCTGAGTACTGCCAGGTCACCTAAAAATGCCAGGCATTTTATTATCATCTTGTCTGTACACGTTCTTCCTAACTTAATTCATTTTATATTTTCTTTCCATTGTTTGATAATTTTGTCCTCGTCTCACCCCTGTATGTATCTCGAATGGATCTCAGATTTCACCCTTAAATATTATTTTGCACATAGTGTCTGTAAGTGTCTGTTGTATAAGAATCCTAACTTTCTGTCTATTCCAAATAGTTCTAACGTGTCAAAGAGAATCTGCCTGTTTATGGAGTACTTCTTAAAGTACATGAATGTGTCTACAGTGTTGTTCATCTGTCTGACCTTCAGGAGCATTTGCAAGTTCCAAATCTGTTCAGTACAGGACCTTCCTTTTCTGAAGCCTGCTTCGTATTCGCCTACATTTAATCACATTGTGGTTCTAATCTGTTGAATAATGCCTTGGAAAGAATGTCGTAGGTGACCAGTGATAATGAGGTATCTCTGTAGTTATTAGGGTCTGTCTTGTCACCCTTTTTGTGAAGTGGGCGAATCAACATACACTTCCATTCGTATGGAATTTTCTCTGTATTCCATATTTCTGTAAGAATTTCATGGTTTTTCTCTGTGATGCTTTGGTCTTTTGAGTTTCCAGAGCTCATAATACTGTCCTCTCCTGAGTCTCTGTTGATCTTTAGTTGTTTTATAATCTCTTCTACTGCTGTAATTGAAAGTGGCTTTGAATCTGGGTTTGGTATGTTTTCGTGAAGTGTAATTTTTCTTTGGGCTTCTTGCAGTTGAGGAGTTTATCAAAATAATTTTTAAGAATTTTGCAGTTTTCTTAAGTATCTGTTTCCAGAGATCCGTCTGTTCTTTTGAAGCAAATATTTGGAGGCTGATAACCCTTTATATTTTCCCCGAAAATTCTGTAGAATTTTCTTGTGTCATTTCTCCTGAAGTCTTCCTCAATTTCATTTAGTCTATTTCTGTCATATGTCCTTTTCACTCTTCTGAGGATTGTTTCTGGACTGTGAAACTCTTGCCATATCTCTTTCATTCTGTTACTGCTAAACTTTTTCCAGGCCTGCATACTATGTTCAATCGCCTGATCACAAGTTGTGTTCCACAATCTATGTTTTTATTTCCTAGGAGGATGAACCCAATGCACTGCATTCTAAAATGTCTTCACAGGGGCTGTCCAATTTTCTGTTGAAATTCAATTAATTTCTTCAATAATTATGTCTTTGTTTATCTTCAAGTGTTCTGGATCTGGTCTTATAATTTTTTTCTGTGTCGTCTTTCTGTTTCTTGGGTTTGGCCTAATTTTTACTTTTAGCACATAATCCTTTGTATGTTTTCACATTCAGAATTTTGCTTGTATTTCTGCTTGTTATGGCTATATGATCTACATGAAATTCTCCCGATATGTTTTTGGGCATTTTCCATGTTGTGAGTTTTCATTTTGGCTTCTGAAATTGCATTGACATAATTTTTAAGTTAAAATTTTGACATTAAAGTATGAGTTGTTCCCAATTCTTGTTGGTACATTTGTGTGCTGTGTAAGGGCCTGTGATTTGTTTGTACTACTTCTCCTTACCTAGTTGTGAACTGAAGTCTCCTAATACAATTTGTACAGATTGTTTCTGATACTGCGTTGAAATCTACGGTGTTGTATATGACTGATTTGTAAACAACAAATCCTGTACCAAAAATTGTCTTCTGACAGCAGGTTTTCCTTTGCATAACCTGTAGTTTTCTGTGCTTTTATCTGTGGAATGTGTGTTTCTTGAATTGCATGGATTTTGATGTGAAATTTTCCCAGAACATCTGTAAGCTATTTGAGTTTCCTATCTTGACCAGCGCATTTGTGCTCAGCGTGCCGATACAGTGTTTGTGAAGTATTTTTGGGAATCTCTGACTCTTCTCCTTCTCATGATGTTCCTGGTACCCGACAATCTAATGACCAGGAAAGTCCAGTGTATTTACTGGGACCAGGGACAGTGGATATTTTCCTTGTTGTTCCACCATGACTTTTTTCAGGTTGAAAGTGGTTGTGGTGATCTCTGTTGGAGATTGCAAATTTTAAAGACTTGATTGTTGAGATCAAGACATATTTGTAGCAGCCACATCTACTTAGTGAACAGATGCTGACCACTAGCCACTGGATGCCAGAACAGACACAAATAGATTTAGGCCTAAATTAGTATTTGGTCCACCCTGGGTATTTCATTTCCCCAGTATCATCCATATCTGGGAGGCTTTCCCCTATCTGCCACCTGGGAAGGCACTTGATGGGGGACCTATCAACAAATCTTTTCTAATTTATTTATATAAAAATTTCTGCTATTAGGAGCTGATCATCAAAATAATCCAACTTCCAATTTTAACTCAGAGTTAGAAGCTAACACAGCCAAATAAATTAACATTAAGAATTTACATCAACTCTAATAGTAATGGAAAAGGAAAAAACTTGCCAACTTTCAGACAGAATTATCTACAGGCATTGATCAACAAAGACTGACACTCATCCTTTTTCCCCCATAGATGTTTGGTACTCCATTTAAATGCTTACATGATCTTTTTCAAAGCACTCCCCTCCTACTTCAATGCACTTTTTATAGTGTCTCTGCCAGTCCTCAACCACATGGTGCAGGTCATCTTCGTCAAGATTTTGAGAACTGCCTCACTTTTCTTGAGCACTTTTCAGAATTCTCAAATCGAATGTCCCAAAGCTTTGCCTTTAGTGATGGGAATAAAAAAAAATAATCATAAGGTACAATATCAGGATTATAAGGTGGATGTGGTATACAAGTAATGCTGAACTGTGCCGTAAAGTCCATGACTTGGATTTGCAACCCGAGGTCGTGCACCGTCATGATGAAGTTGCCACCCAGCCCAAGAAAGTTCTAGTCGTTTCCTTGCAATGTGCTTCCTCAGTTTAGCCAATACCAATGTGTAATATGCTGTTGTAACATTAGTGTGAGGGGGAATGGCATTTTGGTAAATCGTTACATGACAGTCATAAAAATGTGATTGACTTCAATTCCGCTGCAGGTAGAACAGCTTCTGTCAAGTTTCAGTGGTTGTATGGTTTAAATGAACACGGAAGTTTATTGCACCATACCACTCCTCTTGCGTGACCTCCATTGTTCGGTATGTGAAATGCAAAGAGCTGCCTTATATCGCTCCTGTCTAGAGCCTGTGTATCGGGAGAATGACTTGTGCGTGCACAGTGATAGATGGTCTGAAGGGGGTTCAGTAGAGTATGTAGTTCCAATTTTCATCTGCTAGAGGACAGAGACATTCAAGAAACAGGGCAAGAGAATGTTTTTGTGAATTGTTATGTTTATTTCTTGAAGACTTTTTTGTTTATTTATGTTTGTATGGTTTTGTAAATGCTTTTAGTAGCGTGAATGATGCGTGAATGTGGTCTAAAGTAAATACCTAGATCACTGTTCTAATGATGAATGCTGTATGAGAAAGATTTCAGACAGTGTGAATGCACACAATGGGGAATTTTGTGTCATATTTAAGTAAGCTTATAGTAAAAGGAAAGCTAATTTGAGTGCAAATGAAAATAGTTAATAATGTAAAGTATAAACAAAATATCAGAATGTTAAATATTTATTTTGGGAAAAAATACAGTTCGAAAGAGTCTTATTTGCTGATTGGTTAGTCATGAAAAGCGTGGACTAACATGGGAGAATAATGTTTTTCTATTGGCCTTAAAGAAAACTGACAAATTGGAACACAGTATTCTTCGTGCGCCTTTTCTCTTAGAGATATAGAATGCTTACAGCAGTCTAAAGGAGTCTGAGCCCAGCCTTTCTATGGTACGATCTTTTTTTTTTTTTTTAGAAAGTACGGATTTTTTTAAGTAGTTTTGTGTATGAGAAAAGACAGTAATTCTACGTGGCATATTGAGCAGATCGATGACTAAAAACTTGAGTGCATTACACACCGATAAACTTAATAGTATGGCAAGCATTTTCAGTTAAGTACAATCTGTGCTTAGTAGCTGTTTAGATTTTGGGAAATACGTTACCATAAACTTGCTAATGTGAACGAAAGAGTTTGTGCATGACTGTGTTGAGATTAGCACGGGCTTGGCAATGAACGTGTACATTATCAAGGTTCAGAATATACCAAAGTTTTGCCAGTATTTCCACCTTTCACCCAAAATTAAGACCTTTTCCCAATTCTTGGACTAGTTACATTGTATGCAGCCTGGTGTGAGTTGCAGTATGGTAGGTTTCTGCTCAGCTTTCCTACCGGCGATCTGCTGCAACGAGTTCACAGGTAGGTGCAGGTAATGGATGAAAGTTACCGCACTGCCGCAGAGCGTCCACAAAATACAGCATTACTAGCAACCTACTGACACGGGCATGCTGCGGCCTATGGACATTATACATAAAAACTTCTCTTTTCAAAACTATCATGGAAGCTACAGGAAAAAAATCAGTCTCAGTGTTTGTTGATCAGCCACTGTAAAGAGGCAACACAATGTTGTCTTCTACAATTAAAGCCTGACTCGGGAAAGTAGTGATATTGGTTGGGGAGGTTGGCGGGAACATGGAAGATGTGTGGAGCAGAGTGGGGGAGGAACAGGAGGGAAAACTGTCAACATGACTGTTTGCAAAGGAAGTAGCTGGCACCTACACAAAGAGGTAGGGGCATGTCAGGGAGCCTCCAGCAGTGACCTGAGAAATAAGTGGCTGACCAAGAATAAGAGGAAGAGTTAAGAAAGGAAAATATGAGTGAGCTAAGAAGAAGAGGACCAAAACAGTGGGACTGAGGCAAATGGGTTGAATGAAATGTTAATAAATGATGGGGTGGACACCAGTAGAGGACAGTGATTAACAAGAAGTTGTGGACAGGATGGTTGAAGGAACTGAAGACTTGTTGTAGGGAGAGTTTTACCTCGAGAAGCCGTAATAGAAAATAACATTATGTTGAGCTGTAATTTCTGTAACTGACTATTGCAGACAATGCTCGGCCACAGGTTTGTGGTAAATGGATAGATTATTCATGGCCATAACTACGTAGTAGCAACACGGCTGGAACAGGATGTGCTATGTATCTGCATGGGGCACCTGGGTCTTTCAGTGGATTTGGGACAAAAAAGCACAATTGCAGGTCTTGACATTACATAGCTCAGCTGTACAGTAGAAAATCACTTGGAGAGGAAGGGCAGAAAAGTGGAGATGTCATACGTTGTTTGAGGGTATGACAAGAAGTACTCACTAACTCAGTGGAGAAATGGATCAGTTGTTCCATTACTGGGTGGTAATGGTGACAATGGAGGGAGACACTTCAACACAGACAGGCGAGTGTGTGAGAAGGTTTGGGTATACAAGGAGATGCAATTTGGGAGATCTGTTTCTGTGCAAAGCTGTGAGCTAGGTTTTGTCTACTAAGGCCGAGAAAGGTTTTGTCTACTAAGGTCGTAGTAAGTACTTCACCATACTGAGAAAAAAACTTCTTCTTACTGTAGATACAGCAAGGCTATGCTGGAAGACCTTTCTACCTTTCTGTTGTGGAATGAGTTGCAGTTATCAAAGTGAGGGCACTGCTGGTGACTGGTGGGTTTGATATGAAAAAAGATTCTTATGGAGTCATCTGTGAGTTGGAGGTCCACTTCCTAAAAAATGTCACACTGATCTAAGAAGATCTAAGTGAAGTAAATCTACTTGCCAAGCGGTGCCAGGAGAACACACACATAAAAAGTGTTAAGGTTTGCAAGTTTTTGGAACCAATGGTTCCTTCTTCTGGCAGAAAGGTTGAAGGGGGAGAAAGGCGGGTGACAGAAAAGGACTGGTGACATTTAGGAAAAGGGTTAGAGTTTGGAAAAGGTGCACTGAACCCCGGGTCAGGGGAGATATATCAGACGGGATGAAAAGGAACGACAATTATTCCTTCCTTCTCATCCTGTCTGGTAAGTCTCCCCTGACCTGGTGTTCAGGGTGACTTTTCTGAAATCCACCCCTTTTGCTTAACCACACCAGATCTTTTCTGTCACTCCTCTTCCTTCCCCTTCAACCATTCTGCCAGAAGAAGGAGCCACTGCCTCCAAATGCTTGCAAACTTAAACACTTTTTATATGTGTGTTCTCCTACTGCCGCTTGGTGAGCAGATTTTTTTTATCCTTCCAATTACATTTTCAAAAATTGATTATTTTCATTACTTTAATTGAAACAAATGGCACAGAAGGTGTTCGAGGTTCTGGAGGAATGGCTATAGCGTTTCCTCCCTCTTAGTCCAAACGAGAAAGATGTCATCCATGAATGAATACAAGGTGAAGTGTGCAGGATTCTGGCTGGCTAAAATGGATTCTTCAAAATGCCCTGTGCATAGGATAGTGCCAGTCAAATGCACAAGACCTGCCACAGATTTGTCTATTGGTGATATCTTCAAAAGGGGAATAGTTACGGGTTAAGATGTACACAGCTCTGATCAAGCTCTGTGTTCTTTCAATATGTTATCAAAAGAACGATTTACATTCTTTGGCTGTAGCTAAGCAACAGCCTGCTAAGTGTCCCTCCAAGGAGTAGGTGTGCGCTCTGCCAACCCAACTTAATGCCACCCCGGATCAGTTCGCTCTCAATTGCTGCTCACCGATAACACGAGGATGGCCACACTACAGCAGCTGCTAGCAATTACGTGGGGCATGGATGCTACAAGCAATTGCTGGAACTGGCTAACACTTTGAGCGAGAGTATGCACTGGCAATCTGTCGGTTACACATCCGAGCAGTATGACGCAGAAGACAGCCTTAGCGCTATGTCTGCTGTGTCATATCTACAGAAGTTACAGGCACAGTGGAGTGGCTGAGCTATATGGTCTTGCTTGGTGAGCAACTCAATGTGTAGACTGTACTTGAAGCTATTTGGAGTTATCGGCTGTGCTGTGGGGTTCTTCTATTGTGGGTTATAGGCTTCAGTTTAACACCAGAATTATTAAGAGGCATTTACTAGCACTTATATTAATAAACTTGCCTTTAGTTCACACTTATATCTTTCTGTTGCCTTTGTGCTCTCTTGATAATTTATAAATATTATGAGTGTCTCCTGTAATGTGCACTCAGCACGTCAAAATTCTGTCTTAGTTATACCTACGTGGGCTTTCTGGTTCAAATTTTATTTATAGATCTTGTTGGTGGAATTTGAAATCAAGCCATATCCAATGCTGATGATCTCTGTATATTCATGTTACAAATATTCCTGTTTATTGGGTGCAAGCCCTGTTTGTAATTCAGGAGTCTTACTTATGCTGTCTTGGGTACACAGGGTTAAATATATTACTTCTGGTTGAAGCCAACTGTGTGTTTCCTTCTTGTAAAAAAATATTTTTTATCTTTGCCTATTTGTTTCATGGCGTTCTTTAATAGTGGCTCATTGTCTGTTCTGAGCTAATAACTATATGTACATTCATGTTAGTTTTATTTGTATGTAATATTTGTTAATGGAAAAGTTTTTCTCTCTGTTTTAGTTCATATGTGATCATTTAATCTATGTTGGAATGTAACTAATGAAGAGATTAAACTCTATAGCTGGCTATCTCAAATTTCAATTTCTAATCTAGGTTGTATACTTTCCCTCAGAACCGTGAAACTTATCAATCTTTTGAATGGTTAAGGTTTTATACGTTGGCATAGAACTTCTTCCTGGCACTTTAGAAAATGAACCCAGCACAAAAAAACACACATTTTGAAAAGACCTTTGATGTGCAGCAATAAGTACGCTGCATATTTCTGTATCACAAAAGTATAAATTCGAATTTCACCAAACACAGTAAATGTTAAGGTTTAAATTAATATACATACTGTAGCTACAAGAAGCACTAAGCTTTCACATACAATCCTGATCTTGAAGATAAATAAGCTACATGAAATGCTTAGCTTTCACATATAATACTATCTTTTTTTCATGTGCGACACTTTAAAATACATCACATAAATGTGCTAGTAAAATTTTAAATAATGTCATAAATGTCTGAGCTTCTGCGCATGAAATTTGGATAAATTCCAGTGTCCAACTCCCCTCATTGACTTTGAGCAGTGACGTCATACCTAAGATGATACATACAGGCAATCTATGAAAGCATTGGATCATACTCGTAAACAAATGAATGTAACCACATTTCACACAGTTATTTACATAGTCAGGAATTATGTCAAAACAAACTGAAGATAAAGAAAATAAATAATAACAAGAATTAAAAACAAATTTTCATGTCAGATAAGAATTATTCTTGTAATTTATGTGATTAGAAAAGCACAGACAACCTTTAAATTGACTTACAATAAAGCGCATGGTGAAGTCACACTATTACAAAATAGTGTTACTTTTACTCTTAATTATTGAATCTAACGGGAGAAGCATAGGAAAATTGGGGTTTTGGTTGGGGAGAAACCAAACTATAACAGAAAAATGGGAAAATGAAATGAATGACAACAAATAGAAAACAGTAGCCTGAAATGTGGAGAAATCAACACACTAAATTCTAAGAAAAAGCCAGATCACAACTAATGAAAATCCACCAAAAAATAACGAATATTGGAATCGATAACTAGAATTAACCTACACAGGTAAATTCCAGTTACTGATTCCAACCATCCCATGATTCATATACAAATAATTTTTACAGGAGTTGTATGCACTTGTAATTGCTCTCTAAAACCACTGCTGTGAATTTAAAAAAAATTGGAATCGGTAACTACGATTGACCTTCTATGCAAGCCTATTCTAGTTACTGATTCCAATATTAGTAACTTTTATGCAGTAGTTCAGAGAGCAATTACAAGTGCAGAAAAACTAATAGCCTACATTTTTGTGCACACACTTGCTGAAAAAAAAAAAAAAAATGTAATTAATGAACCATCGAATGGTTGGAATCGGTAACTAGAACTGACCTTTCCAGGAATCCAAATGCGGAAATCTTATTACACTTCAATGCACACACCTGTTGGAAAAACTAACTAGATGATGTACCATGGAATGGTTGGAGTTGGTAATGAGAATTTATCTATACAGCTCAATTCACATTACCGATTTCAGTATTTGTTAGATCCTACTTTTTGTGAATTTTCATTACTTGTGTACTAGTCCTGTTACATTCAACAATAATTATCAAAAATTAATGCTATTTCACAATATTATGACTTCATCTAGTGTTATAATGTAATGGATTTAAAGGTCCTCTGTATTTTTCCTACATGCATAAATTACGATGATTTATTTCACAAAGGTATACTTCTCTTTTTCTGTTCTTGTTTATTTTTGCTACCTTCAATTCTTTTTGATATAATCTGAGGCTAAGTAATTAATGATGTGACCTGTGAATGTAATTTTATCATATGCTGTATTTGTTTGTTTACAAACATGATCAGTTGCTTTCAAAGACTGCCTCTAAATAGCGTCTCTGCCTTAGGTATGATGTCGTTGCTCAAAGTTGACGAATGGAGTAGACACTAGAACTGAACCTGAAATTCTTCTAGGTGGCTGATCCTCAAAATTTTAAGCTTTAAATAGAAGTCAAACACTCTTTGATTTAAGAAATTCATTGCGCCTCTCGCACATAACACAATTCATATTGTGTAAAACGAAATTTACTTTGAAAATAGCGCTTTTCAAACCACTATTCACAATATTTTCCTACAACCTGTCAGAAATAGGTTCATTTCAGTCATTGCCAGGAAGCACCAGAAAACATGCATTATTGCATATGTGCTGCTACAGTGACATAGGAAGACCATATGTTCAAACGCATATTGAATTAAGAGATCTTACACTATGTCACAAAAGAAACAGAACATCAGAGGATGCTGCAAGAGCACTGGAATTTCGTAAACCATACTAAGACAAATAATTTGGCTTCAAGTGCACATTTGTACAGCCAGATTCACAACAGAGTAGACCCCACCATGATATTAAGCTTCTCATTGTGGTTTTCAGGATGCAAATTTTTTTGGTGTACTGGTATTGGATTATCTCGTATTTGATTCTTTATATAGTACAATGCCATACATGCCAGAAGATGAAAACATGCATTTGAAATTCAGCACATAGTTGAAAGTAGCCAACAGTGTGGAATGAAAACTTTATTTCAAATAAATTGCCTCCCTCTTTGAAAAAGATTAATAAGAGCCAAATGTCTTTAGCAAACTGACAAAAATAACTTTATTGTTCTGCAAGGTGATTAACACTTTACTGCCAAAAATATGGAAATAAAATAAAATCAGAAAACTGAAACCAATAACATATTTTAGCATCCTGTAATATTCAATTCATAGCTCTCGGTCACAGAAACTCGTTTTGTTTTCATTTCATGTGAGAGCTGTAAACAAAGATGAAACAGAAAAAGCACCTCCTCCCCACTACAACTCAGATTGCTTGGCACATGCGCAAATGTAGCAGCCCCGGCGCACAAGAAACATTTTTTAACTAGCCAAAAGTGGGAAAAGGCACTTCTCATATGTTACTCAGCTGTGCATGCTGCGGGCTTTCAAATAACTATGCACCCTCTGCCTCAACGTTGCAATAGTAAAAGTTTTGGCTGGTTTCGTTGTCTAGGGACTGCGATACGTAGTTGCTGCATTACAGGCCAATACTGCTGAGTCTACAGTATATGATAAGAATACACACATGAATCGAATGGTCGAAGGTTTATATCACTCAGCAATTGCGAATTATGAAAGTAACATATAAATGAAAGATGGCAATTATATCAAATCTGCAGGTACTATCTTAACGACTTTAAATGATGAGTACGATAGTAGAATTACTTTTGAGAATGCAGTATATTCCTGTAAATCACTTATTGGTGTCAATGGTTCAGCAATTAAATAAAATATAAGTTGAATAACATGGAAACAATAGATCCCTACTGCACATAATTAGTTATGAACAACAACATAGCTCGGGAGATATTCACTTCTAAATGCTAACTATGTCTTCACTGCAGAGGCCACGGAAATCACACAAGAACACAGGTCGCCACTTTGAAATATTTCTATCCTCCGCGACCACACGCAAACCGCTCCACTGTCCAAGTCTTTTCACCGACTGTGCGTCTGTCGCACTGTACTGTCCACATCCAGCACTCACTCCCGTGTCCTGTGCGACTGTCCCTCGCGCCTCACTGCCCATAACTCCCTCGTGTCCTCTCCGGAAACAATGCTCCACCCCAACCTTCATACGTCTCTCTCAGCAACGAGCACTGTGATTGGCTAGTGCGCTCCCTCCATGTCTCCAAGCCAACGTGCACTCACAAACATATTGAAACACATACCAAATACTGGATTTACATTTAAATAACTTGAAATCAAATAAATATTCCTATGGCTGGACCATAAACACGCTCTAACATACATTATTAAATACATAAACAAATAAACATATATTAAAGCAATAGCAACAAAAGGTAGGCCAGTAGCCTAATGTTTCTGTGTTTTCTAAAACACAGTAAATATTTAACCAATTTCTTCACGAATAGTGTATATCAGATATATACAAAGACATAGATGAATAAATATATTTATAAGCATGCTGCTACCATTTTTTCGTGTAACTGTGGAGTACTTATGGCCTGACGCGATCGATAGTAATCAGCCACTTTGACCTCAAACAACCATCTACTATTTAAGTTACATGCCTGTAATTCATACCAATTTAGGTTTACACTAATAGCTTTCTAAAGACATGTGGATCGACGAAATCGGATGAACCGTTTAGATTTTGGAAATTCATTGCTGGGTGTTACTTGTATAATTTACCGTCAGATACTTAGCTTTAAACCTGACTACATCATCAGAATTGTCGTGCAAATAATAGTAATGTACATGTTTCTTTTTGAGGTATCATGATTCATCTGGCTACTATTAATTTCTATACGAACTGTGAAATGTCTGCTATTAAGGTTTCACAAAGTCTGCTACCTTTGGCACTCCTGGCGTGTCTCCTTCATCAACATAGCGTCACCCTGGAATTCCCAGCCACGTGGCTGGACTGGCCATTGTGCGGCATCATGCAGTTGCTAAGCTAACGTTTGGCACCATATGGTGGCTGCCGGGTGGCGACCTGCCGAGAGGCCCCAAGCTTGGCCACGCCAACTCAGAACTTAGAATATTTTTCAGGGTGCCACAACTCGCTTGTTACCTCACAATGCACATGAGCCCGCTGACAGTCACTCAAACGAACCTAGTGTGAACAGCTGTGACTTCACACTCAGCGGAAGCAGTTTGTTGTTATTAAGTATTGCACAGTCTTCATTCTAAAGCCTTAAACACATTTTGCTGTTGGCTGACACTTTTATGTGCACTGTGTTTTGTTGTTGTAAGTGGCACGTTTCCCATGCAACTTAGTTTCCCCCCCCCCCCTCCCCCCTCTCGATTATGTTTTGTTACTGCAGTATTATATTGCAGTAGCGAGATACAGTAAATTTCTTTGTTAGAGTATCAGTTCTTATCAGCCAAAATTACAAAAATTTAACTGAAAACTAAAACAATGACAAATTCCCAGAATCCTAAAAAATTCCCAGGTTTTCTCCCACATGAAAAAGTTCCCAGGTTTCCCGGTTGTCCCGAGGCATATACAACTTGTAATTCTAAAATTGTATTATCCTTTTACTTGTATTCCTTGATGTTCCTCAGAATTACTAAAAATGAGCTACAGAAATACATAAATATTTGCAGTACAATTTTTTATAAATAGACTGTATTCTCTGGCATTTTGCCACATGCAGCTCCTCGCTAACTACAGAATGCCAGTGGTTGTCAGAACTGAGATCTGGGGGAGAGCCAGATGTTGAAAGAACCCACTGAAGAGAGACATCATCATTCTGAATGTACAACCATGCAGATGCTTGAACTCAGAGTATGTTTATGTCTTTGCTCACAAGTTTTTTCATATTTTGTTTGGTAGGCATTTTTGATCAGTAATGACCATCAAAAGATCAGTCTGTATTAATAGAATTGTATAAAAAACATCATAAAATTTCTATCATGATTCACAGTCGCAGAAAATTAATTATATGATAAAACTGAAGGACAATCATAGTTAGAGACTGGTACAATGTGGCCATTATTACATTTTTTTATGAAGGAATTGGTGAATTTGGGGTAGACCAACCGTAGCATGAGGTGACACTGACAATGACAAGCAAAAAGCACAGTGGTGCACAGAGAGGATCTGTGAAGAGTTAGTGGAGGATAGAGTTCATGTTTAGACAAAGCAGGGCAGGCTGGTGACAATATGTTGAATTTATTGCTTCACAGTTGTGTATGGAGGATTTCAATATCTATTACACGTTTAAAGTATTCACTGTAAAATACTGTTCAAGCAATGAAAAAGAGAAAGCTCATCACAATTTACTCTGATGCTCAAAACTCAGCTACACGTGAATAACTAATTTTTGTGTTTGTTCACAACTACATGAGAAAACACTCAAAGTTGTTCAGCAAAGTTCATCAACATTATAGTGAATGTTTCCCAACTATACCCAAATATCAATGTTGCAAATTATTATCAGATAATAAAGGTCAATAATTAACTAAAAATACTGTTGGGTTATTGATTAGGTTGGATATTTGATTATTACATTATCCTAAATCAAATAAGATATTATAAGTGCAGGAAAGTAAAGTTAAATTGCTCATAATAACAACTATGCCATCACTAATATTCATATTAGAGATAAAAAGTCACAATGACTCATGGATCATACCCCGGCCATCTTGGATGCGAATACGTGAACGCAGACGTGCTTGTTCGAGGTGAAATTGGTCTTCTTGTCTTTCCCATTCCTGAAACTGGGCAGCTTCCTTTGACCGCTGCATCATTGACATTTCTTCCTCACGTTGTTGGCGTTCAAGTTCCCGTTCCAAACGGCGTTTTTTTACCTGAAGAAAAAAAAACACTTCAAAACAAATATAAACTAAATATTGATATGTTAGTTTATAATTCTGGATACATCAAAATAAACGAGGATAACTTATGATAAATTCGTGATGAACATTTCACTGTACCATTAAAAAGTGAGTTCATAAATATTCCATCAGAATTCCTATTAATAGTTGGACATTTGTAAGCTCATTCTATTGATGATAATATCTGATAAATGATGTCCTCAGATAAGTGTAGTAGACTGAAATCTTTATGTGCTGAACGTTTTTGGATTGTTAATGATAAGCTGGAATCCTGTTTATATAAATCAAGATATTTTTATCAACCATAACAGATTTTAAAACACTGTACTTTTTGATAACAGTTCATGTTATTGTGTAAGTATTGTACAAGTTATGCAGCTATATACACACATATTTGCCTAGGGTACCACCTGGCACAGAGAAAAATGACCCAGCCAGGTAAGCAGTAATATTATCTTTACACTCGAGAAACATGGAGGGGAGACAGCAATAGTATATACTCCAGCATACTGACAAGTGGAGCGCTGTCACAAATTACATGTCTATATGCCAATGCCCTATATAGTACAACTTAACACTGACTGGTACCTTCATCTGAGAACACTCCTCAAGCAATTTAACATTTATTCACTGATGAAAATGTTTGAATCGTCATAAAGTCTAAATAATCACTGGCTGCTTTATTTCAGACACAACATTCTTTCACTAAAAAAACCTTAAGTAATCTGCTGTTTTCGAAATTATGCCATCTCATTTGTACATGGCACTTATTCTTTCTGGTACATTTGAAAACTAAGTTCCACATATAAAACAATTTTTCTAGTACACACATAAAAAAAAAGTTTTGCATCACCTTAGTTCCGCGAGTTCTGGAACCTGTACAGAAAACTGGAATAGCAATCAACATAAACATCATTCCTGCCCTTTTTATTGCTCATGAAAACCACACACTGCATGTTTTACCACCATACAGCAAGACCTTCAGAGGTGATGGTCCAGACTGCTGTACACGCCAGTACCTCTAATACCCAGTAGCACTTCCTCTTGCACTGATGCATGTCTGTATTCGTCATGGCTCACTATCCACAAGTTCATCAAGGCACTGTTGGTCCAGATTGTTCCACTCCTCAATGGCGATTCGGCGTAGATACCTCAGAGTGGTTGGTGGGTCATGTTTTCCTTATCAGCCCTTTTCAATCTATCCCAGGCATGTTCGATACAGTTCATGTCTGGAGAACATGCTGGCTACTCTGGTCGAGCAAAGTCGTTATCCTAAAGGAAGTCATTCACAAAATGTGCATGATGGGGGAGTGAATGCCTCACCAATATGCTGCCAATATGATTGCACTATCTGTCGGAGGATGGTATTCACATGTCACACAGACGTTATGGTGCCTTCCATGACCACCAGCGGTGTATGTCGGCCCCACATAATGCCACCCCAAAACAGCAGGGAACCTCCACCTTGCTGCACTCACTGAACAATGTGTCTAAGGCATTCAGCCTGACCGGGTTGCCTCCAAACAGGTCTCTGATGATTGTCTGGTTGAAGGCATATGCGACACTCATCAATGAAGAGAACGTGATGCCAATCCTGAGCGGTCCATTCGGCACGTTGTTGGGCCCATCTCTACCGCGCTGCATGGTGTCGTGGTCGCAAAGAAGGACCTCGCCATGGACCTCAGGAGTAACGTTGCGCATCATTTAGCATATTGCACACAGTTTGAGGCCTCACACGACATCCTGTGGTTGCACGAAAAACATTATTTAACATGGTGGCATTGCTGTCAGGGTTCCTCTGAGCCATAATCTGTAGGTAGCAGTCATCTACTGCAATAGTAGCCTTTGGGCGGCCTGAGCGCGGCATGTCATCAACAGTTCCTGTCTCTCTGTATATTCTCATGTCCGAACAACATCGCTTTGGTTCATTCCGAGACACCTGGACACTTCCCTTGTTGAGAGGCCTTCCTGGAACAAGGTAACAATGCACAGGCGATCGAACCACAGACTGACCGTCTAGGCGAGGTTGAACTACAGACAACACAAGCCGTGTACCTCCTTCCTGGTGGAATGACTGGAACTGATCAGGGACTATCAGACCCCCTCCATCTGATATGCGCTACTCGTGCAAGGCTGTTTACATCTTTGGGTGGGTTTAGTGACAACTCTGAACAGTCAAAGGGACTGTGTCTGTGAAACAACATCCTCAGTCAACATCTATCCTCAGGGGTTCTGGGAAGCAGTGTGATGCAAAACTTTTTTTGATGTGTGTAGTTTCTCTGTAATGTCTTAAGTCCTGTTCTGCATGACAAAATCTGTGAAGTGTCCTCAAAGTTAGAATTTCCTTGCATTTTTGTATCACAGAAATTGGCAAACTGAGTGTTGGCTTCTGTCACAAGTTCTTCAGATGACGTTTTCTTCGGGATTTTTCTGAGTTTTGCCAGCACGAGTGGCTGGCATTGTCAAAGCTCCAGCCTCCATTGCCGATGACACACTGGAGTCGAGCTCATGGCTGCAGATTATACAAACCTGGTATGCCAGTGTCCAACAACTTTTCCAAGGTCATTACCACTGTGCTTCTCCTCTTGCTACCGGCAATGGTTATTCATTGCGAATGGGAATCCAGAATATGTTCACCTTGAGGCTTCCCCTTTTCTTATTGAAGTTATTGTCAATGTGAATGGATCCTGGATTCCCATATTGCAGTGAACAACTGCTGAATGTATCAAGGGAAGAATCACAGTGGTAATGACCATGGAAAAACCCTAGGTTGTTGGGACGCCAGGTACATATAACCTGTGGCCACTAGCTTGACTCCAGTCTACCACCAGTACTGGAGGGTGAAGCTTTTATAGCGGCAGCCACTCATGCTGGCAAAATTTCAGAAAAATGTTCAAACTAACTCTGGCCAAAGAATCCAAGACAGAAACTAATGGGCAATTGTTAACAAGTTGACATGAAAGCTTTAACAATTTTCTATTACACGTCTATGGGGAGGAGATTTGCAGACTGTACCAACACCTTGGCCAACAGTGGAAGAAAAAAGTACATTTGCTATCCCCTCTTACCTTTCTGTCATGGTGCGGGAATAAAGGGACCACAGCAAAGTTCCTGAAAAGTAAATGCCTAATCACCACCACCCAAGCACATCATGTCATTGACAGACTGGAACGATCTTCTCTCCAAAAGTGAATTCATGCAAGAGACCTGGCAAGAACAGATGAGTAGTTTTTGGACATTTTCTATCAGCTAAGTGGCAGCATGCTTGAAGAAAACTGGGATAAGATCAACAGCATCACTCACAGGAACAGGCAACTGCTGCACTGAGCAACAGAGAAGAAGTTTCCAAGATGCAGGAAGCAGATCCAACAAGATGTTGCCCAAGAAGTCACACACAGTAATCAAAGCAGATATACAAGTTGGAGACAAAGAGGAACCTCAGTGAATGACAACTGGCTACTGAGGAACAGCCTTTCCTTCAAAAAAGCAGGGAACTTTGCTATCATCACCAAAACTATACCTGAGGAGGATGTCATTTCTAACATCAAAATGGCCATTTATACCCTTCCTTGTGAAAAAGCTGAATAAATTCGCTCTGAACTACCAGAATACTGAGTAAAACCCCTGGTTGTAACCTGGGGAAAGAAGAGTTGCAAGTTAGTAACAGCCTTAATGCTGACAGAGAACATACTGGTAATAGCTGCCAATAAGGGAAATGCGACCAATGTAATGAAGAGTGAAGATTATGAACAGAAGATTTGGGACCTATTAGATCAGATGACTATTGAAAACAAAGAGCAGATCTGACACAGAGGATCACAAAGAATATGAATCAGTCAATCAAGGTGTCTTCTCTCATGATGGACGTACAGAGGAACCTGCCCAACACAGAAGTCCTACCACCTTGGCAGTATGGATTGCCAGAAATGCATAAGGATCCACTAAGAACAATGTTATGCACTTCTGGCTCACCAACTTATAAACTGGTGAAACACATTGTCTCTCTCCTTCAGTTACATGTGGGGAAAGTCCAATGCATGCATAAGGGACTATGGAAATTTCATTGAAAAGCTGAAGAAATTAAAACTTGGACCAAAGAACATCTTGGTCATCTTTGACATTGTTTCTTAGTTTACCAAAGTGTTACTCAATGAGTCTCTGGACCATATCAGTACCATTTTCCCGTATGAAACCATCGAGCTATTTCCTGCATGCCTCACCACAAGCTATTAAACATGGAGTTACAACTTTTATGAACAGGTGAAAGCCATCATCACGGGTAGTCTACTTAGTACAGTGATGGCCAACTTCTTCATGAAACATTTCAAAACACTGTAGCTGGGCTAAAGTGTGTTACAGATACTTCAATGACATCTTTGTTTTATGAAGACATAATGAGGAATAGCTCAGTGACTTACTAAAACATCTGAACTGTCTCCATGCCAACATAAAATTTGCTATGGTGGTAAAAAAAGACCGACACTATCCTTTCAAGATGTGCTGGTTACAAGGAATGGTGAGAATCTGGGACACGGTGTGAACTGAAAACTAACAAACAGACCAGTACCTGCATAAACTGTAAAATCAACACCCAAGCCAGAAGAGAGGGATGACTGAAACACTTGCAACATACACAAGATGAATATGTGAGCTGCAGCATCTCAAACATGACATGCAACACCTGGATAAGTGTTATGAGGAGCTACAGATACTCCACCCGTTACACAAGAAGTGTCACCAAATCTAACAATCGCAAAGTGACTCGTCAAAAGAAGAAATGCCGGATATAGCGTTTCTGCCATATATTCCCAGGATGATGGGCAGAAATGGCCATATATTACACAAACAGGTGTAAAGACTATTTATAAAGTGACAAAGAAGGTCAAAGAGCACCTCAGATCAGCAAAGGACTAATGGGACCCACTTGCAATGCTGGGAATATATGGCATATCCTGCACATGTGGAAAAGTTTCTGTCGGAATGACTAGAATATCGAACAACAATTGGATTACCGAATATAAGCAGCATTGCAGCTTGGGACAGGTGGAGAAATCGGCAGTTGCGGAAGCGAACGACCACTACAGGAAGCAAGGGTAATGACTGCAGAGAAGTAAAACAAATCGAGCAAAATGAGAAACAGATATGATGATCACAACAACCTTGACGAAAAAACAATGACAAATTGAAGGAAATTAAATTGAAGTTAATACATAAAATTGATTGAAAACAAATTAACAAAGATTTTAAGTGGGGAAAGAATGATAGGAAAGAAAATGAGAGCAAATGAAGAAATTTATATTGTGATTAAAATGATGTGACAAAGGAACGAAAATCAAAATTATTTAAAAAATACTGCACCTGACGTGATTCAAACCCACAGCCTCTTGCATCTGAAGTTATTATCCTATCCATCACATCCCACCACCAGACTATGTAATATA
Source organism: Schistocerca serialis cubense (assembly GCF_023864345.2). Taxonomy (NCBI): domain Eukaryota; kingdom Metazoa; phylum Arthropoda; class Insecta; order Orthoptera; family Acrididae; genus Schistocerca; species Schistocerca serialis. Next base: position 60,547,652 of record NC_064642.1, on the reverse strand, counting down.
GCTTTTGGTACGTTTCTGAGTGTCACACAAAATTCTGATTCCCCACCCCCCAATAACTCACAAATGAGGGCCCACCAGGCAGAATGGCTGCAGGGTGTGATACCTTGGATCTTACCCACATCACCGTACATTTAGTTACATAAAGTCTACACCACCGCTGGGGCTGGGGATCTCTCCTCGAAAATGTTCTTCACGGTTAAATTCTGCAGTTACATACACATTAAAGGAACAAGACACATAAACGAATGTGTGCCTACCCCCCCCCCCCCCCCCCCACACACACAGACACACACAGCCTGACAATAAACGTGCTGCAGTCAGTAGACATGGCTGGATGTCAATATACCTTAGTAAACTTACACACCATTCATGCATACATGAATGACTCGAGTTGCTGTTCTCTGAGACTGGTGTAAAGGCCATGAAAGTGAGTTTGTGCTGTTTCTGGTTCGTGCTGTTATCAGGTATGGCTTATAAGCCGGGTGAACAACATCAGATGTTGAATGATCAATGTGAAGGACGTGGAGCTGCTGCATACTCATATGAGACAATGTTATCAGTACCAGACAGAGTTTGAAAGTGAGCCTTATTGTAGGTCTCAATTCTGCTAGTGTTTCATGCAATATCCAGATTTGTGGGACATTTGATGTGACATTGGCCCGACGTTTACTGCAAGAGAGTGTGAGGCTCGTGTCTGAGCACAACAAGGGAGGATCAGCATATTGTGCACCACACACATAGTAACTTCTTCATATACACATCTGCCATTCAAGAACAAGACTGGAATCCTTGCCACATTCTGTGTCATCCTACACCATTGTTCAGAGACTAACAGCAGCTGGGCTAGGGTGTTACCATCCATATGTAGGCTGCTATTAACATCAAAATGCAAATGGCTGCGTCCAAACCACTATATGGCAGTGACCTAGAAGAGGTCTCATTCTTCCAATGTTCTGGAGAGGCAAAGCAGTGCCATTCTTTAACACAACAGTATTCATCCACATATGGTTCATGTCTCTATGAATTGTTAGTGTGATGTTGAGGTACTCCCATGGCCATCAAGATCCCTAGATCTAATTGTGATGGAACATGTGTGAAACAAGCTCAGATGTCAACTCTGTCACAGTTCCGATATCCAGGATATCGATGAGCCGATACAAAAATTGTGAACCAGCTTGCCATACGGAAGGATGCAATGTCTTTATGACATACTTCCCAACTGAATCAATGCATCCATTCAAGCCAAAGAGGTGCAGTATCATACTGATAAGTGGGCACAAACTGCCAGATGCTTTGTAAATTTGATTCAAGACTGTAATCATTGAAAGAACGTCACACACCCACCACCTCATGGTGTTTTGTTTTGTTTCACTCCTTTTTTTGTCAGACAAAAAAGGGTTTAACACAATAATACATGTAGATAGAAATTGCATGTTTGTTTTGAGGCTGCATAACTGACAGAATACAAATAATTTCAAACCTTCACAAAAAAATTTCTCGCTGACCCCCCCCCCCCCCCCCCCCCCTCCGCCCCTGCACATACAATGATGAAAGGAAAAAATGTTATCGCTTATTACATTTTCATTGTTCATGCAGTAAGACTTTAGCACTTGGCATGACACTTTAATTTAAGACTTCTTTAGTATCACCTCTATTTGAAACACAGATTGCAGACAGTATCCACACATACACTGAATGCACTTGCAAAATTATATCAAACAGTGGGACGTCCAGGATACAATAACAACAATAAGGAAAGGATAGATTGTTAGTCATCACATAGAGGAGCTGCTGAGTCACAGACAGACACAATGAAAAGGACTGCTAACATAATTAAGGTTTCAGACAAGGTCCTTCTTCCAAAGTAGAAAACACATGAATATTCACACTATCATTTTCATATTGTTGCAAAATTATATATCAATGTATGACACCTGGTTCAGGATATAACATCACAAAACATTGAGATGCATGAGAAACTACCTTTTCTAGTTCTCTTCTGTTTTCCTCTTGCTTCTGTCGATTACGAATTTCTAACTCTTCTCTGCTCAATCCCGTCAGTCCATCCTTATCCAATTTTTTTGACCAAACAAATGTTGCTAACAAGTTCGCATCACCAAAAGGATTGTCTGTGTTTGTATAATGAAGATAATCATTATCCCAACCCATTCTTTCCTTCCGTTTGCGCTCTTTCGCTTCCTTCTTCAACAGGCGCCGCAAGCGCTTTTCCTCTGGAGTTTCAGTTGCTTTAATCAGTTCTTTCTGTCTTCTCCTTTCTTCTGCTTGCCGTAATCTCTCCTCCTTCAGTTTCTGTAGGAGTTTAACAGAACGTGAGGAAGAATCAGAATCTGATGACTCAGTTGAGTTTTCCTCAGATGATGATTCTGTTGATGATGATGATGATGATGCCCTGGAAGGTAATATAGGATGATCAATAATATTTAGTTAATAAGTGGACTGGCTATTATAGTTAATGTCCAACATAAATCATTTTTGCAACTTGCCACAATAACTTCAAAACCACAAAAACAGGTTAGTGGTGTGGTACTCAGGACATGGAAACCAAGGGAGGTGCTATTGTGAAGAAGACAATGTGGTCTTTTCAATAAGTACTCTGATCACTGCTTGTACCTTCCAACACATTGCAGAGATTAGTGTATTTATCGGTATTGTGAAGAGGATATTTATTTTCTCTGGGGTAGGTTCTCCAGTTCCACTCTTTGTGATTTTGAGTTCTTCCACACCATCACCTTACTCAACTTTAATATTTTGCTTGGAAGTTCCGTCACCTTTTCCTTCAGCACTGTCATTCATTTCTCCTTTTCATTGTCAATAAATTTAATGAAGTTAGCAGCAGCCACTGTCACTGGCATCTAAGGAGGTCTCTGCGACTGATTTTAGTGGTTGCACAATGAGGTAACAACACATACTACTTCCCATGAATACTCTATAACAGAGATTCATGTATTGTAAGTACACTTTACACCTGTCAACTACATTTCTTATCACTTGCTTTGGAGGAGCAGTTGCTTCCACACATCTGAAACAGTAGCACCATCAGGGACAAGTTGTAGCAGTCACACTGTGAAATACATGTTGACACACTTTGCTGGTGCTATACGCTGTGTTGGTGCTCAAAAATCATAACAACTAGGGCACATGAAAAGAAACACGGACTGTGCGTGCAAAATGAGCAAAATCTCAAACAAATGTAACATCTGACTGGGTTACAGCACGATGGTATACATGGGGTATGCAAAATTTCAGATCGCTGTATCTCCCTGCAGTGCAAATCCCAAGATGAGATGGATTTTGAATAGATCTGTTTGCTGAAAATTATCTTTCAACAATTTGGCTGAGTAAAGGTAATAAAAAACATATTGTTGGAATTAAAATGGTGGTAATTGCTGGACATGAATGCAGTGGTAAATCACACAGACAAAAAGGTTCACTCTCAAAACTGATCCACCTGATGGAGGCTGCTGTGATGTGATTCATCGAAGGAGGTAGGTTTTACTTTCGTATCAATTTATGGTGAGACATCTGAGCTGTATGGTGAGACATCTGAGCTGTAAATATGAATAACATTGGATGGCACTTTCTTACTTAAGATACTCCTAAAATAGACACTAATCAGTAAATGGTTAAAACAAACTACAGATAAAAGTGACACTTGTTATTTAAATAATCTTCCTGAAGTACATGTTTACTTCTTAAAATAAAATAGAAGAAACAATACACCCACTGACAGAGCTTGTATTAAAAACTGATTTGGATAATGACCAGCATTAACTGAATCTGAATGTAATTTGAGCAGAACAGCGATTTTAAATACTTTTTAAAGTGCTTATACGAGAAAAAGATATCAATGACATAGTAATTTTTATACATTACATTTCTCACACACATCCAGAAGCTATGTGTGATAGTATGTCTAAATTCTGACCATGACTCTAAGTTGAACTGACTCTAAGCTGAACTATCTCACAAGTAGCTCAAGTAAGGAGAAAGAAATTCGATATGTCAATTATCTTCCAAGAAAACCATGCTGATATTACAGGCTGAACAGGTGAATGTTGAGAAAAGAGAAATTATTAAGACTAGTAGCTCTCTAAGGATAATAAATAATTAAGGCAATAAATTCTCGAAAGCACAACACAATCTGAGCAAATAATGTGACTAATGAATTCTTACAGACATATCCCTTTATCTCAAGATCATCCATGAACATTAAATGTTGAGACGTTCTTCCTTCATTTTACAATAAACAACAAAATAAAGTATTAAATCAGAGCTCTCACTTCCTGCTTTTATGTTTTGATTTCCTATGTTTATTTCGTGACTTTTCATCACTATGTTTTTTCTTTGACTTCTTCTGGTTCTTGCCGGGTGATGTACATTTTTTTTGTTTCTTTCTTCTCTGCTGTTCATCGTCAGTACTCCTAGGGGTGTCCACATACATTTTGCCATAGTCACTGTTCACCTTTTTTGTGCTGCTAGTTGATCTGCAGAAACAAAAATTTACATATAAATAGACAAACATTTTCAAGATGTAAAAAATGACGACAACTGTCTCAATATGAAAATTAGTGGGCCAAAAAGATTATAAAAATATCCAGAACTCAAACAAACCCTTGGACTCAGTGCCAAAACACCCTATCCTCATTCCTTCACAACCTCAACTCCTTCTCTTCTGTATCCTTCACCTGGCCCTCAACCCACCAAGCCACCATCCTGCAAGTTGACCTCCACCTCTCTGATGGCTCCATCAACAACTCTGTCCTTATTAAACCAACTAATCACCAACAGCTGTTGCCCTTTCTACCCCCCAAAAAATCCGTCTCATACAGCCTGGCCACCCATTAACAGTGACGAGAACCTCTTGTCTAGTATAGTGAAGGTCTCATGTGGGCCTTCACAGACAGACTCCCAAACATAGTTTGCGAACAGATCTCTCATGCCATAAACTCCCACACCATGCCTAAGCTTCAGCTACAAAGGAAAGCCTCCCTCATCACCAAGTATCACCTTGGACTGGAACAACAGAACCATATCCTTCATCAGGGATTCGATTATCTCTCAGCGTGCCCTGAAATGAGGGACATACTACGCAAGATCCTTCCCACCCCTCCTAAAGTAGTGTTCTGTCACCCACTCATTCTACACAACATGCTAATCCATTCCTAAGCCACTCCCCACTGCCAATCCCTTGGCAAAAATTGTCATATCCCCATAGAAGCCCCAGGTGCCAAGACCTGCCCAATCCACCACCCCACACTTCCTACTCCCATCCAGCCACAAGCTTATCCCAACTCATCAGAGGACAGGCCACCTGTGAAAGCAGCCATGTCGTGTACCAACATTGCTGCAATCATTGCACAGGTTTTTATACGAATTTGACAACCAGTTTTCCACTAGAATCAACGGCCGGCACCAAACTGTGGCCAGGAACAAATAAGACTACTGGTGGCACAACATGCAGTTGAGCACAACATGCTAGAACTCAGTGGCTACTTTACAGCACAAACCATCTGGATCCTTCCATACTCCACCAGCTTTTCTGAACTGTGCAAAGGCCGGTATTACACTTTCAAATTTTTTTGTCAAATATCTTTGTCAAAGAAATTTGATGGTGTAATAGGGAACTTTGTCAAATGTCGTCCAATATTTAATCAAATCTACAGCCTCGCTGTAGATTTGATCAAAGAAGTCACTTGCCTTCTGTTCACTGCAATGTGATATGTTACCACATGGAGCACTAGCATTCTGTCGTCTGTAGTGTTTTTATGAACTTTGCCTGTAAATACAATTGGTGTGTGCCGACAACTACAAAATTAATAGAGATGTATGAAGGTGATGAGACATTTTACAGCGTGAGGCACACTGAATACAAAAATGGATTACGATTGGAGACGAGGCCTGGCCTGACCTGACCTAACCTAACAACCTAACCTAACCTAAGCTAACCCTCTCCTGTAGTAAGGAATCGGAGTGTTACAGTGAGCCTGTCTTCTGCAGATGTAGCAGTTCTTAAGTGAATATTGTGTTTTGTGATATGAGGATACACTTCATTGAGCACATACAGAAATGTATGCTCATCCATTCTTAAGTAATTGTTGTACGACTTGACGTCCTCCACTATAAGCTCACGTAACGTTGAATGCTTTTATCGTGTCGTCGTAAAACCCATGGCTTCACCCAGGTATGATTCCTTTTTTTCCCCCTCGCTTCTCCTCCGCATGTGCACACAGTGCAATTGTGGTACATGCAACTGCTGTGGTTAATAACAAGTTGTTGTTGTCAGCCATCTTGAACTTTGACGAAAAATAGATGACAGTGTAATACCCCTTCTAGCGCTACGTCAAAGATCTTTGTCAAATGTATTTGACGGAATATTTGATCACATATTTGATCAAATCTTTGACAAAGAAATTTGATAGTGTAATACCTCCAAAATGGAAGTCATCTTTGCCACATATCCTTCTCTCCCAGAACCATTCTAGCCGCAATCTCCATTCACTGATTGCCCCCATACCCTCCAGCCAACAGCTCCCCCTTCCTCTGTCCTATCATCCTCTTCCAATTCACCCCCCCCCCCCCCCCAAATCACCTTCACCATTCACTGCTCCCCACCACCTCCAACACTCATGCATCACATGGCTAGCCTGGGCATCTCATACCCCTCCCTCCCACATTCCTAGCCAGCAAACTCACTGCCTCCCTCCAAGCCAGTAGCTACTTACTCCCAAACCCCTCTTCCTGCCTCCCACCTCTTTCTCCCTCTCTACCCACCCCACCCGACACAACCCCCGGCCCACCAGTGAGTGGTCTCCTTAACACATAAAATATTTACATTTTTGTTGAAATAGAGACTCTTATGCAATTGCCTATGGCACAGTCCAAGTTTTAACTGTATAAGTAAAGAAAAGCGAAATTGATGTGACTCAACTTCCACAACACTACAGAACATACAAAACTGGTATCATTTAGAAAAACAACTATGAAAAATAGTTTTAGTTTAGTTTAGTGGTTTAGAGCACTAAACAGTGAGCTCATAAACACCCTCGCATAAATTAAAGGCAGATGATGATGGTGAAAACCTATGAAAAAAAAAACAATTAATTTGAAAGCCAAGTTGTATATACATACAAAAATTGAAAATACAACCCTGAGATTGTGAGACCCATAAAAGACCCTTCATAAAAATCAGGCAAACTACAATAACTTGATAACATCAAGGATAATTTATCAGTACCTGTACTGTTAAAAAGGGCCAGATTACTGTGACTGGGTGACTACTTAGAAATAACGGCTGACCAAGCCACTTTACAACACATTAAAATATCACACCCAAAATTTTGGGAAGAAGTCTTGACTTCACGCAAAACCTTAAGACATGAACCACACTTGCCTCATTATCATTTAAAATAGAGAGCAAGTCCTGTGGGAGGCCCGAGTCTGCCCTCAGGTCATCACATAAAACATTCAGTTAACAAATGTCGTACTGCCAGCTGCGTTTCACATCTGTAATGCAAAGGCAGCTCCTAGCGGTATAAGATAAAGCAATATGTCACTGGACAGTGTCACACTCTTATGCCTTGTAAGGGCTACTTCTTCAGCTTATTGTGGTCAGAAGCCATGAACACAATGAGTTTTCACCAACTGCAGCTTATTGTTTCTTACTTCCAGCCACTGAGCCTCCCACTAATAAGTATGTGGTAACAGTCTGCAGGGGGACAGAACAGCAAGGAAAAGATGGAAGGAGGCAAGCCTCCCTGCCAGGTCCATTACAGAGTTAGAGTTCATTTCTATGGATCCCTAGATGTGCCCTGGAAGCCAGCAGAAAATTTCTTTTCCTGTCTCTGCAAGAGAAGGAGAGCATCCTTCTTGCATCATCTGATCTGCTGGGTACGTCTGACTAACAGCAAGAACGGTATTTCCAGAATCTGAGCAGATGAGGAATTTCTTGCTACAATGCAGTCTCATGTGCTCCATTGCCCACAGGATAGCAAACAATTATGAACAATAAACTGAGAACTGCTCTTGAAGTCCTATCCTAAGAACAATGTTGGGGAACATAATGCAGCAACCACTAAAATCCCTCTGCTTACACCCATTTGTGTAAACAGTTAACAAAAATTAGAAGATAATTTAAAATCTCATTAAATTTAATTGTGAAAATATGATATCTAGTACAATCCTTCCTGTATTCAGTCACTTCAAAAAGGAAGCTGGGACTCTTTAGTAGTCAGTGGGATACCAAGTGGCACAAACTTGTAACAACTCCAGGCTCTCCCTTGCATGGATACCAAATGCCCTCACTGCTCACAGATGGTTATGGAACAAATATTTCAGTGGCAGGTGGGCAATGGAGATGGATGCTGGCAATTCTGCAAAAGACAGAGCCCTGCATGCTTGGTGTACCACAAGGAGGAGACATCGAGCAGACAGTGGAGATTCACCAGCCTTGTCATAAAAGCTAGCAACTGACTCATACAATAAACCCCTGCTGACAGCCTAATACCCTACTGATGAACTGCATCCAAAATTTTGAGGTACAAAGGCCTTGTTGATCCATAAACCTGGCATCCATAGTCAAGCCGGGTTGGCACAAAGGCTTTATAAAGTTGGAGCAGAGATGCTCTGTAGACTCCCCAAGACCTATGACTAGCAACAGTGTTAGCAAAAGGATAGATCACTACTCACCGTAAAGATGACCCTTTCGAGTTGTAGACAGGCATAACAATACGACTGTTACACATTAAAGCTTTCGGCCAAAGCCTACTTCAGCAAAGAAACACACTGTCCCATTCACATAAGCGAGCACACCTCACGCACACATGACCGCTACCACAGGCAGCTCTGACTGGAACGTGACTGTGAGTGAACAGCGATGGTGGGGTGGGGAGACGAGTGACGTCTGGTGTGGTGTGCAGGGTCTAGATGGTGGCCTGACATGACTGCCATGTGCAGCATCAGAGGGTGGGGGAAATTGGGAGTGATGGGAAAGGAGAGAAGCAAGAAAAGGGAAAGGACAGGTGAGTGCACTGGCAAAAGGCGGCACACAATGAGGGTGAGCAGACATGAAAATGGAGTAAGTAATAAGACATGGGGGGCAAAAACTTTAGGGTGGAGGGTGAAGAGTCAGTAGACTACCATAAGTTGAGGTCAGGATAATTTCGTGGACAGAGAAATTATCCTGGCCTGAACCTACGGTAACAACCATCCCCACACCCTCCACCCAACAGTTTCTGCCTCCTCTGTCGTATCACCTCTCCCATTTCATGTCCCCTCACCATCACTGTGTGTCGCCCTCTGCCCATGCACCTGCCCATTATTTCCTGTTACCTGTTTGTTTCATTTTCCATTCCTCGCTTTATTCCTCACACCCCATCTCCTGATACTGCATCCAGCAGTCACATCACACTGCCATCTAGACCCTGCACGCCACTTTTTCATTATGCCTGTCTACGACTCACCAGGTCATCTATACAGTGAGGAACAATATGTTCTTTTCCTAGCACTGTTGATGTTGATATTCCAGCCTGGTGTTTGCACTGTTCAAGACCTATGACTGACACATTTAAGGATGTTTAAAGCTTTGAGGCATCTCAGTTTTAGTTCTTTAAGGTGTGGTAATCACGTTAGCCTCTCATCACAAGTCAAGCCCAGATATTTCATATTTTCCATAAAAGTAACAATAGTATCCCCCAGTTTTAAAACAGCTAAATTAAAAAGAGAGTGGGAGCGACTAAAATCAACACACACAGTTTTCTCCAAACACAAGTAAAACCCTGTGGTGTGTCCAGTCCTCCAACTGGCTAAGCTTCAACTGTAATAGCTGAGCAGTCATTGCAAGGTTTGAGGAGGTGCAGAAAATGGAGAAGTCATACACAAACAAAGAATACTGTACAGGACTCCTTATGTGATTGCAATAGCAAATGCTGTTACACTTAAGACACTTCTTGCTTAAAACGGTCAGGCAGGACATTCCTGAACCTTTACCTAAAATAACTTAGTGATAGAAAGGACTATAGGAATGTGGGAACATATGTAAGGAAACCCCACTTGTATAGCTGCAACAAAATATTATGCCTCCAGCTAGTATTGTAGGCCTTTTCAAAATTAGAGAATACACTTACAACAAGTTGCTTACATGGGAAAGCTTGTTGAATCATCGCTTCCAACAGTGTCAGATTATTGAGTGTGGAGTCATACCTCCTGAAACCACAAAAGGAGCGAATGAGTAGTGACCTGGTTTTGAGGACCTGTACTAGGTGCCAGTTGAATATATGCTCCAGTGTCTTTTCTATGCAACTTGTGAGACTGGCACTATGATAACTATTGGGGTGATTCCGATTCTTCCCTAGTTTAAAAAAAATAGATTCTTTCCACAAATTGGGAAAGTCTCCTGTCATACAAATTCATTGAAGAGCTGAAGGAGGACCTCCTCTGACTGTGGTTTCAACTGTTTCAACATGCTGCATGTTATCAGGTTCTAACCTGGTGCAGTGCCATGAGCTACTGACAATGCGGAATTCAGTGCCCAGAGAGAGAGAAAGGCTTGTAGTATTCCTCCATGTTGGCGGAACGGAAGTCAACACTACCCTCTTCTCGATCTCCCAACAACAACGGAAAGCTGGATTCTGGCTAGAATTGGCCATAATGGTCTTAGATGATTCAGCCGTCATAATGGTCTTAGATGATTCAGCCAGTGTCTGAGGAATGTCTCGGCAATGTTATGAATAGATGCAGGATCCATTTGGAGGAATAAAGACTTCTCATACAAGGCAGACCAAACTGCATGTCTCCAAGAGACTCATTTTAGAACTACTGATGCACTTGTACTTGGAGACTATCATCTCCGGAACATTGACAACCTTACTGGCAACAGGACACATTCCACTCTTCACCTGTGCCCTTAATAACAAACCTAAAAGTAGTCACTATTAGGATAATGGCCATGTCAAATTTCATGGTGTGCTCTGTGCATCTCCCAGCCCATAAGCCTACGGAGGTCCTCACACAGTTTATTGCTTAACTACCCCTTCCCTCCCTGCTTTTAGTGGACTTAAATTTTGCAAAGTGAAGTACAGGTATTCAATACCACTTGTCCCAGATGTCATATTGATGAATATATGTCAAGCTACTCATTCTGGCACCGCTACAGGGTTATCTACAGATAAAGACCTCTCCTGCTGCTTGAGGGCCCTTGCAGACACTGCTCTGTGGGAAGTGTGTGGCAAATTTATGGCAGCAACCACTACCTTATCTGGATCCATCTGCAAGGCTGAGCAGATCACAAAAGGAAGCTGCCAAGATGGCTGTTCAGAAAGGCTAGCTGGATGCTTTACAGGCAATTAACTGTTTTCAAGGAGTGTGAAGGTGTCCAGGACTGGGTGGATCACATTACATCATAATTCACCAAGCTACTGATGCATCCACCCCAAATTCAAAGGAACACCTAGGAAGCAACCTTCCCTTGGTGGAATAACAAGTGCCATTCTGCAATCAGGAACAGGAGTGTCATTCCACAATCAGGGACAGGAAGTGTCTATGTGAAGATTATATCAGTGCCCTAGAGGTGAGAATCTTGCAACTTTTTAAATGGTGAGGACAGGGGCACAAGAGAGTAGGTGAAAGTCTTGACAAGAGCTTCTGAGTTCCATCAATAGATACACATCCACAACAAAAGCATAGGAAGCAATCATGAGAATTTCCAGAAAAAGCTAACAGCCACCAGCTGTACGAGAACTGTGAAAATAATAAGTTATAAAAGTAGATTATGACTGAAATGAAACAGAGTGAGAATCAAAGATACTGGTCACCTTATGATTGTAGCCTCCATGCAGCCATTTATCTTATAAAAGGAAGAAAACTTAAACCTTCATATCTTGTTGACACTGATGTCATTAGAGACAAAATGGAACACGATTGGACAATAATGATGAAAAGTATGGTGGTATAATAATTTAAAGTGCCTTCACTATGATATTATCAGTTCCCCCATTTGCAACAAGAAATCCATGAGAGAGAAATGAGGAAATAAATAAGTGTTTTATGAACATCATATTTTTATTTAAATGTTATTACCAGTTTCAGTTGATTTAGGCTAAATTTGAACTACTAGGACTGTTGTTAGTACGAGCATCAGTGTCACTGATGCCAGGAGGTGCCGTATGAAACTCGGTGAGAACTTTCCAAATTATTTAGTGTTTCGAACTACAGTGTCCTCGTTCACCTCAGTCTGCATCACTGGGCCCCACAATGCTGAGGAAGCACCCCAGCGGCCTGTGCAATGTAATGCTGTATCGTGCCGGCCTTGGCCAGCTGCAGAGTTCTGATTACGTCAGGATGGCTGCGCCAACAGCCGACTCTGCGGCCACCGTCCTCGATGTCTCTGCGCTGCTCTGCCGGGAGCCGCCACACGGCCATCTGACAACCGCACAGTGCTCGCGTCACGTGTCCTCGCCGGCGTGGCCCAAGTGGCAGTGCCAACAAGCGCCCGCGATCTGGCGTCCGAATTTGCGGCCCTCGCCTCAGGATGTCTCCGGCGTGAGTCGGGAGCCGAGACAACTGCCTGCGGTAGTGAGCTGAAGAGTGGCCCGCCACTGGCTGGCTGCGGACCCTGCATCGGCCTCAGAGGGACAAACCACTGACCCACTGTGGACTGGGACACTGATGCCCAATCTGTTGCTGCATGTAGCCCAGTGGTGTGATACGCCCCATCGTCCAGGAGAACTGCCACACTTGAATGAATCTCGTTAGAAAACGGCACCTATCTATACTCGGCTGTGTACCTCTGTTTTGCCAAGCGCGCCGCTTCGCGTCACGTACTCCTACCACATTAGGTTGGCCAGTGGCCCCCTTCTGCCTGTGACTTGCGCCATGCAAACTGCTGGGTGTGCCTTCTCCGGCAGTTCTACGCCCCTGTGGCCTCTATTTGCCTTCACAACTGCTGGTATGTGTAACCCACGGCAATCTGGCCAGCACCTGGCTGTAACTTGTGCTCAGAATATTGCACAAAACTAACTTTCCCTATCCTAAATGGTGGTGCCATAGTTTCCAACTATGGTTAACATCTCCCACCTTTGGTTAAAGTAAGATTGATTATAAGAAAGATCTGATATCTAGAAATAGTGAGAGTTTGGTAGGGCTAAAATAGACGGAGGTAGCCACAGCTGGAGACCTGTTGTCACTAAACAGTACTTAACTAACCACGTTCCTGTTGGAGGAACCATCCCAGAATGTGGCTATGGTGATTTAGGGAAACCATGAGGGGAAAAAATGGGATGTGGTTATGGTATTTTTGGTGAGGAATCCCCTTCTGGGGAGTTCAGTTGCCTGATGGAAGTCTTATTACATTACAAAGAGAACAAAACACACACACACACACACACACACACACACACACACACACACACACAGTCCCAAAGGACAAAATTTCCAACTTAGACAGGGGTCAAACCCGGGGCTTCTGATCGTGAATTAGCATGCTAATCACAGGACCATGAACAATTGACAGGGGAACCACAAAAAGCCCAAATCATAAGGGTCGCACATGGGTTCCAACCAGACTCTTTCCAAATACATGTCAGGATGTTAACCACAGATTCATCTTATTTGGTCCACTTACATCACAAAGAGAGGGAGGATTTCACTGTACCAATATCTTATTAGACTTATAATCACCTAAAATTCAGCACTCTCATATAAAAATACACACATTACTCATGGAATACAGGATTTCATGTATTATTGCTGATATCTGATTTACGGGCATAACACTGCAATTCAAGGCATAATTCTCAGCCTACTGTTTTGTCTTGCAATGCTGGAGACATCATCAATGGCTCTGACGATCCAGAAAGCAGCTACAGACTCAAACAATCTTAGCAAGCCGAACTGTTTGTATGTGTCCACACAACAGTTGGTTTGTGACACTGTCAGACCACTGCCTAAGATCACAGAGTTGTGCTGACAAATGCTATGGAGCTCGGTGTGGGGGAAAGTTGGCACTGCTTGTTTTGTTTAGTATTAAGGACCACAGCTTGTCTAGTTTCAATCCTCCTCCTTTGCTGTTGAAAGCACAAACACAATTTCAACAAAAAAGAAAAAGGTGGATTTAAATTAGACAAGTTATGGACATTAATGTCAAATAAAACAAACAGCACCAACTCTTCCCCACAACAAGCTCCATAGCAGATGTTGGCGCGGCCCCGTGATCTTAGGCAGTGGCCTGATGACAGCACAAACCAACTGTTGTGTGTATACATACAAACACTACGGCTTGCTAAGATTGTTGGAGTCTGTAACTGCTTTCTGAATCATTCAAGCCTTTGATGATGTCTCCAGTACTGGAAGACAAAGCATTAGGCAGAGAATTATGCCTTGGACCATGGCCTTGTGCTCATAAATCATCAGCAATAATATGAATATTACCATTTAACTCCAGTGCCACTGATGTTCAAAATCATTAGTTTTACCCATTTACAATTTTGCCCAAGAAGCTATCAGAACTAATTTGCCCTTTACATTAGTATTTCAAAACTCCTAAATCATGTGCTCTGTTGTAGTGGGCATAATTCTTCACTAACATATCCACAGCATTTAGTATTTAGACCTATAAGTTTAGCACAATCACTAACATGCACATACAAATCAAACTGAGGCCTCTGGATTCCACAGGAGGAAACAAACTGAAACACACAAAAAATGAAATGTCATTGATACCAATTCTACCTTCCTGCTGTTGCTGTCATTATCATCATTGTTTATAGCAGGATATGACTATATGGCTATTAATATTACTGCATGAAAAATAAACAGCCAAAGCAACACGTAAATACCATTATTATCAGTTACAGAAATAGACTGGTGTGAAATATACCTTGCACTTCTCACATTATCATAGACACAGGCGCATAAACAGACTAGAGGTACCTAGTGAAAGTTAAAAAATAGAGAACTGTATTTTGAGCACTGAAGCCGACAGTATTTGGTATTTTTGTGGATTATTTATAATTACATAAAGGTTGTCTTAAAAGGCCACCATGATACCTTGGATTTTTTTTCTTTGCTACACTTCTGAAATACAAGCTGTGGCAACAGGAGTAAAGGAAAAGGACTGGTGAGATCTAGGAAAAGGTGTCAAGTTCAGAAAAGTTGCCCAGAGCTCTTGGTCAGGGGAGACTTACCGCACGGGATTAGAAGGAAAGGCTGATTGTCAGGGGCTGAGCTGAACAAGATTTGAAAACATGAGAGTTTAAAGGTGGAAGAGAGGGTAATATGCAAGACAGCGATTACTGCTAAAACATCGTGCAGAAGTTAGTAAAAGCAAAAAGCTAGGTGCATTGTATGTGATAGAGGTGGGAGGGAAACTCCTTTTTCACCCATAGTTTGTTGTGTGAAATCAGAATGAGCCATTCTGCATTCTAGATCCCTAAATCTTGATGGCGTAATACTGATCAGAGGTCTGTTTCCAGAATACAAATCTCAAGAGTCAGCTTGCTGGTAGCTAGTTTGGTCAGCCTATCACCAAGTTCATTCCCCAGAATCCCAATGTGGCTTGGGATCCAGCCAAAGTCCACTGAGTTTCCACAATGGTCAAGGGCATATAGGGAATCATGTATAGCCATGACCAAGGGATGGTGAGGGCAACACTGATCAAGTGCTTGCAAACTGCTCAATGAGTCACTGCAGATGAGAAAGGACTCATAGGTGCAGGAATGGATATGCTCAAGAGCACACGAGACGGCTACCGACTTCGCAGTGAAAATACTACAGCCATCCAGCAAGAAGCACAGTTCAGTATGCCCTGCATGAATATGAGCAAAGCCTACATGACTACTTCTGAACCCCAGAATGTGCCAAGGTGGGAGCAAAATTGGTGGAGAAAGGCCTCGGGATGAACCCAGTGTTTCGGGCCTTGTGATAGGTCAAGACGAAGCAGTGGCTGAGGGATGCACCACTGAGGTGTACATGAGTGGGCCCCGAGGGGTGAGGCTGTACCCAAAGGGGGGGAGGCGGGGGGGGGGGGGGGGGGGGGGAAGGGGGGAGAGAATCCATGGGGCCTGGGTCCCTCCACCCCCATCACCTAAATGAAATTACACGACATAGTTGCCGCGTTGTGAAATTCACAGATATTTTGATCTTCACTCATAAGATGAAAAATGGATGCACAGTTAGTTAGTTGTGTTCCACTTACCAGTTTCACAGAAACCATTATGATGTGGAACATGTCAAGTGCAAACAAGATGCACACATGAATCAAGGTGTTTTTTTTTTTTAATATTTATTACTTACCCCAATCCTTTAAATGGCACAAAATGCATATATTATAGCTATAAATTTATTTATTCCTATTCAAGAATTCACCTATGGTACAGGAGGAGTTGTCAAGGAGATGTGATTTCAATTTATTTTCAACACTATTACTGATGGCTGTCAGACATTTTTCTTCATCTGGTAATTTATTGAAAAGTTTTACAGGAGCATATTTTACCCCTTTCTGTGCCAGATACAGGTTAAGTAGAGGATAGTGTAAGCCTTTCTTTCTTCTGGTATTATAATCATGAATGTCAGTGAACTGGTTAATGTTGTTGAGAACAAATTTCATTACTGAGTAAATGTAGTGTGAGGCTGTTGTAAGAATTCCTAACCTATTAAACAGATGCCTACAAGATGTGCGACTATGAGCCCCACACATTTTTCTAACGCTTTCTTTTGAGCAATGAATACTTTTTGCCTAAGTGTTGAGTTATTCCAAAATATTATTTTGTATGGCAAAGTAGGTTAGCTTGCTAATTTCTGTATCCTCAAAATTAGCAATTATTCTGATTGCAAAAGTTGCTGGACCTAGTTGCTTTAGGAGATCCAAAACATGATTTTCCAATTCAGATTCTCATCTTTATGTACACCCAAAAACTTGGTATGCTCTATCCTGGCTACTGACTTTTGTTGATGTGTTATTTTTATTGAGGGAACTGTACACCTTGCAGTAGAAAATTGGATGTACTGTGTTGTTTCAAAGTTCAGAGCAAGCCCATTAGCAGAGAACCAATCAATAGCTTTTCCAAAGACTTTATTCGGATAATTTTCTATTGGAGTTTCTTTTACAAGATTAATAATGATGCTTGTATCATCAACAAACAGTGTCAGTTTAGCTTCTTGTTTCAAACAAGAAGGGAGGTCATTCACATATATCAAGAACAGAAGGGGACCCATGATCAAACCCTGTCAAACACCTAATGTAATTTCACCACAGTTAGACAAAGTGGGAAACTTCTTTAACCCATTAGCGCCGTGCGTTGCCATACGGCAACATTTGCAACACTTTTTTTAAATCGTTGATTCCACGGCATCAACGAAGTGAGAGTGTTGGCAGCATTGGATTCCGTTCTGCAAAACTGTAAAGATCACTACAATGCAACAGTTTTAACAATACATTTAAATTCTGCGGTGTAACCAGTGTTGGAAGTCATTGTTTGCTGAATGACGAAGAAAAATGGAGTATAAGTTCGAGTAAGTATGTTTTATACAGTAACTTACAATATATAAATTGGTTTTTTAGTATGGTTGTGCTTTAAATACTCAAATATATATTTTTTGGAGGTTACTGCTTGCTGTGAAATAAATTTCATTGATTTAGGCCGTTTGAATGTTGCTGTTGCCATATGGCAACGCTAGGCACCTGTACTCAGTAAAAGGACGAATTTTGTCTTCTTTGTTTTAGAAGAGGTTTCTCCCTTGCTGAGGTGCTGGAGATTCTTTATATTGACGATATTGAAGGTAATGTGTTTGTTGAGCCCCAAAATTATTTTCCAAGAAAGATCGGGGATATTTGAGACAGCAATAGAAAAGAATGACGGATTATTGTAGGTGCGGTGACTGGACAACTCAGTTGTCACAATGCTCTCTTCTTCATGTGGTGCACAAGAAGTTGGCCAAGTCAAGAGATTCTCGCAACTAAAAAGGCGAAATACAATGATTCCCAGACCAAACTGGTAGCTAAACATAATACATATATGGGAGGTACTGGTCAGATGGATCAGAATCTAGCATGCTATCACACTGCAATAAGAAGCAATAATTGGTACTGGTGTCTCTTTACATGGATGTTAGATGTCGCCATACAAAACAGTTGGATTTTGTATAATAAAGCAAGAAACCAAACTATTTCTCAGCTTGATTTCAAGAGAGAAGTAGCAACAGTGTACTTGCAAAGACACCAAGCTTTACCAAACGGAGCCGGGAGACTATCTGCATCAAGGGCATGTTCCGACAGCCGCATATCAGATTCAATTAGGTTTGATAAGACTGACCACCTCGTCCAGCACACAGAAGGAAAGAAGAAGAAAAGGTGTGCACACAAGGACTGTAAATCTATTGTGAGAACAATGTGTTCAAAGTGTAATGTGGGATTGTGTATTGACTGTTTTATTCCATTTCACGTAAAATAATGCTGAGTTCAAGGTCTGATTTTTTATTATTAATTGTACTGTGTTACAAAGTATCAATTGTATGATGAAGACTGAATAACAAATTTCCCCAAAACTTGTATATGTAATAAGGAATTTCAATAACCTACTTATTTTAATTGAAGTTGTAATCCATATAAATTTAGGTAGTGAAAGCGCCTAGCGTTGCTATATGGCAACATCAAATATCTCGCTAATGGCGGTAATGACTTTCATCGAAACAACTCTGTTGTGTAATTTATGCCTTTTACAGACATAATAATGCAATTTAAAAAAAAAAAAAAAAAAAAAAAAATCACGAAAAAATTAATTCCGGCGCTAATGGGTTACATCACTTAAACCATATAAAGAAAGTTTTTGCTTCCTGTTTTGTAGGTATGACTTACACCACTCATATGCTGTTCCATTTATACCATAGAATTGTAATTTCTGTAACATAATGACATTGTTCACACAATCAAATGCTTTGGATAAGTCACAGAAAATTCCTGTTAGTGACACTTTACTATTGATTTATGTGGACAGTGAAATTGTATATTGCTGTTTCAGTGGAACAGCATTTTTGAAATCCTAACTGTGATTTACTTTCAGTCTGGAACCGCACGACCGCTACGGTCGCAGATTCGAATACTACCTCGGTCATGGATGTGTGTGATGTCCTTAGGTTAGTTAGGTTTAAGTAGTTCTAAGTTCTAGGGGACTGATGACCTCAGATGTTAAGTCCCATAGTGCTCAGAGCCATTTGAACCAATTTTTTTTATCGTTGAGATGGCTAACCACTCTTGAGTACATTACTTTCTCAGCGATTTTTGAAAATGCTGTAATCAAGGGTACTGGCCGGTAATTATTGACATCTGCTGTGTTCCATTTTTTGTAGCGAGGCTTGACAATGGCATATTTTAATCTATCTGGGAAAATACCTTGAATTAGTGATGCATTACAGATGTGACTCAACACCAGCTGTAACTGCTCCACATTGTTTTAATATCTTGTTGGAGATGTCATCTACTCCAACAGAACACTTATTTTTCAAAGATGTAATGATTATCCTTATTTCACAAGAGGTTGTTAGATGAAAATTAATCTGACTAGGATTTCTCAAAACTGTATTGCTTGGCCTTAAATATTCTCACCAATTTTTTCACCTACACTTACGAAATGGCTGTTAAATACAATAGCTACTTGTGTGTACTGTTGGTTAAGATGGTCTCACTCTCTTTAATAGTAATACTACCTACCCCAGCGGTTCTCTCTTCTATCTTCTCTCTTCTAACAACATTCCATACTAATTTGATTCTACTGCCAGAGTTGTTAATTTCACCTCTTATATATATATATTAATTTTCTGACAACTTTTCTCAGTATGATACAATAATTTTTATAATGTAAAATCACTTCTGCGTCTTCACTAATTCTTGCTGCCTCATACAATTTTCTTTTACTTTATGAAGACACCTTAATACCTGTAGCAATCCGAGGTTTCTTTGAAAACTGTTTGGTGTTACACTTAGTAATTTTTTGGGGCAACAGTGTTCAAAAAGGGATAAAAATTTATCAAGAAATATGTTGCATTTACCATGCTCTATAGATCCTGTGTTGACCAGCCTTACACTTTTACTTAATGGTTTCTGAACTGTACATCCTGCTAGGTTTTGTAAGTTAATCAGTTGTGCATCATGGTCTGATAATCCATGTATCACAGGGAAAGCATGTGTTAGTTTCACATCCTCTTGCTGTACAAATACATTATCTGTTAGAGTGCTACTGTCTTGGGCTATATGTGTAGGGCAACTGATCACTGATTCTAAGTTATGTCATTAATAACACTTCTATTTCACTTTTCCTATCAGAATTGCTTAGAAAGTTTACAATGAAAGCACCGCAGATTAATACAAGGGAGGTTTGAAAAGTTCTCAGAATCACCACGAGAGGTCAGCACTAGCACAACAAGTTGTTTATGTGATATTCATCGAGATTCGAGCAGTTACTAAGAACTTTGTAAAGAAAGGTATGAAAGCAAAGGGCATTCATACCGATTTGCAGAATATACGGGAAGAGGGGAAAGAGGGGGGGGGGGGGGCGCTCTGCTCCTTCATATTCAACTGTTGCCATATGGACAAATGAATTTAAATTTGGTCAGCAAAGCTTATATGATGATCCTCACAGTGGTTGGCCAAGATGTGTCACTACTCCAGAAATCATTGCAAAAAGTGCACAAAATGGTTATGGAGGATCACCGACTGAAAGTGCGTGAAACTGATCAAGCTTGCCAGATGTCATCTGAAAGGGTATATCAAATTTTAACTGAATAATTAGAAATTAAAAAATTATCTGCAAGATGGGTGCCACAACACTTGACGCTGGATCAAAAATGCACGAGAATGGACATATTGGAGCAACATTTGGCCCGTTTTAGGAGAAATGAACATTATTTTTTTGCACCAGTTTGTGACCACAGATGAAACTTGGGTGCACTACCATACCCCAGAGACAAAACAACAGTCAAAGCAGTGGAAACATGCTGATTCTCCGCCACCAAAGAAAGCAAAGACAATTCCTTCAGCAGGAAAGGTCACGGCATCAGTGTTCTGGAATGCGAGGGGGATTCTGTTTGTAGATTATCTCCCCACTGGGCAAACAGTTACTGGAGTATACTACGCTAACCTCCTGGATTAATTGCAACAAAATACACGTGAAATAAGGCAGGTTTAGCAAGGAAGAAAGTCATCTTCCATCAAGACACTGCGTGCCCGCACACATGGCATCGCCATGGCAAAATTACATGAACTCAGATATGAATTGTTGCCACACCTGCCTTATTCACCTGATATGGCTCTGTCAGACTTCCACCTCTTCACAAAACTGAAATTTTTTCTTGGTGGATGAAGATTCACTTCAAACGAAGAATTGATAGCCTGAATTGACAACTATTTTGCAGGCCTCGAAGAAACTCATTTTCAAGATGGGATCATCGTTGGACCAAGTGCATTAATCTACAAGGAGACTACATTGAAAAATAAAAAAAGTTTCAGTGATGTAATTCCTTTTTTTCTATTTCATTCTGAGAACTTTTCGAACCACCCTTGTAACTACTTCTTTTTGTCTGACAGACAGCATAAATAGAGTGTCAAACTCTACATCTACATCTACATACATACTCCGCAATCCACCACATGGTGTGTGGTGGAGGGTACCTCGTACCACAACTAGCATCTTCTCTCCCTGTTCCACTCCCAAACAGAACGAGGGAAAAACAACTGCCTATATGCCTCTGTACGAGCCCTAATCTCTCTTATCTTTGTGGTCTTTCCGCAAAATATAAGTTGGCTGCAGTAAAATTGTACTGCAGTCGGCCTCAAATGCTGGTTCTCTAAATTTCCTCAGTAGCGATTCACGAAAAGAACACCTCCTTTCCTCCAGAGACTCCCACCCAAGTTCCTGAAGCATTTCCGTAACACTCGCATGATGATCAAACCTACCAGTAACAAATCTAGCAGCCTACCTCTGAATTGCTTCTATGTCCTCCCTCAATCCGACCCGATAGGGATCCCAAACGCTCGAGCAGTACTCAAGAATAGGTCGTATTAGTGTTTTATAAGCGTTCTCCTTTACAGATGAACCACATATTCCCAAAATTCTACCAAGGAACCGAAGACGACTATCTGCCTTCCCCACAACTGCCATCACATGCTTGTCCCACTTGATATCACTCTGCAATGTTACGCCCAAATATTTAATCGATGTGACTGTGTCAAGCGCTATACTACTAATGGAGTATTCAAACACTATGGGATTATTTTTCCTATTCATCTGCATTAATTTACATTTATCTATATTTAGAGTTAGCTGCCATTCTTTACACCAATCACAAATCCAGTCCAAATCATCTTGTATCCTCCTGCAGTCACTCAACGACGACACCGTTCCATACACCACAGCATCATCAGCAAACAGCCGCACATTGCTATCCACCCTATCCAAAAGATCATTTATGTAGATAGAAGACAACAGCAGACCTACCACACTTCCCTGGGGCACTCCAGATGATACCCTCACCTCCAATGAACACTCACCATCGAGGACAATGTACTGGGTTCTACTATTTCAGAAGTCTGCGAGCCACTCACATATTTGAGAACTAATCCCATATGTTCGTACCTTAGTTAGGAGTCTGCAGTGGGGCACCGAGTCAAACGCTTTCCAGAACTCAAGGAATATGGCATCCATCTGATACCCTTCATCCATGGTTCGCAAACTCTTTAATGAATAGCTTCCAATCTCCTAATGGGGACCTGTTCACTGTTGCTAATATCAACACTATGTTATCTGGCTGTAGTTCACATGCTCAAGCTTCAAAGTGCTGATCGACACAAAAAAATTTGCTTACTTCTACAATTTTGTACTTATATTCTTGTTTTGTGTAAATGGCAGCTCCTCCTTTATCCATGGTAGATTCACAAGTGTAAGATGCTAAATTATACCCATTTATACTGACAATTTCCATCCCCACAGTTACATGGTGATCAAAGTATATCAGTCTCATTCTTATTTTTGAGGTCATCTAAACACGCTAACAGCTCATCTACTTTATTTTTTATTTCCCTGATACTTTGATGAAGTAAACTGATAATACCCTTTATCCCTATTTTCTGTATGTGAAGCTACTTTTATTATATTTTTCTTGATTGTTGTCTGGACTTTGGCTTTAACCTAAAAAATCTATCTGCCCACTGATAGTTAGCACAGCCGGGAATAGATTTAAACTATCTGTACATCCATAGTACTATCAGCTATAGTACATCCCTGTTCTACCCAAGACCAGTTGTTGGAATTGTTTGAGCTTAGTTGTTATTTTGTTAATGAGTCCATTTCTTACTTGTAGTTGAATTTAATGTAGGTGCTACTGTTTACTGTTTTTGTGTTGTGTGCTTTTGTGGTAATTTCTAAGTATGGATAAGTTTGCATCAAGGAAGAAGAGGCAAACCAATTATGACTAATCCACTAGCATTACGGTAAGTTAAAAATATGTACGTACTACTGTAATAACCCAATTACCTATCTACAGCAGTTTAATGTTAGCACTGCATGCATTATTTGGAAGCTGGTAGAGCTCTGGGGTTGCAATATTTCAGTATTACACACAGCAGTGGAGTGGTAAATATAATTACAAATAACATTAAATTAAAATCAGTGCATAAAAACACACTTGGATTTGGCTGTGTCATCCGAAAATTGTGACGATCAACTGAAATATCACCCAAACGGTGATGGTTGCATTTCTTTAAAAAATCTGTTCAATATACTATTATTAGTACCCCAAATCACAAAATATTGCTCAATCTTGTCACCTGGGAAGTACTCACTCATGAAAAACATTTCTGATACTGAATGACGGGGAGGTATTTGTGGAGAGCTGAAAGGGGTACGAAGTGACAGCGCACGCTATAGTTCTTTCGTTTATAGCTGACTTTTTCAGTGGGCTGTTTGAATTTGTCCAAACCGACAGCACCCCGCATCCCTCCTCTTCCTTTTGTCCAAAATCTATTTATACTCTTGTAATATTAGAACACCTGAGGCCAGCAATTCCAAGTTCAATTAAATCTTAAAATATATGTGCATTCATGCACTTTCAAATGACTAAACACGCACAATAAAATGAGCAATGTCAAAATTCAATCTTCTGTTGTGCACATTTTATTTTATTTTGAAGCAATGTACAACAATAAGTGTTCTCCAAATTCTGCACTGACTTTGGACAGCTCTTTGTGTTGAGCTGCTGAGCTAGCAACCCCTGAATTCGGGACGTGAGGTGGTTTGAATCCATCCACTGGTAAACTTGAAAATGACTTTCTGTGGTTTCTCATTTTCAACATAGGCACATCCCGGGGTTGGTTCCTTACTATAGGCCACAGCCAACTCCTTCCAACTACCTTTCTTTCCTGACAGATTCCAGTTCCCTTAAAGATGCAGCCCATCTGCTTAAATGAAAAGAGCTGCACCGAAGGTAATCTAAGCATCTCTTCGGAGAATCCTGGCACTAAAATCCACATGACACGTAAATAATAATCCCGATTCTCCTAATTTAGGATCAAGCATTTCTCTGCTGGGGCATTCTTTAATGCAGAAAATGATGTTTACTACATAGCAAGAAGTGGGAGATGCATAATTAAATGAATAAATATGGGAAAGTGAAAGGTTGAGAAATTCTGGATCCTTTGCATTTTCACCACCAAAAATTGTTTTAGCTTCTCTGTGAAACAGAGATCTCTTATTTAAATAACTATGCCAGTAACAATCATGATGTTCCAAAAAATTATTGCTTGTCCATTCCTGATCACTTCCTCAGCTCAAATCCAGACTGAAAGAAGAACAGTGTAAAACAACCTTGGAGGGTGAAGGGAGTTTGGAGCATGTCTACTTCTCAGTGGTTTGCCAAAATACAGCACTCCTAAGTAATGAGATTATATTTCCCCTCGGTGAAAACTCTGAAATCACTGTCGGATAAAACTGTTTACAGCTATTTACCGAAATTTTAAGAATAAATGAAAAACATAGGTTTTTTTTAAAGACCTCTTTAATAAATTGGACCCCATCCCCCCTTTAACAAAATCCTGGCTATATCCTTGGGAGGAGAGTGGTAGAAGAAACAACTGGAGTTCAGAGAGGAGGGACAGGACGTGGATTGTAATCGTAGTCCCTGATCTGCGCCGCTGTTGCGGGTGATGGACTTCCATGTTTACAAAGAGGAGACGGTAGGCAGTTAGGAACATGTGTAGCATAACTGACAATCTGTTGTTGGTGCCTGATCAGCAATGAAGGGACCCTAGACTCCAAGAATTAGCTGTTCACAGGGCTAGTTTGAAAGGCTCCTGTCGCAAGTCGAACCCTACAGTGGTGTATCGGATATAGTGTCCACAATGCTGAGGACGATGACGAACTGTATAACAGACTCCCATAATCAAGATGGGTTAGTATCAGCGCTTTGTATAGCTGCAGAAGGGTAGTGCGATCTGCAACCCAGCTGGTGTTACCCAGGCAGCAAATTGTATTAAGGTGCAGGGAGCACTCTCGTCTAAACTGGCAAAGATGGGGAATCCATGTCAACTGAGCACCAAAGACCACCACACTGAGTAGTTGGTTGTCGAGGTAAAGTTCTGGTTGAGGGTGAACAGTAAGATATTGACAAAAGTGCATGACTTGAGTCTTGGCGGCTGAAAACCAAAAGCCATGTGTGAGGGGTCATGCCTGCAACTTTCATATGCCACCTTGCAGTTGACAGTCAGTGGTTCCCACACTAGAGGAGCGTTAGTAGAGGCAAAAGTTGCCAGCATACATGGAGGATAATACTGAGGGCCCCACAGCTGCTACCAGACGATTGATGGTTACTAGAAAGAGGACAATACTCAGTACAGAGCCCTACGGTACCCCACTCTCTTAGATAAGGGGAGAACTATGGGAGGCACCAACTGGAACTCAGAAAATACAATGAGAAGAATTTCTGGATAAAAATCAAGAGCAGGCCATGGAAACTCTACTTGCATAAGGTAGTGAGGATATGATGTCACGATGTGGTGTCATAAGCCTTTTGCATGTCCAAGAAGATGGTTATAAGGCACTGATGTTGATCAAAAGCTGTTCAGATGGCAGACTCCAGATAAACCAGATTATCAGTAGTGGACTGTCCTTTGCAAAAATCACCCTGGGACAGAGCTAGAAGACCACAAGACTCAAGGAGCCAACACAGCCAATGGCTTATCATGCGTTCAAGCAACTTAAAGATAACAATAGTGAGACTGGGCAATAACTCGAGAGGGTGCTTATCTGGTTTCCGTGCCGGGACAATGATGCTTTCTCGCCATTGCAATAGGAACACGCCTTCGCTCCAGAAACTATTAAAAATAGAAAGAATACAATGCTGACAATCCACCGACAGGTGCCTGAGCATTTGATTTGGATGCAGTCTGGCCCTGCACTATATCATTGCAGTGGAGTAGGACACTTGGCAAATCTGCACTCGCTGGATGGAGCATTACATAGCTCCAGTGGTGTGTAGTGAAAAATAATTGCTTTCGCTCCACCCACTGTTTTAGGACATGGAAGGCAGGTTGATAATGCTTAGACACAGAGGCTCAAGCATAAAGCAGAACAAAATGATTGGCAGCAGTACCTGGGTCAGTGTAGACAGCACCATTTAAGGTAATACCAGGTACACCTCGAGGTGTCTGGTATCTGCAGAGATGTCTGATCTTTTCCCAAACCTCCGAAGGAGAGGTATGTGGCCCAATGGTTGAAACAAACCATTCCCAGCATTCTCACATCTGTCGTTTTATAAAATGGCGGGCCTGGGAACAGACACTTAAAGGCAATGGGTGTCGCTTATGGCATTGGGGAGCATGCCTACAATCTCGAATGGCCTCTGTCATTTCTGATGAAATGAAATGAAATGTCGTGTGGCTAGGGCCTCCCGTCAGGTAGACTGTTCGTCTGGTGCAGGTCTTTCAAGTTGACGCCACTTCGGCGACCTGCGCGTCGGTGGGGATGAAATGATGATGATTAGGACAACACAACACCCAGTCCCTGAGCGGAGAAAATCTCCGACCCAGCCAGGAATCGAACCCGGGCCCTTACGATTGACAGTCTGTCACGCTGGCCACTCAGCTACCGGGAGCGGACGTCATTTCTGATGACCACCAAGGTCTGTCTTCTGTTGGGGCAGTTCAGAAGAACAGGAGTCCCCGGAATCTCAGTTTCAGCTACAGGACTGGAGTAGACAGGATCTGGAGGCATGGGAGCCACAAGAATCTCCTTCTCGGAGGACTTTTTCTTAGCTTTCCTCTCCTTAGAGGACTTGGAAGATTGTGACAGCTTCTCTGAATCAGTTTCAGGTACTGGCGATGATCATGAAGCCCTGCCACCAGCTGCCTCTGGCTCCTTCAGCCACTGGCTGGTGCTCGGTTGTAGACCAGCAGAAACCTTGGAAGGAAGTGTCCCAAGGGACCCCTTTCTGGAGAGATAAACCACATGAAGATGATTTGTCTCTGGCTGGAAGGTGGCAACCAGTGTTCCCAGTGGGTGGGAAGACAATGATCCCAAAGGCATGGAGGAACCAGCAAGAGGAGAGCCCCAACCATTGCTGGGGGGGGGGGGGGGAGGGGGGCAAGGAGGGGGGGGGGGGAGGAAGGGCGCGGGCCGGTATGGTTGAGCAGCCCTGAGGGTCCCCTGTAAGAGCTGTAAGGTGTGGGAGTACCTTTGCCAAAGGGGGCACATTATCATAGTTGCATATGACACTGTTTACATGCTGGGCACATCTGCCAGTACTTCTTTTGGCCTCTGGATAAGTTAGTTTGTCCAGAGTCTTATATTCTTGTATTTTCTTCTCTCTCTCTCTCTCTCTCTCTCTCTCTCTCTCTCTCTCTCTCTCTCTCTCTCTCTGGAAAACAGTGTAATCGGGCAAGCAAGTAGAATGGTGAATTCCACTGTTGAGACAGATGGGGGGAGGGGCACAAGGAGAGTACACGATCGTTGATAATCTCTATAGATGGGGCTAGCGCTGCAACATTGTGTTTTTAGACAGTGAATTGCCCTCAAAGGCCAAGATGAAGGCACCAGTAGCAACCATATTGTCCTCTGACCCCTGCAGATATCACGGACAAAGTGTACACTCCCTCGCTCAAAGTTGGCGCATAGCTCATCATCAGAATGCAAGAGCAGGTCTTGCTGGAATTTGATGCACTGAACCGTGTTTAGATTACTATGGGGAGTGACAGTAGCCAGTATGTCGCCCAGCTTGTTATATACGAGCAGTGCCCATGACTGGGCAGAGGATGCTGTTTTGATCAAGACTGACCCACTTTTCATTTTAGAGATGGCTGTCACTTTCCTGAACTTTTCTTCTATGTTCTCAATAAAGACTAAGGTCTTTGTGGGCAAGCACGAATCCCCATCAGTCCTTCAAACAACATATCAGGGGGGAGTATTTTTCTGCCTGGCACTTAGCCCTATGTTCCTCCCATGGCACAGTTAGGGAAGGGAACATTTTAGGGTCATATCTCTCTGCATTAAACGAGGTCTTTCTTCCATACAGACTGCTCAGGTCGTATGGCTCCCAGTGGGAGATAACTTCACCTGCTTCATTTGCGGCTTATCTGCCATGGTGCCACCCACTTTGAATGTGGGCTCTCCCCATGTGCACCACCCAGCCTCACCCATGGCTACGTAGCCAGTAGTCTATTGTTCACAGTCCCCACGCCCCATCCATGACAGGCATATATTGCTTGGCATACATGGGGAGTCTTCAGCTCAGGCACTAACAGTGTAATCCCCACATGGTCAGGAGGATTCTATCACCTTCCAGGTACTTCATGACACCCCCCCCCCCCCCCCGCCCCCTCCATCCCCCAATAATGGAATGGCTAGCATGCTGGGTTTTGGGTGTACTACCTTATTACAGGGAAGGGTGTAAAGATGGAAAGACACAAAGGTGCAACATACACGTATTTGTCAAACTTCCCTGCACACTTCACACCTCTGGCGAATTTTCAAAATTGTTGGCAGGTCAAACTCAATAATGGAGACCAAGTATTTATTTAATGAAATGTTGTAGGAAATGCCACAGTGGAAACTCGAGTCCCAAATCAGAAACCAGGTCCAAGCAGACTCTGCACCAAGAAAACCACCTGATGGATAGACAGAGGGAGAAAGGGATAGTGGGAGCATAAGCTTGCAACACAGAAAGGAAGTAATGCTGCAAAGGCTGGGGCCCCATGGTAGCCAGGCATGTACTCGCAAAATAGTTGTGAGCCTCTTGGGAGTAGGGCTGTATGAGAAGCAACATTTGATATGCAAAGGATGGCAACTGTCAAAACTTAAGTACTGTTGTTAGTAGGTTTAATGTGAACAGGACTGTGTAGCTGACCTTTGGTGAAGATGAGATCAACATCAAAGAAAGCGGCATGGGATACAAAATAGGACCAGATGAAATATAATTGGGAGCATGCATTTAGAGACTCCAGGAATTTTAACATATCAGCCACACCATGAGTCCATATGCAAAGATGTTATCAATGTATCTAAGCTAAACCAGGGACTGAAGGCTTATGGATCCCAGGAAAGCCCTCTCCAAGTGATCCACATAACGGCTGGCATAGGAAGGAACCATCCTGATTCCCATGGCTGCACCTCTGATCTGTTTGCCCTTCAAAGATGAAGTAGTAGCTGGTAAGTATAAAGCTGATTCAGATGAACAGGAAGGATGTCATAAGTTTGGAATCAACTGGGTGCTGACTGAGGAAATGTCCAGAAATAGACAGACCATGTACATAAGGAATGCTGATACAGTATAGAGGGAGGTGGCATCAATGGTGACAAGCATGGGGCTTCCTAAAATCATGCCCTGAAATGAGATCCATTCTGTCTGAGATTTTACTCGCCACACCTACAATAGCTCTTTGTGGCCCTCCCAATCTCCACAATATTCTTGTCAGACCATATGCTCCTCCTGCACCCATCTCCCTACCCTATGGCTCCTACCCCTGTGACTGTCCCTGCTACAAGACTTGTCTTATAAACCCTCCTACCACCACCCATACTTGCACTGTAACTGGAGAAACGTATACTATTAAAGGGAGAGCCCCATGTGAAATGACACGTGTCATATACCAGCTGTTACACAAACACTGTTCAGCCTTTTACATCTGCAAGACTATCACCAAGTTATCAGTTAGGATGAATAGGCAAAGGGTGTATACTGGCAACACACAATATCCTCTTGCATAGCATGCTCTACAACATGACAGTCATGACCTCAGTGCCCGTTTCACCACATGTCCCACCAACTCCGCAGGTGGGAACTGACACTACATGTCCTTTATTCTCACCAGCCACCTGGCCTTAATTTATGTTAATTTCTTTGGCCTCACCATTTCTTCACAGAAACATTCCTTTCTTCACTCCATTTTAGTTTTCTACTTCTTTCATTTTCTGTCGTATCTATTTTTCGCCGTCTCCCTTCTACGTCTATCGCATACAATGCACTAATCTTTTCGCTCTTATTAACTCATGTACGATGTTTTAGTAGTAATCTCTGCCTTGCATATTATCCTATCTTCCACCTTTAAGCTCTTAGGTTTTCAAATCTTGTTAAGTGTGGTTCCCATCAATCAGTCTTTCCTTCTCATCCTGTCTGGTAAATCACCACTGATCCCTGGGGGACTTATCCAGACTCTACCCCTTTTCCTAAACTTCACCAGTCCTTTTCTTTCACCCCTCTTCCTTCCTCTTCAACCTTTTTGCCAGGAGGAAGAGCCATTGGATCCGAAAGCTAGCAAACTGTAATATCTTTTATGTGTGTACTCTCCTGCCGCCACTTGGTGAGTAGTTTTTTTATCTATACAATTACTTATATTTTCAAAAATTTATTATTTTTGTTGATATATAAGTTGTGGTAACAGAATTTTATCAGTTATAGTGAAAGGCTTCTCTGTAAGTGTAGCCCAAGTTCTAGGTTAGGTTGCTTGGTGGCAATTTGGTTGTGAGTTGATAAATCAAATACAGATGATTTCATGAGAAGCTCAGCTATGGTTACTGAAGAGTTCAAAAATGATCAGAAATTATGTATGTGATCAGAGATTACATATAGGTCTCTCCACTTTGCACTGTAATTTTGGCTGTGTACATTGTGCCCCAAAATGATTGGTGACAACCTTGTAAACTATTAGCATTATGACTGTTGGATTTTTAAATACATTGCTCATTACATGATTATATTCATGTCACGGTTTGACATAATTACTTCAACTAATTGGTGCTCTGTCTGCTTACAACCAGCCACTGACATGCTCCCGTGAGTTTCCACTGCATCTCAGGCCAACCAATGCTAACATTGTTCCACAAAATATGTAAGTAATGGCAATGACCCTATTCTAGATCCTTCATATTTAATCTTAAATTTCAAAAAGATGTTCTACACCAAATGTATTGTTGAATGATCTGAAAGGAATGATGATGTGTAAAGCTTTGCAAAACTTGGACTGGCTTGTAAATTTTTTTATTAATAGAACACAGAAAATTCTCATATGCAGGATGCGCTTATCAGAAACAAAGGTAACTTTGGCCCAGTCCCAAGGATACACAACAACAAAATTCTCAGTAAACATAAGTTTAAAAGAATAGTTGACCATACGCTGGATAGATACATACCCAGTAGAACAGTTCATAATAGGAGAGAACCTCCATGGTATAAGTAGCTGTAAAGAAACTTCTAAAGAAACAAGAGATTACTGCATAATAAGTGTAAAACAAAACATGAGGCTATAGATAGAGAGATGGTGAATCAAACACGTTTG
Organism: Schistocerca serialis cubense; assembly: GCF_023864345.2. Taxonomy (NCBI): domain Eukaryota; kingdom Metazoa; phylum Arthropoda; class Insecta; order Orthoptera; family Acrididae; genus Schistocerca; species Schistocerca serialis. Next base: position 60,515,830 of record NC_064642.1, on the reverse strand, counting down.
TCTGTCAAGAGAGCAATGTGTGATGCCTTCATTGACTGCTGAAGCAGAATATTGTCAAATGGTCTTTCACAGAATGCCCCCCCCCCCAAAAAAAAAAAGAATCTTAGTCATATGTAAAGGCTGTTAGTGGCACCAAAGTTAAGTGTCCTGTCCCTAGCGAATGACACAGGAACTGAAATTGAGCATAGCAATTTAAAGCTGAAATGCTTAACTCCATTTTTAAATGATACTTTACCAAAGAAAACCCAGGAGAATAGCCACAATTTAATCCTTGTACCACTGAAAAGGTGGAAATACATAACAGTATCAATGGTGTTGAGACACAGCTGAAATCATTAAAATTGAACAAAGCTCCAGGCCCCCAATGGAATTCTTGTCAGATTCTACACTGAATTTAGCCCCTCTTCTACCTGTAATATATTGTAGTTCCCTAAAACAAAACAAAAACTGTGCTAGAATTTGATGTTAGGAAAAGGAAGAGAAGGAAACATAGTAGGTGAATATGGACTGGGGGAAAGGAATGAAAGAGGAAGCTGATGGTAGAATTTTGCATGGAGCATAATTCAGACATCGCTAACTCTTGGTTTAAGGATCATGAAAGACGGTTGTGTACGTGTAAAAGACCTCCAGACACAGGAAGGTTTCAGACTGATTATATAATGGTAAGACAGAGATATTGGAACCAGATTTTAAATTGTAAGACATTTCCAGGAGCAGATGTGAACTCTGATCACAATTTACTGGTTATGAACTGTAGATTAAAACTGAAGGAACTGCAAAACAACAGGAATTTAAGGAGATGGGACGAAGATAAACTGAAAGAACCAGAGGCTGTAGAGGATTAGGGAATGATTGACAAGAGCCAGGGAAAGAAATACAGTAGAAGAAGAATGGGTAGCTTTGGGAGATGAAGTAGCAAATGCAGCAGAGAATCTAGTAGGTAAAAAGATGAGGGCTAGTAGAAATTCTTGGGTAACACAAGAGAGACTGAATTTAACTGATGAAAGGAGAAAATATAAAAAAATGTTCAAATGTGTGTGAAATCTTATGGGACTTAACTGCTAAGGTCATCAATCCCTAAGCTTACACACTACTTAACTTAAATTATCCTAAGGACAAACACACACACCCATGCCCGAGGGAGGTCTCGAACCTCTGCCGGGATCAGCCGCACAGTCCATGGCTGCACCACCTTAGACCGCTCGGCTAATCCCACACGGCACAGAAGATATAAAAATGCAGTAAATGAAGCAGGCAAACAGGGAATACAAACGTCTAAAAAATGAGACTGACAGCAAGTGCAAAATGGCTAACCAGGAATGGCAAGGGGACAAATGTAATGATTTAGAAGCATATGTCACTAGGGGAAAGATAGATGCTGCCTACAGGAAAGTTTGAGAGACCTTTGGAGAAAAGAGAATCACGTGTATGAATATCACGAGCTCAGATGGAAAACTAGCCCTTAGCAAGGGAGGAAAAGTAGGAAGATGGAAGGAGTCTACAGACGGTCTATACAAGAAAGATGTTCTTGATAGCAATATTATAGAAATGGAAGGGGATGTAGATGAAGATGAGATGGGAGATATGTTAATGTGTGAAGAATTTCACACAGCACTGGAAGACATAAGCCCAAACGAGGCCCCTGAAGTAAACAACATTCCGTTAGAATTACTGATAGTTAATGTGAAGTATAGATATAAGTATCAGGATGTCCTTTCTGAAAGCCAGCCATCACAAAACTCTTCCATTTGGTGAGCAAGATGCATGAGACAGGCAAAAAACCCTCAGACATCAAGAAGAATATAATAATTCCAATTTAAAAGAAACCAGGTGCTGACAGGTGCGAAAATTACCACCGAGCTACAGTTTAATAAGTTATGTTTGCAAAATACTACCACAAATTCTTTGCAGAAAAACGGAAAAGCTGATAGAAGCCAACATCGGGAAAGATCTGTTTGGATTCCAGAGAAATGTAGGAACACACAATCCAATATAAACCTATAGCTTATCTCAGAAGAAAGATTAAGGAAAGACAAACCTACGTTTATAGCATTTGTAGACTCGGAGAAAGCTTTTGACAATGTTGACTGGAACACTCTCTTTCAAATCCTAAAGGTGGCAGAGGTAGAATTCAAGGTGGGAAAGTTTATTTACAATTTGTACAGGAACCAGATGGTATTATAAGAGGCGAGGAGCATGAAAGGGAAGCAGTAATTGAAAAGGGAGTGAGACAGGGTTGTAGCCTATCCACGATGCCATTCAGTCTGTATATTGAGCAAGCAGTAAAGGAAACAAAAGAAAAATTTGGAGTGGGGATTAAAGTCCAGAGAGAAGAAATAAAAACTTTGAGGTTTGCCAATGACATTGGAATTCTGCCACAGGCAGCAAAGGACTTGGAAGAGCAGTTGAATGGAATGGATAGTGTCTTGAAAGGAGTAAATAAGATGAACATCAACAAAAGCAAAACGAGGGTAACAGAATGTAGATGAATCAAATCAGGGAGGGAATTAAATTAGGAAATGAGGTACTTAAAGTAGTAAATGAGTATTGCTATTTGGGAAGCATAATAACTGATGATGGTCGAAGAAGGGAGGATATAAAATGTAGACTGGCAATGGCAAGAAAAAAGTTTCTAAAGAAGAGAAATTTGTTAATATGAAGTATAGATTTAAGTATCAGGATGTCCTTTCTGAAAGTATTTGTATAGAGTGTAGCCATGTATAGAAGTGAAACATGGACAATAAACAGTTTAGACAGGAAAAGAATACAATCTTTGGAAATGAGGTGCTACAGAAGACTGCTGAAGATCAGATGGGTAGATCACATAATTAATGAGGTACTGAACGGAGTTGGGGAGAAAAGAAATTTGTGGCACAACTTGACTAGAAGAAGAGAACGGCTGGTAGGACACATTCTGAAACATCAAGGGATCGCCAATTTAGTACTGGAGGGAAGCATGGCGAGTAAAAATTTCAGAGGGAGACCAAAAGGTGAATACAGTATGCAGATTCAAAAAGATGTAGATTGCAGCAGTTACTTGGAGATGAAGAGGCTTGCACAGGTCAGAGTAGCATGGAGAGCAGCTACTGGAACTAACTTCTTGTAAAATGTCATATTTTGATGTGATTCATGCTAAAGGCCCTACTGAGACTTTTTTAAATATCTGTTACAAGATACCACAATGGAACTATGGAATTAATGTCACCTGTAGTATAAATTCAATATCACTTATAGAAATATTGTAAGGAAGTTATGGGAATGCATCTAGAACGAAACTACACATGAGATGAAAGTTCGTTGTGCTAGAGAAGAATAATACTGTCAGCTGATTCAGCAATTTATGTGCACTTGGAGACCACCATACAATTGCAAAATAATCACAACACCTGCAAAAGAAGGCTGGCACAAATTAAATCAGGCATATGAAGATTCGCCACTTTATAACAGAATTCATTTGTTGAGAATGCTTGTAACATTTTGACTGGAGAACAGCACATCAGTACAACAGTATGTATTGAAAATAATTTCCACACTCTAGACTGTAACTATGCAACGGCACAGTGATTTTTAGTAATAGCCCACTAGAGAAGAAAAGGTCCAAAAAGAAACTCATAGAATAATTTAAACTGAGAGAGATAACTTAACAGCAGCTTCAGGTTGTAAAGTGGAGTATTATTGATGGATCAATCTTGTCATACAGAGCACATCTCAGATAAGAACAACAGGAGGGATTCCAATTCAATGCTGACACTTCCGGACAACAATGCAAAACTTACACATAAAATGATCCCTAAGGCAAACAAAGAGAGACAGCCATTAGGAATATTCCCTACAGAGAAGCTAGAGAGAGCAGCCATTAGAAATATTCCCCACAGAGAAGGTGTAAGTGGTTTAATGAATGTACAAGTGTGCTCAACATCTGAGCTTGCAGGCCAAATAAGTCCTAAACTTGAAAGGAACTGAGGACTTGAAACCATAATTTTCTAGGGAGGAGAATCACATCACTACTGGGTACAGTGTGCACACTGCGCAGGAGGTACAGAGGACAAAAATATCAACCACTGGATTCTTGAAACTTCCTGGTGGATTAAAACCATAAGCCGGACAGAGATTCGAATTCGGACCCTCGCCTTTCATGGGTAAGTGCTCTACCGACTGAGCTACCCAAGCATGACTCATGCCCCATCCTCACAGCTTTAATTCTGCCAGTACCTTGTCTCCTACCTTCCAAATTTCACAGGAGCTTTCCTGCAAAACTTGCAGATCTAGCACTTCAGGAAGAAAAGATACTGTGGAGCCATGGCTTTGCCACAGCCTGGGGGATGTTTCCAGAATGAAACTTTCACTCTGCAGTGGAGTGTGAGCTGATATAAAACTGCCTGGTATATTAAAGGTGTGTGCCTGTGAAAGGTGAGGGTCCCAAGTTCGGGTCTAAGTCCCGCACATAGTTTTAATCTACCAGGAAGTTTCGTACCAGTGCACAATCTGCTGCAGAGGGAAAGTTTCATTCTGGAAACATCCCCTAGGCTGTGGCAAAGCCATGTCTCAGCAATATCGTGCTAGTGCAGCAAGTTTCGCAGGAGAGTTTCTGTGCAGTTTTGAAGGTAGGAGACAAGGTACTGGCGGAATTAAAGCTATGAGGATGGGTATGAGTCATGCTTGGGTAGCTCAGTCAGTAGAGAACTTGCCTGTGAAAGGCGAGAGTGTACCGGATGGATACACAAACTCGGCACACTCTGCTGCAGAGTGAAAGTTTCATTCTGGAACCACTTGACTCCTGTTTAAATCACAAGGAGGTGCAATTTCTTAGAGCAACTAAAAAACAGCTCATGGTAGCTCTACCAGCTGCTGTAGCTGAATATATGTCCCTGACTTTAGCATATCAAGGGGTACTCTGGCCGCAACAAATGTGTGACTGAGTTATCCAAAACAAATTTTTACAATGGATTAACAAAATATATCGATACCAGAAATCACTGTACTACAGAAAAACACAGACCAGCACCAAGTTACAGCAGAACAAATTCTTATACCGTATAACAGATGCTCGCTAATGCTGTAGTCATTGTCAAGAATAAATCATCATCAAACGATTACAGAATTTGGACTGAAAGTGTGAAAGGTATAGAGACGCTGGTTGTATTGGAGGTGTTATAAATGAGGATCTATGCCTCCACTTGTATGCTTTATTTAGATTGCAAGTTTAAACAGTTATAGCACAGTTTTCCGTCTGCACTCTCAGCCTCAGTGACGCAGGAGTTTCTCCCTTTTCTCAAAATTTTAGACGATGTATTTTCCTAAATCATTAAGCGATAAGATCTGTTGGAGAGAGTGATATATCTACCAGTTCATACAGTACATTTCTTGTGCAAACTTGTATAACACGTAGCCTGACGGTTACTAAGGCTTCGATACTACGAAACGTCACTGATGCCGATGTCACCAAGATGCAAAACTCACACCACGCTCCGAACCGGACGAAATTTTATTTATTCGTTCAGCTTGTCGTACGGGATAAACATTCATACTAAACATTTTCTAGTGGCACCTCAAGTGAATGTCAATGTAAAACAATAACTAATTTCTACCCACGAACATACACATGACAATTGAAATATTATTAGTTTGTGATACACTGTTTTCTTTCTTTTTTTTCCTTACCACTATTATTTATAATAGCGAAGATCGAATACTAAACACATAACCTTTTACACAACACCATATTAAAGACAACTACTGCAATATCCCGTCACCGAAGAACGTTTGTTTACCTAATTCGGGGATGATCCATTCCACTGACAATTACAATAACAAATATACACTTAGAGTATACAAACTACATTAGATACGCGTCACAGTGGTACGCGTTCCCTTCTCTCTGACAATTAACATCTGTAAAGCAGAGATATACGTGAATAAGTACGTCTTTGCTCTGTATCACCCAATAGCATTGCACCGCATGTTCCGAGAGCTTGACGTACGAGAAGTGGTTGTTGTTGTGGTAGGATGTGTAATTTTACATCGTTTCTGACAGCTGTTGTTTGCTATGAAAAGAAACGATGGGTGCCTGCCACATGACCAACAGCCCCAACTGTTTTCAAGTGATAAGATTGTAATGTTTTAATATACTGTCGTTCAGTAAATGCCCCCAGTGCTTAGAGTACAAAATGAATTCCTATATTCAGCGCGTTACAGTTTACAAATCTCTTTTTAATAGAGTGCAGTCATCTTGTTTGTTTTCCACTGACATGAATAAATTTTGTATATATTTCATATTCATGTCAGTATTTGTTTTTACGTTGCTTTTTGCTTTGCTGTCGGAATACTTTAAAGTTCAGTGCAGTGAACATGGATTTAAATCGCCGCAAAAAGCGTTTTCGCCTTTGCCAGACGACAGCCAGATTCACGTTGTCGATGATGGAACTCTGGGATTAGTTCTTAGAACATCTGATGTCTCTGAAGACGTTAAGAGCAAATCCAAAGCAGTAGGCAAGTATGAACATAGTTGCTTATGTTACTTATTTACCACTCCACTTTCTGCATTTGTAATATTCTCGATCTTGTTATTTGTAACATTCGACGTATTCGTGCCTTAATTGTGTACAGTACATCCTGCATACAAAAGAAAAAGCATGAGGGGTGGGGAAGGGGGGGTGGGGAGTGGCAGAAAAACTTTATAATAATTCAAAATTCTCTGGTTGCAGAATAATTTTGTGTTTATTGCAGTTGATAATGTTTTGTTTTTAAATAATCAGTCGAAAGGTAATATTTTCCTGTACTTCAATACAGACTCCTACTATACAACACCAGTAACTGCACCGTTGAGCCCTGCACCTCCATATTCAGCTAAAATTTGTTATGTACTTCATCAATAACATATTTACTATTGCTGATGCTCTTACTCATACATTAATATTTGTGAAGCTTGACCATCTCATGACAGTGTGTACTTAAAAGACACAAGCATCTATAGAGCAGACATATTATGAGTGAATAAGTTCCTCTTTGCTCTCTGTATCACCCAATAACATTGTACCACATATTCCAACAGCGTGCTGTTGCATTATACTTTCTCTTGTTTTAGGATGCTGTGAGGATGTTTGTTTACATTGCAGAATAATGTCTTATCTGAGGACATATGTGCTATTTGTAGCTTGAATTACAAAGTGAATCTCCACTGGAAGCATTTTTCTATCATTTTACATAGTGCTTTGTCCAACTGACCATGTTTTCCATTTTATTTGAAATTTTTCCATGTTTTAATTTTGAAGTGAAGACATGGTGAGCCAATAACAGCTCATGCAAACATCAGGAGTCAAATAATTTATTGGACCTCATGCTACTATACTCATAGCATTTCTGCAAGCAGCCAGAATTAGATAGCCAGTAGGCCGATAGTGACATCGGTGCCCAGGAATGCTGACACACAGAAAGCTGCTCAGTGATGCAGTCCCCATTTAGCATGGAGTCTCCGTTGACAGTAGGCACCCGCAGTGTGGAAGACTCAGAATACTCACAAGGGTAGGCAGCCTCTGGTAGTGGATCTCGACATATGAGTGTCGGTGCATGACATCAGTGTGTCCACACCAGTGTAAGAGGGCAAACGTCTGTACTGCCCAGGTGTTGACATGCTGCCCTTCAATGCAGGATGCAGGCTGTTGCTGGAGGGGCCTATCAGTGGAGAGGCACGGAGTGTGGGAAGGTGGACTCGGTGCTGTAAGATGGAGTGATGGTGACAAAGACCCACTCTCTTGCGGGCTACTTGCTATAGCTCATCTTTCCGACACATGGCATACCCTCTTACCACAGTAGGTGCTGCCAGACTGCAGATGGCTGTGCTGGAATTGACAGTTATTTGTATTGGCTACCAGCTTGTTTCTTGTACTGTTGCATGGCTTTCAGCCAAATTCGGAAGGACAGCTCTGTGAGCACGCAGTGAAGCAACTGCTTAACCCATCCTGCAAGAGCCCCTTCATTCTGCTGCATTGCCACAATTAATGGTCCTCAGCCTGGCCCATCTTGCAATCTACAAACAGCCCCTTTGCTGCAACTGGTGTTCCGACACATTGATGCTCACCAACTGCATGTGGTTTTGCCAGCTGCTGCGGCTGAGCTCGTAGCTTGTGCAGTAATCCCCAAAAACTAGTGCAGTGCCACATTACCTCTCTCCTTGGAATACATGGCCCCCGGGTTCCTATCCTGGACTAATCTGCAACAGAACTCAGCTTACACGGACAGTAGTGTACATTATTTCCAGTTTTCCTTCTTATATACTAGGAGGCTTGGACCACAAGGTCTCGATGGTGCAGATTTATTCTATAGGTTGTAGCACCCTGGCTCCTTAGTTCTCATAATTTATCCCATACACTTGTGGGTTATATTTTCTTCTCTCACTTTCAACAGGCAGGCAGTTCCTCATAAAATTTTACAGTACAGTTTAAAACTGCTATTCTCACCTTACGCTAGACATGCCTTCATGGAATCTCTCCATGTGTCTTAACGTCTCCCACATCTCTCAAAAACTCACTGACCTGCTCTTCAGTATTTTACACTATCTTAAATGCTGGGAAATGTATACATTATCACTAATTGTATTATTTTGTACATGCCCATAACAATTTATCACTTTTCATCTCTACTCTCGGTGTGCCATGTTGCTCAATCTGGGATCCTTTCCATTGAGATCTGCACAGTGGGAGAGGGGGGGGGGGGGGGAAGGGGGTTGGGGGCTTGGGTGATCAACTTTCCACTTAAGGCAGATGAGGGCTGTACATAACAGAGTCATAGGTACTATAATGTTGGTTTTGGTGACACTCCAGGTCACAACAGTACAATGTTTTTCCTGAGTCTGCTACACAGGCCAGAGCACATAAATATACACCCTTCTTGGGTCACTGCAAGATTGTTTGGGGAAGGAACAGGATCTTGTTTCAACTTCTTATTGAGGTAGGTCAAATTTTGTATTGGGAACAGTCCTAGCAGTTTGTCTGGCTATTACAGCTATGGATGTGGTACATTTGATCTGGTAATCCCTGTAAAAGTGGCTGACAGTTGAAGTGTTGGTTCAGTTGTCACACACCATCCCATTAATTAATACCCCACTTCCATGCAGTTCCAATCACTTTGCCCCTGCAAGTCTCTCTGGTTCGTAGCAGTTTACCACTGCCACTTCCTTGTTACCTTTTACCACCTACCTCACTCTTCCCAAGGTTCCTGATATGATATCATTGTCATTGTCAGCCACATTCTGAGTATAGTTTTCAATAATCCCCCCCCCCTCCCATCCCCACCGTTTAACTGACCCCTCTTGCATCATCGCAAAGTATGTGACAACACGCCTATTGCCTGCAGCATTTGCTCTTGAAATTGTTCATAGGGCCTATGCAATATCTTGAATTATTCCCACACTTCTCTGAATAATCATTAGCTCTCTGCTTCTTCCTGTAACCTGAGAGCACTTAATCTCAGCAACCATCAAAGGCTTGTAAGAAACATGCCCTCTTGCCTGGTAAAAGGCACACTACTTTCCATTTGTTGATCTCACAGTACTCCCACTCCACCTTCGATGAAGAGGCAAAGCAGTGCCATGGTTGGATGGCCTCCATCCTTATTCTGAGCATACAGCAACCTGGAAACAGGAAGCTATACTCTCCTTCCCTCCTCCTGAAAGGTCTGCTCTCACTTGGCGTACTTCTCACACATACATTGATTATAAATCTTAGACATAAAATTGCAATAATTGTGGCACATACAACTCATTACCAAAATCCTTTCCACAACCAAATGTTGCCCTTCAATAACCTTAATGTTACCTAATTTCATAATTGCAATACAACATAACACAAAATGTGCGCAATATCACTCCTTATTTTCTTGGCCTTAACCCATATGCACATCATCTTCATGATCACCCTTCTCCTTATTTCTTTCCTCCTCTTACTTTGCTGTGCGTGCTGATTCTAGTAGCAATGAATCTGGAGTGCCATGAAATGGTAATAGACTTCCAACATGAACTACCTTTGTTCTAGTTAGGAAATGAAGCTTGACGTTGACTGGTGGTGATACGTGTGTCCCATGGTACAGTTTCTGGTACATTGTCACACCCTTTTTTTGTTTTACTCTCAAGGGTATAAGGACCTGACAGCATTACCCATTGCCCTACCACATACTGTGGTAATTTCTCTGTACACTACCCCTTGCTGTTCCAGGCCTTTAGTATTTGTTTTCAGCATGTGCCTCCCATAGTGTATTGGTGAAATGGCTTGCCTTCCCTACTAATGTTTGGTATGATGACATCAAGTGATGAAGGCATCCTTCTCCCATACACCACCTCATAAAGGCATAGTCTAGTACCAGAGTGAACATTCGAGTTTTAAATTGCCGCAACCGGTCACAAGCATGATATCAGTAATTATGGTGAGAGTTTATGTAGTAACTCAGCATCTTACTAATAGTATTCTGTTCTACCAGTAGTTTGCAGGAGACTAGTTCTTAATTTCTGGACCTTTAGCAATTGACATGAAATTTGTCCCTTGGTCCATGATTACCATTTTAAGACATGCCAAATTTTTTACTTTTGGGTTGTGCGCATTCAGCCATCGGAATAATGGGCAGATGATACAGCACGTATTGGAGATGATTTCCTTGTCAGTTACGACTATACAAGCATAAGGACAACTAACACCCAGCTCCCGAGTGAAGGAAGTCTATGACTTGGCCAGGAGCAAGAATTTACTGACCATGGTGTGCATCAACGTAGCTGCTTGCTCATTCATAATGATGATCATTTCCGTATACTGGGAAAAGTGGTCAGTAATAGTTAACACGAAACGGTTTTCCACTGTAGCCTAGTTAGTCAGACCTATGGCATCCATTTGTATCATTTCAGATGGTTTAATTGCCTATGGTAACATTTGTAATGGTATTTGCTTGTGGTTCATGTCTGCTCTGCATACTGTACATAATTCTTTACATATTGGTGTACATCTTCCTCCCTCCCCTTCCACCAATACCATTCTGTCACTGTCTGCTTTGTTGCCTTCCAACATCTGTGCCCCGATAGCACGTGGTCTTGTACAGCTTGCAATAGGTGTGAGTAGCTTGTGCTGCTGGCCACTCAGTAAGGCCATGTCTGTACTACTACTGCCTTTCTGCTCAAGCCATCCGTGTTACCATGCTTCTTGCCTGGCTTATGCACAACTTCAAAATCGAACTTGCTGAACTACACACACACACACACACACACACACACACACACACACACACACACACACCTCGTGAGCCATCTAGAAGTGCCCCTCAACACTAATAACCATTTCTGAGCTGCATGATCAGTCACCACTTTGAATTTTCCCCATACAAATAGCATCCAGTTGTTGCCACCATGAAATGTGTGTCTGCTGCAGTAATATCATCCAGAGAACTCGTATTTGACAGGATACTATTTCCAACACTGTTTATTTATGTTCACCTTTCAGAATGTACTGCTTTCCAGTGACCGTGTTAGTAAAAATAATTGTAGCATGTTAGTAAAAAATGGATCAGACAGTAATAAATAATGTATCAAGTGCCACAAAACTGATTTAGAGATAATCAACAAAATGTGTATAGCACTTATATGGATCACTACAAAAACACCAAAACTATACAGATTTCTTCTCATGTATGTAATTTTTGTTCTGTGTTTGTAAGTTTAAAAACAAAATTTGAAGAAAATGAAACATTCTGTATGCATTGGCTTTAACATAAATAATGATAAAAGTGGGATAATGCCCATTTTCATTCAATTCGCAAGGTTCTAGTAAAGCCACTTATTCTTCTCTTTCACAAATGGAATCTTTTAGTTAAATTCCTTCCATTTCTTCCAATAAGCTAGATTCACTGTGTAGTGTTCCCAGCTGCACCTGTTGAAGATTAGAAGGCTTAATGTTCCTCTTCAAGATGTAATGTTCCTTGAACTCCTCAATTGCATTAAGATGGCTCTGAGCACTACGGGACTCGACATCTGAGGTCATCAGTCCCCTGCATTAAGAGCTGATGGAATCCTAGCTATTCAGCAGCCAGTCTAATCCACTGTGCTTTTGAAATATGCTTGTTGGTGAAGTTTACTTAAATGCATAAAAATCTGTTTCTTGCAATACACGCACGTTTCATTCTCACCTCTGACACACGCAGCCTCATGCCAGAGAAACATGTAACTGGTTTGATTATCACCAACGTGAATGCAAAGCAAGTTGTAATTTGAGAGAGAGCTGCCGTAAATAATGCATTTCACTGTGCCTCAATGAAGGAAGAGAAATCACTTTTTGTAAATCAATTCCAGCTGTACATACTTCCAAGTTAGCCCCTTGACTCTGAACTTTGTCAGCTTTCACAGAATCCTTAGCTTTCTTTGCTTTTTTGGTAATGGAATCTAGCTGCAGTTTTATTGTCTTTATTAATGGGATCACACCTCAGTTCACTCGAATAGTGGCTTTTTTGCCTTGGTTAACATTGATCAACAGCCAGTTTTTCATCTTCTTCTTTATACTTCGGGTTTTTTGTCATATTCCATCACTTTTCTTCATAGACAACCTCACCACTGTGCTTCAGCTATGTTAATGTCTGAACTATTCATTTGGTCTGACTGAGAACCTCACAAAATGTTGCTTTGCATTCTCGTATAACATCTCCCTCACCACCAGGCAATGTGTAGCACAGTTACTTCTTTCTTCTTTGCTATTATTGTTTGTTCAGCACCTTTCTCAGTAGACAACTGAGCAGTTACATTATTATCATTACTTACCTTTGATCTTCACCTCTTCACTTTGGAAACACTCATGTGAGAGATGAGACATTGCACAGGTATTTAGGTACCTTTTAGTGAGCACAAATCATTACAGCAAAAATATAGGGGAGGGAAAGGATCCACCTTGGTACAACAAACATATTAGGAAGTTGCTGAGAAAGCAGAGAATTTTGCACAGTTGTTTTAAACATAGTCACTGCCCCTCTGACAAACAGAAATTATGCGAAATGAAAGCAGCTGTCAAAAGGTCAATGACAGATTCTTTTAACAAATTTGACAGCAATATTTTATCTATCGATTCTAAAAATAACCCCAAAAAATTTTGGTCGTATGGAAAATCTATGAACACTACAAATAATTCAATACCTTCTCTTGCTGACAGTGTGGGCAATGTAACAGATGATGATAAACAGAAGCCCGAAATTCTAAACCTAGCTTTCAAAAACTCGTTTACAGTACAGGTCTGCAGCACCATTCTTCCTTTTAATTATTGAACAAACGCAAGGATGGCTGCATAGTGTTTAGTATATCTGGGATTGTAAAACAGTTAAGATCCTTAGATGCCAGGAAGTCATCTGGCCCAGACGGTATCCCCGTAATATTATATGTTGACTATGCTACAAATATAGCACCATTCTTATCCATCATCTATCAGAGATCATTGGAACAGCAGAAAGTTCCACAGAAATGGAAGAAGGCCCAGGTCATAGCAGTCTATAAAAAGGGTAGAAAATCGGATGCACATAATTACCAGCCAATTTCACTGACATTGATTTGTTGTAGAACCATGGAACATATTTTTTGTTCAGACATAATGACCTTTCTAGACTCTGTGAAGCTCATCTGGAGAAACCAGCACGGTTTGAGGAAACAGCGGTCATGTGAGACACAGCTGGCCCTCTTTGTACATGATATACAACAGGCTGTAGATACCGGCTTCCAGGTTGATGCCATATTTCTCAACGGAAAGGCATTCATACCAGTTCCGCACTGTCACTTGCTCCAAATAGTGCATGCTTACGGTCTATCCGATGACATATGCAGTTGGATAGAAAGTTTTCTAACAGACATAGATAAGTATGTCGTCCTGAATGGGATGACTGCAACAGAAAGAAGCGTAAATTCAGGTGTGCCCCAGGGCAGAGTAATAGGTCCGCTGCTTTTTATGATTTACATAAACAATCTGGTTGATGGTATTGGCAGCAGCTGTAGTCTACGGGAAAGTAATATCACACGAAAGTTGTGAACAAATCAATGAGGATTTGCAGAAAATAAATGTGTGGTGTAATGACTGGCAGTTATCTCTCAATATTAGTAAGTGTAACCTACTGCGTATAACAAAGTGAAAATCCCCATTAATGTAAGAGTACAAAATAAATGCCCAGTCTTTGGAAGCGGTAACATCCGTCACGTATCTGGGTGTGATTATTCATGGGATGATCAGATTACACAAGTAACGGGCAAGGCAAACTCTAGGTTTCGGTTTATTGGTAGAATCCTGAAGCGATGCAGTCCTTCAGCAAAGAAAATTGCTTACAACATGTTAGTTCGTCCAGTCTTAGAGTATTGTTCGTCTGGATGGGACCGTTACCAGTTGGATCTGGTTCAAGAGATTCAGGAGGTCCAAAGAAGAGTGGCAAGATTCGTAACTGGTACATTTAGCCATTGCGAGAGCATTACAAATCTAATAGAAAGTTTGAAGTGGGACACACTTGCAAATAGATGACGTGCTAAACGGAAGGGACTGTTCACTAAATTCCAAAATCCGATCTTCACCATGGTTGTAGAGCATATATTATTGCCACAAACTTTCAAATCGCACAATGATCACCATTCAAAGATAAGAGAAATTAGAGCTCATACTGAGGCGTTCAGTCAGTCATTTTTCCCTCGCATGATCTGCGAATGGGACAGAGGGGGGAATATGACCTTGGCGCAAATTGTGCCCTCCGCCGCACACTGCTTGGTGGCTAGCGGAGTATATATGTAGATGTAGATGAAACAACTTAAGTTTCTGGTCATATGAAAGTGGTCTGCATTTAAATTGACATTTACAGGAAACCTGAAAGAGTGGAACAGTACGTATAATAAACACTTTAAATCAACATACCTAGATCTTTGCAGATAAGTATATGGTCCCATGCAAATAGTTAACTGTAATCTCATAATCAGAACAATTATTTTTCTCAATACAAAATTATTTTCAATAATAAATTAAACACATTAAAATACTTGAACATTATTTATGATGATTCCAAGCCTTATAATAAGTGCTAAATGACAGTCAAGGCCTACCTGGTACTTGAGACCTCTTTAGCTGGAACCACAATATTGTATATTCCTTTCCTTCACATAAGCACTACCTTCACCTGGACTGGCATGACTTGAAAAGATAGAAGTCATTGTGGAAAGGGGGCTGTAGCCAGAGATGTGTAATTTGATGGTCAGGCCATTTGGAGGTTTCAATGAGCTAGACAATAATGCAGAAACAGTATGTGTAACTGGGTTACAACTGGGGATAGGGAAACTTTCCTGTTTTGGTGCAGCAGTGATTCATAGTGGAGCATAAGGAACATGTAAAAATACATGTAAAAAACCCATAAAAAGTACATAATGGGTGAAGTTGTGGGAAACAGATGAAACCTGAGGGAGTAGGGCTGATAGTGAAGGATGAAAACGAACAACAATCGACATAAACACCATGAGATCAAATAGAAAAATAGATCAAAAGACAAAAATAGTGGGATGCAGGTAAGAGTGTGTAAGTGTGAAGAGCAGCAGGTGAAAATGGATTAGGTAAAGTTAGTTGGTGCAAGCTGGGCTAAGAGGGGGGGGGAAGGTGAGTCAGCCAGTCAGATGTGGTTGTCGGTAAGGTTGATGGTCAACAAGTTTGTGCGGCACAGGAAGGTATGGTGATACAACATACAAACTACATGAGAGTTAGGGAAGAAGTGTGATCATTTTGAATGGCTAGCGGTATATATATCTGTGGGAGTAATGTGGGACATGATATGCTGCACGAACAGTCTGCACGGTCACATTATCATGTTTTGTTTGTGGACAAGAGTTTTGATACAGTGTGGCTTGCAAGTTGGAGTTTGCATAGCTTGGAAGGTGACTGACAAAGCACAGCGAAAAAGAGAAAGAAAATACAGGCAGTGACTAATGTACTGCATTACAGAATATTAACAAAGGAAAACAGCACTGGGTTGTGGCATGGGAGAAAAGCCAATTGGAAGAGTCAAACAGTGGAAAGTTCTGGATGAAATAACAACTATTTGTGTAAAGAAAGAGATGTTGGGTCACAAACAGTGAAAATACTGCTATACATTTAAGCTTTCAGCCAAATGACCTTCTTCCGAAATAGAGTACACATTCACACAACCACAACTTGCCCACACTTGACCACAGAGTCTAGCCACTGTGGCCGAACTGCAGACTACAGCTGCCCCTGACAAGAGCAGCAATCTGGTATGGTTGGTTAGGCTAAGGACACATGATGCGAGAATGGGAGAGTAGGAGTGGGGGACAGTGTTATGCAGCTTGTGAGAGTGTGCAAGAATGTGGTGGGAACAAGTTAGGGCTGCTAGCTGCAGTTCGGAGGCAGTGCTGGTGGAGATGATTGGGGGAGGGGGGCAGGAAAGGAAGAGGAGAAATAGAGTAGTGGGTGCATTGGCAGTCTAGAATGCTTTGTAGTGTTGGAATGGGCACAGGAAAGAAGTTTGGTAATTGGCAGATGGGGCTTAGTAAAGGTTGAGGCCAGGGGGCTTTTGGGAACAAAGCATGTATAGCAGGGAGAGTTCCCAACTGGACAATTTTGGAAAGCTGGTGTTGATAGAAAGGATTCAGATGTTGCAGACTGTGAAGCAGCCAATGTAGTGAAGTACTCCATGTTGGGCAGCATATTCAGCAACGAGGGGCCAGCTGTCTCTTGGCCACAGTTTGTCATTGGCAATTCCTATGGACGGACAGCTTTTTAGTAGTCATGATCATATAGAAAGCAGCAGAGTGGTTGCACTCAGTATGTAGATCATGTGGGTGGTTTCACAGACAGCCTGCCTTTGATGGGAGGGGAGATGCCAGTGACTGGACTGGAGTAAGTATTTGTGGGGGGATTTATGGGACAGATTTTGCATCTAGATCTATTGCAGGGATATGAGCCATGAGATAAGGGTTGGAGACAGGGGTGTATTGCCAGACATAGGTTGGGAAAGTCATGTGATCAAAACAAGTGCCAAAGACTGGGATTTGTGTGTCATTATTCTGAATTTCTTATCCAAAAATTATCTCAAGCAGATAATTAGACAACTAACTTGTGAAGGTAATATCTTAGACCTCCTAGCAATAAACAGACCCAAACATATCAAATCATTTAACATAGAGGAAGTTATCAGTGATCATAAAGTTGTGGTAACAACTATGACTGCAAGTATTAAAAGGAATATCGAGAAAGTAGGAAAATATTTGTGTGTAGTAAGAGCGACGGGATACAAATAATTGATTATCAAATATTCAGTGGTGTAAATGAAGATGTGGAGCACAAAAGACAAAAAAAACCACACACACACAAAATGAAAGAATGGTTCAATATGCCTTAAACAAGTATGTTCTGGGCAAAGTCTTGAAGAATGGGGAAGTGCTTTAGCGGCCTCGGTACAAAACTGTTAAGTAAATGAAGATTGCTTCATAACAGATTCAAGAGCTGACAAACAGAAGGTTAATGAAGCGAAAATGAGCATAAAGAAAGCAGTGAGAGATGCATTCAGAGATTTTGGAACTTAAGTATCAGCAATCATTCTTAATAAAAACCCTAAGAACTTTTGGTCACAAGCAAAATCAGAAGCAGTTTGGCATCATGTGTTCAGTCATCTCAATGACCATATTGGCACCTAAATGGAAGATAACAGAGAGAAGGCCAAAATACTGAATTTAGTCATTCGAAATTGTTTCATCACAGAAGATAGTAATATGGTCAGTCCTTTCAATTATGGTACGAACATCGAAATGCAGACATCGAGATAACCAAACATAGATTAGAAAAGCAGCTATAGTCACTTAGTAGTTCAAAGGCACCAGGACCAGGTGAGATACATGTAAGACTCCACAAAAATTATGCGAAAGGCTTATTCCTCTTCTAGCAGCAGTTTATTGTAGTTCACTGGACTGACTGGGAAAAAGAGTGATCATTCCTGTTTTCAAGAAGAATCACAGGACAGATTTGCTTGACTGTAGAACTATATCATTGATGTAAAACTGTTGTACAAATATAGAAAATGTTTTGTGCATGAGAATTATGACACTTTTGGAGAATGAACATCCCTTCTACAAAAATCAACATGAGCTCCGCAGAGATCTTGCTAAATTCAGCTTGCTATGTTTCTCCACGAGATTCATAGTGCTGTAGACAAAGGCACTCTGGTAGATGCCATGTTCCTTGACTTTAGGAAAGCATTTGACACCATACTGTATTGGCATTTAGTGAAAAAGATGTGAGAAAACCAAGAATCAGACCATATTTGCGACTAGATTCGATACTTCCTTGCAGATAGAACTCAACACATCACTCTAAATGGAATAAAATCAACAGGTGTGTTGGTAATTTCCAGAATATCCCAAGGAATTGTGTTAGGACTATTGCTGTTTACAATGTATATAAATGATGTAGTAGAAAGTGTCAGAAGCTGTTAAGAGTGTTTGCAGATGATGTGGTTGTCTATAAGAAAGTAGCAGTGCCAGGAAACAGTACTGATTTGCAGTCTGACCTACAGAGGATTGATGAATGTTGCAGGCTCTGGCAGTTAACCCTGAAATAAATAAAATATAACATATTGTGCATACATAGGAAAAGCAATCCACTACTGTACAACTGCACTATTGATGACAAAATTTCTGGAAACAGTATCTACTTTTAAATATCTAGGAGTAACTATCCAGAGCAACCTTAAGTGGAATGACCACATAAATTTAGACAGTACTTCCTGTGAAGAGTCTGCAAATTTCCTCCCACATACATCTCATGAAATTACCACAATGAGAAAGTCTGAGAAATTAGAGCTCATGTGAGCCTTACCAACAGTCCTTCATCCTACGCACCATTCATGATTGGAAAAGGGAAGGGGGATCACTTGGTGGTACCAGAAGTACCGTCTGCTGCGCAATGTCAGGTGACCTGCAAAGTATTTGTGTAGAAGCAGAATGTGTGTGTATTCTCTATTTTGGAATTGTCCTTTTCTCTGAAAGTATATTTTGTAAGTCTTTTCATTGTATCTGTCTGCAACTAATGTCTTCTCTATATGGTGAGTAGCAAGCTATCCTTTTCATAATATTGTTGTTGTTCTGCACTAGACTTCCATCCAATAACCCAGTGCTGTTTTTCATTGTTAGTATTTTCTAATGCATTATTACTCAGTGTCTGAGTTTTGTTTCTTTTCCTTCCTGTGTTTTATCTGTCGCCTTCCAAACCACAGAAGGTCTGATTTACAAACCACACTGTGTCAATGATATCGTCCACATAAAACACATGATTACAGGACTGTGTGGATTGTTGGTGCAGATATCATGTCCCACATTCTTCCCACTGATACAGTTACTCCCAGACCTTGAAACTGATCAACTTCCTCTCTCACTCTCACGTAGTTTCACATGTTTCTCTTTATCTTCCTGTGCCTGAAAAACTTGTTGCCCCTTCACCTTACCAACAACCCCCCACCCAACTCCCTCTCCCCCTCCCCCTCCCCCCCCCCCACCCCTCCCTCTCTCCCCCATCCACGTCCCCTTGTACCAGGATGCACATACTAACCTCACCTAATCGACTTTTAATAACTTTTCTTATGTCTTAACCACATTTTTATTTTTCAACAACCTTACATGTTTCAACTTTCCATCATTTTCAAAGGCTACAAAATGTAACACAAAACTTGTAACAGAGGATATGAAAATATGATACATTTCACCATTGATAAGAGACAAATTACGACGACTAGAACATGGCTTCATAGCTTACCAGTATCATGTCAGTCATATAAAACTGCGCACTAGGTACATTGCATCATCACAACATTCTCGATCATGAGACAAGTGCAAACTGCTATCAAGGGAAAATTTGGAATCCAAGTGGAGTAAACCGCTAGGCGGTGATACACTGTGCAATTTGTTTCTGTTTACTACCACAATTTTCATCGTTACATTGTATAAAACAGTTTCATCAGTAAACATGGAAGTCACTTTACAATGTTTACAAAAAGGTATTACTTTACAAAATAATGTAGAATGGATTTTTTTAACTAATACATTTAAAGAACATGCTGATTGGTGGTGGGACCATCTGTGTATTAACTAACAAATAATATATATATATATATATATATATATATACACACACACACACACACACACACACACACACACACACACACATCTTATAGCACATAAATTATTGTCATCAGGAAAAGCTCACAAATATTCAATAGAAGTTAAAATTATAGAGATTACTAGAGGGTTAGGAGGGTATTGGTTGTTGGTGTGCTTATGGTACTGTACATAATATCGTCTTTGGTTGTATGCCCATAAAACTGTTTTCTGTGAATAATAAACATTGTAGATTGCCAGGATGCAATTAAAGGAGGATGTAAATCGATGCACAACATTTGTCTTGACATATTACAAAATCTTGTAAAACTGCTTGTGTGATTACAAATGTTTATAAATTGATAACTTAAATAAAATAACTTGAAAGCATTGTGAAACAGGTATAGTAGTGCTGTTGTCAACCGTTTTCAACTTGTACCATGCAGTGTGAAGTGCTGAGCATTTTCATGCAAATTGCAGCTTAGCTAATCCATTTACTCCTGCTGCCCCCTCTCTTCACACTTACACACAGTGACCAGAATCCCACTATTATCGTGTGAACAATTTTTAACTTAATACACGTCCAAGAGGAACAATTCAATTGGAATCTGTGAGAGGTATATTAGCCAACATATTTTTCTTTGTAAATATTAATTGTGTATTAGTGTTTTCTGATGTGTTCTGTGTACTAGATGATCTCCTCATATGGTCTATTGGAACAAAAGGTACATCTAATCTAATCTTTAGTAAATATTGATGCCAGCAGAACTCCTATGGGGTATGGGTATTTTGCATTGGGAGAAAGCAACATCTGTAATAAGTAGAAAATGACAATAACAGTAAAATATACACGTGCTATTATGACAGAGACAAGATAAAACAATAGTTCCAAAAAAGCAAAAAATGTACAGAAAGAACAAATAAACTGTAACTGGTATCAACAACATCAGCTGAGCTATATAGCCCAACTTGAAAGACTGATGACAACACAAATTTCCTAAAACAGATGCTGTTACAAAAAGCTAAAGGCAAGACCACCACAAATTATCCTAGTGATCCCTTGACATGCAGCCATTGGAAGAACCTTGACACAATACCTACCTCAGTCTCATATTATTGTCACATAGATGACATTTACAGTGTTCCCCAATGACACCTAGCATCTGCAAAACATCCTCCACCTCACTCCACAACATTCAGCTATTGAAGACGAATTTTGGACTCGTTTTGCAAGAATAGCACAGCAAGATCACAGTGAAAATAAGCAAATAATCAAACATGCAGTATACCACAGATAATATGTGATATCATAAACAGGGGAATACACCATAGAAATAAGAAAAAGGATACAATCTCACACGACTATAAGATGCAATTCAATCTTCAGTCACAAAAATGTCATTTCCATAAACAAAATTTGTTTATGTATTATCAAATTAAACATGAATTGTTTGCATAATTCACAGTTCAGATTTACTGCAATTATAGTCTTCTCTGGTGATTAACACAACCATAGATAACATATAGTCTCTGGATGCCAACAAGCATCATATCATAAACAAATGACATGGCACATGTTGTAATGGCTCAGAGCTGATGAGTGGTATCAAGTGAGTTGACCCAAAATCATGTAACTGCAAATGTTATATGTATTTTTAACCAGTGTATGCACTATCTGTTCCATTCCTGAGAATGTCATTGCTGTAGTGAACCAAACATCTGCCCCCCCCCCCTCCTCCTCCTCCTCCTCCTCCTCCTCCCTCACTCCCCTCCCTCTCACTCCCCCCTCTGCCCAAACAAGCTTCATTATTATAGCAGCTTGGTATTCACAGAATTTAGGTGTTAAAGGGTGCTGCCTTGCAGAGAGTTAATAAAGAAATATTGAACTATATTCAGTCACTTAAAACTGTAATAATATGGCACCTGTGCAAAAACAGATTCTTGTCCTGAGCATTAGGCAATCCATCCTGTTGTTCTGAGGAGTGGCCTCTTCAATTGACTGTTGGGCTGCCAACCTGTATAACTGACATGTTCATGTCGCTATGTCATTATGTAGATACTATGACATTGTAGCTTCAGGGAAAGTTCTTCATAATCAGGTACATCTGATTATATACAGTGAAATTACATTTTTGTCACAGGGAGCAAACGGGGAAGCAAAAATCTCATTAAAAATTGTGCTCGAGAGGGTTGCAGAAATCAGTAGCTATTGCAGTTGCACAGTAAAGAGAATATAGAACGAGGGGGAAAGTGTGGCTACAAGTACTTCCTAGGGCTTCATCACATAGGATAGACAGGAGGAGGAGAAGAAAATTTTATGTTCAGATACTATTGTACTATTGATGAACTGATTGTCAGAGAACTGATACATAATTTCCACATGACACACATTCTTTATTTTGCAGTGACAGTATTGTAGTAAGTGACGTCATTCACTATGATAATTTTTAATCCCTTTTTTGTTTTTATGAGATTTTGTTCCAATTGCCCATGCTTGGACTTGCTTGCATCAGTCGATCTTCTGTTTTGTGTGAGTGTGTGTTTCGTGGTGCTCCAGAGAGAAGCTATAGACTTCAGTCATATAAATTTGTAGAATTATTGGCCGTACTGACATAACCTGTTAGTACAATCGTTTACAGACTCGCATTACAGTCCCCACCACTGCTGTCGGCCCCTTCTCCGATTTGTCATCTGCAGACACACAACGAGCTGTTGTGTGCACACATTGCCACGTGGCTAGATGTAGCAGGGGACTTGGAAGTTGAAAAGAAACAATTTTCAGATTTTCACCTCATTTTCTTTAGCTTTCCTAATGTAATTCAAGCTAACAAAGGAATGGTTCTGAAGAATGGGCCACAACTGATTTCTTGGCCTGACTGTTCTGAGCTTATGCTCCATCTACGGTAAACTTTAAGTTTTCTTCCTTAATTTGATGTGATAGTGTTGTGACTATCGAAAAGGACTCAATGAAAAGTTTACCAATAACACATTTTACTAAATTGTAGAAGTTATATCATAAATTCCCAGGTGCATTACTTTCAGATTCCACATACACATCAGTAACAATGTTAAGTTTTGCTTTTATTTCCACATCTGTTGGAAAATGTTTTGCTGTTTCTTTCCAAACATCACCTTTTATTATTCCAACTTGTATAATGAACATGCTACATTACAAATTCAAGAGAACCTGTAACACTAGCTTCAATCAGTGGAAAATCCTGGATGGAATGTAACAATATTATGAAAAGGAAAGTTGCTACTCACCATAAAGCAGAGATGCTGAGTCGCAGATAGGCGCAACAGTGACAGTCTTTTTGTTGAGCCTATCTCTGACTCAGCATCTCTGCTATATGGTGATTAGGAACTTTTCTTTTCATAATATTGTAACACTAACTTCAGATATTCTTACAAGTATGTGCAGTATCAAGGCCAGTCCTTCACCTGCAGCTATCTCTATACTGCAGCATTATCAGTGTACCCTCAGTAGTCAGAATATCACACAAAATTAGGAAACTATTAAAATTAGAGAGAGATGAGTAGGTTAGCAAGTACTTAGCTGTGTGAGATGCAGTTACTAGTCATACTGAATGGAACAGGAGGAAGTAAAAAATAGCAAACAGAGCTTTTCGGACTATACTTTCCTTATATAGGGAGAAAACATAGCTTGGTTGGGGAAGATTGGAAATGGGACAGATACTACTTTGGTAAGTTCTGTCCCAGATTCAGCTCAGAGATAACAGAAGAGTAAAGATTGCTAAAAACAAAAAGATGAAAAGCAAAAATAATAATTCAGTTAACAAATAGGAAGAGAGATGGTGAAGTTAAGAGGCATCTAAATGTGGGAAAGGGGTGAAAATTACAATAATGAAATTGGTAAGTACTTGTAAATAATGCAGAAAAAGGAGTGAGATGTGTGTGAACTGTTAAGTCCAGCATGGGGGTGGCAGGATGAGGGGATTTGTTGGAGAGTAGCTTCTGACATCCAGAGTTCAGCTTAAGCTAGTACTCATTGTAAGGATCCAAGCGGCCCATTTAATGCAGAAGCCACACAGGTTCCTCGAGTGAAGCTGCTGTGCGTGGCCAGCTACTGAGTATTTTTTGTCCCTGAGGCAGAGACCACATCTTAGATTGGGAACAATGCACGGAAGGAACCTTACGGATGAGATAACCGTCTTAGAAGTAGCTGTCATTTGATGAAAATATTGCACAGGTTTGGACAGCGACGACCTGCATCAGATTTTGTCAGAAGTGTCAGCTATGTTTGCCAGAGGAGAAGCCTCTCCATTAAAACTGTTTTATATAGGATTTGTGGGAGAGGAGAGTCTCACAGAGGTTATTGGTGCACGTAATATACGGGTTTGCTTTTGGAACAGTTGTGTTTACAGAGACTTCGTTCCACTGTCACGTGTCATGCATTACTAAGCATGCGCATAATGAAATAATTTTTACCACTGTGCATAACTGTTAGAATTTTTTTCTTACTTCTCAGAAGTGTGCTATTACCAAATCCTGCTTCAAACATATCATGCTATGTTATATTATACATTTAAGAATTTGTTTTTATGCACTGGCATCATGATTTCATCAAAAACATTTTATTAGTTTATTTCAAGGGTTTTCATTTGCCACTTTCTTGTGGCCTACCACCCAGAAGGGTTTTATTCAAAACTAGCTGTGCCTGCCAAGCGTTGCTGTGGCTCAGTTTGGTGAAATGGAAAAGAGAAACGACATCCTAATGTCCTCTCTCTCTCTCTCTCTCTCTCTCTCTCTCTCTATCTCTCTCTCTCTCTCTATCTGTCCATGTCTTCCTCCCTCTGCCTCGATCCATCACCTTGTTCCCCTGATGTCTGTCCATTACCTCCTTCCCCCTGATGTCCGTATATCATTTCCTCCCCCCTCTCTGTCCATCTCTGCCCCCCCCCCCCTCGTCCATCTTCTCCTTTCTGCTCTCTGTGTCCATTTCCTCCCACGCTTCTGTCCATCTCCTCTTTCCCCTTTCTCTGACCTTGATCTTATTTTATTGTTATTAATTCAAGTTCTGTAGTTTGAATGTATAAAGAGAATCGTTTAGAATTTGAAATAAATCAGTCAAGAACTTTTTGAAAATTTTGGTAATAACATTTTCCCTTTATATATTACACTTTTATTCATATATCATATATATTTAAGAAAAAGGGGTATAGAAATGCGCACATATTTGAACGCAATGTTGTGTCGAAATTTCAAGCCGATCAACTATTTTCGAGTTTTGAGAGCACAAACATACATGGGCTGAATTTTTTATATAATAAAGATTACTCAAGTTTGATTCACTCAGTGAGGCTACACAGTAACTATGACACCAGACATTTATTAATGAGGGGTGAGGCATAAATCTTCATCTGGCCATTTTAATTAATGTATCGTAAATCTCTGTAGCAGGCTGCTTTGATGACTCACATTCTAACCACCCAGACCTGGTAGACAGTTTAGGAATGGATAAATATTTTATTGAATTGTCATGTAAATTCAAGGGAGAGCTTGGCTCATAAGTTAAATGAACGCAATAATACAGAATAAGATAGTGAATAAAACAGGTTATGACTCTGTGATCAAAGTAAAAAGTTGAAAAATGAGTGGCACAGTTTATAAATGAGGGTCGGCAGTAGGCACTGATCTAGACAATTATAGCAATCATCATGAGAAAGTGCTATGCATTAAGATAATGAACAACATGTAACTTCTTAGGCTTTCCTGGTGATTCAGTTTCATGTCGTGGAATCAGGTGTACTGCCAGTGGTCGGCATCTTCCTGACACAATATTTTGACATCAAAACTTGCAGTCTTCATCAGGTGTTTCCTGCAACTGATAGACAAGCTGACCGTTTCCTGTATTTAGGCCTGGGCGGTGTCTGGTGTTCCCTACGCCATCTGCGCCCACTGCAGCCATTCCAGGCATTCCACCTTCTGTCCACGCCCCTTTCTGCTGTTTTCCCTGGTGGCAGCCGTGCCAAGGCATTCGTTACTGGCTCCCCTTCCACTAGAGGCCTATCCAGCACTATCGACATGCTGCAAACATTTCTCATGCTGTTGGCGACCACTGTGGCTTTCTATTGTGCCCCTGTAATTCTCCTGGCCTTGTGGGTTCACTACACCCCTACAAAGTGCACTGTCTTCGGAATTGGGCTGCTGTGGGAATTGCATATTCTGTCCATGCATGCCACAGCAATCTTTCGTGGCAGTGGCCGCCATCTGAAGTTTTGTACTGTGGCTGCTCCTAGGATGTGTGGTGCCAGAGGTTTTGGGTGGTTGATGTTCCCTCCCTGTCCATGAGTGCTACAGTTGTCTCCCAAGGAGCTAGTTGACACATGGTGGTCTGTGAGAGATTTGATCCCGTTAATTACACCCCCTTGTTGTCTGAGGTTCGTTATTGGAGAAGGGAACTTTTTTCCATTATTTCTATAGTAATTGTGAAAGCCGGATTCCATGCTGTACTGATCTGGTGTCTTGCTTCCCGGTTGATCACTTTCTCTACATCTTGATTTCATTAGATCTATCCCTTCTCCGGTAACAAGCCACAGACAACAAGGGGGATAATTAACGGGTTAAAATCTCTTATGGAGCACCAGGCAACAACTACCTCCTTGGGAGACAACTGTAGTGTTCACAGACAAGAGAAGGAACAACATCAACCACTCAAAACCTCTGGCACCATACATCCTGGCAGCAGACACAGTACAGAACTCTAGACGGCGGCCACCGCTACGAAAGGTTGCTGCAGCATGCGCAGATAGAATGTGCAGTTCCCACAGCAGCCTGATTCGGCAGACAGTGCACTTTGTAGGGGTGTACCAAACCCACAAGGCCAGGAGAATTACAGGGACATGATAGAAAGCTGCAGCGGTTGCCAACAGCATAAGAAATATTTGCAGCATGTCGATAGTGCTGAGAACGCGCTTGGTGGACATGAACCTAGTAGGGAATGCTTTGGCCCAGCCACCACCTGGGAAAACTGCAGAAACAGGTGCGGACGAAAGGTGAAATGCCTAGAGACAAATAGCACTGCCAGAAACAGCCGCAATGGGTGCAGACGGCGTAGGGACACCAGTCCCTGCCCAGGCATAAATATGGGGCACGGTCAACTTGTCAACCAGTCTGAGGAAACACCTGATGAAGATGCCAAGTTATGACGTTGAAACATTGTGTTAGGAAGACTCAGACCACAGGCAGTACACCCAAAGAATGAACAACATGTTGGCTTCAGCAGAAGTGACAGGTGAAGAGATGATGAATGGCAGGTGATGGGAACGAAGTAAACTGTGCAACTTGACTGTTGCTTGGAGTAAATGGGCTCTGGAAGGGGAGCAACAAATTCTGTTCTCACTGAAGAAATAATTGTCAGAAATACAGGACATGTGGCTGGTTGTAATCGCAGGGCAGTGATATCTGACAGTTGAGGGCAAGTGCTGAAGTTTCTTAAACAAGGCCTCAGCTTGTTTTTTTCCCCTTCTTTATTCAATCTGAGTGTATGTTTCTTCCCTAAAAACCTCATTGTCAATAGGATGTTACTCAGTAACCCTCCTTCCTTGTAGATATATTCAGGTTAATATCTACATGTGATTTCTCTGTCCAAGCATGTGGTAGTTCCCGTTCACTACAGTATGGCTTTAATGTATTTCTGTGTTTTCTGTATCATTTCAATACAATAAATTCCTGCTATTCCCACTTCCTTCATGTTCCCTTCAAATGTCCAACCCAGACTTCAGTCTGTATCCAGCACAGACATTGTGAGAATTTGTAGACATTCTTAGAGGGGAGGCCTCACTTGTATGGCATTAAGCATATTCATACAACATGTGGTGTAGCAAGCTGTCAGGATTATGAATGAAACACAACACTGTTGTAATATTCTACAATATTACTCTAGTATATATAAAATATTCTACCAAGAACCAACAGAACAGTCAATCAATGCAATCTGTAAAGATCTCACATACAGGTTCATCACTTGTTAATCAGGGCTGTATGTAAGTCACAGTGTATGCCTCCTGCAGTTTCTAAAATATTTTGGAATACTTCTACTTTTCTGTCACAGTATACCACTGAATTTTAACAGAAAACAAATACAAACAAATATTTTCGTAATGTACTTTGCGTCCCTTCCACAGCCTTTATGAAGTACCACACCGGCCACCACGGAGCAATTTTGTTTCATGATCATGCCAGTGAAGAATATTTCAACCACTTGGATTGTGAGAAAGATACAAATCAAAACTCAACCCTAAGATGAGTAGCACACCAGTGGGGTAAATAGCTATTGCAAGAAAACAGTTTTGAAGGGCAACCTTTGAGGCGCCTGCCACACAACATTTGTACTTGGCTTGCTCATGGATGTGGGGCACTGTCTGATGAAACACATCTTGCCCCTGCGGCTAGTGAGGACACTATAGTACCTAGTAGACAGAGCATGCCGCAGGCCACTGGTGAGTAACAGTGATCACGTCCAGTTAAATAAACAAGAGCAAACTCTCTCCACAGCAGCAATTCTCGAATTATAATAAGACATGACAAGTACTTAAAGCTCACTAACACTAGGGATATGTTACAATGTGACCTAAAGTCCATCAAGCATTGCCACAAAGCTGCCTTTTCTTTTTCTGCAGGTCCCTACAATGTTGTTGCTATCAGACTTTGTTTTGTTTACAACATATTCATTATTCTAACATCTGCATGTTCAGAGTAAAACATATCAATGGTAGAAAAGCACAGTCTAAGGAGCCAGCTGGTGACTCTCTGTTCCTTCTTCACTAGAGATCATAAACCCTTCCACAAAAAATTTTCACTCTCAGCAACAGGCCATGCCACGTGCCCCCCCCCCCCCCCCTCCCCCTTCTGGAGGTCCTGGGGTTAGAATAGGACCAAGATATTCCTACCTGCCGTAAGAGGCGAGTAAAATGAGTGTCCCACTTTTCTGCCTAATACGTTATGGTCCCCTTTTCAGGTTTGACCTCCATATTGTCCAAATTTTTCTGAAGTGCAGGCCATTTGGGGAAGGACGCCTTAAGTGATGCACTATATATCCCTCATGTATTATGATCTTTTGCACCTAATATTGGCATGGCACTACCACTGCACCCATATTTCGGCTGTTTGGGTGAGAGCACCTTATAGGGTGCATAATCTCCATCGCTTGTCTGCAGTCCTCTTTTGCTCCCATGACAATATGGGATTTCCATGCATGCAGTATCCAGCATGGTAGCGAGTCCATCGTGGTGGGTCTGTCATGTACCCTCATGTTTGTAGCCCCCTGATCACTCAGGGATCACACTGCTGGTGCCTGAGCTGAAAACTCCCCCCGTATGCCAAGGAGCAGATGGGACATCAAGACTCCCAGCTAAGGTCATTGCACCAGATGACCTTTGCTGTGACTGGGTGGCACCCATGGGAAGAGTCCCTGATCATAGTGGGTGGCATCAGGGTGAATGACCCACAATGAAGTGGATCAAGTCATCCTTTGCTGAGGACCAAATGGCCTCTGCAGAGTCTAAGAAAGGAAAGGTTGAATACAATGCTGTGACATATGACACCAAGTCTTTCCCCTCCCTAACTACACCATGGAAGGAACATATGGCTACAGAGAGAAGATGGGCGTATTCACCTCGTTATTTAGTGTGCAGCAGAACTGAAGGAGTGTCCTTTCTGGCTACCAAGGACACCTGGAGGATAAGTAATGGGGAGGTGGCTGCACTGTTCAAAACCTGCAATTGGGTCAGAAGATGTGATTCAGATAGCATCCCCAGCCCAGTCACGGGCGTTACTCTGACAAGGAGCTATGTGTCAATTTATAATGTAGGAGTATTCACTTTGTCTGGTGCATCTATAGGGGACCTAAAAACACGGTTGGTACTGGTGCCTTAACGTTGGTCTTTGAGGGTGATTCATTGCCTGCAAAGGTCAAGGTGATGGTCTACCGATGTGACATCAAACCATACGTCTCTCCCCCAATGCAGTGCTGGAAATTCGGGCACATGTCTTCTCGGTGCCATTCCAGCACGACATGTTGAGACTGCGAACGTCCACTGCATCTGAATACTCCATGTGCATCTCCTCCCATGTGTGTCAACTGTGGAGAACTCCACTCCACCTGCTCGCCAGACTGCACAGTACTCCAAAAGGAGAGGACAATTATGGAGTACAAGACCATGGACAGGATGACTTACATAGAGGCTGAACAGAAATATGAAAGGCTGCACCCTGTTCGATTGCTATCGTCTTGCACATACTGCCACAACAACGTCATCCTCCTTAGCAATGACAGTCTCCTCTAAACATTCTACAGTGGCCTCTCAGAGCCACCTGCCTCCATCCCCCCGTTGCCCCCCCCCCCCTCCCTCCTGGTGGTTGGGAGCATATATTCTGTTCCTCACAAAGCTTCCCCTTCGGGAGCACCGACCTCCCAAATGCTGGATCCATCGGTCTCTTCCCCCAGCTGGAGAAGCAACAGCCTCCTCTGGCTTTCCAAGTGCAAAAGTGGACACCAGCCAGTGGCTGAAGGAGCCACAAGCTGCTGGTCGAAGGGCTTCATCTGTATCTGAAGCTACTTCCAAGAAGCCCTCCTGGCAAGCTCCTAAAGAGCAGTGACAAGTTAAACCATCCAACAAGAAGACTGGTAAAAAACTAAGAAATGGGACACTCCCAAACAGTTCTGAAACTGAGGACGAGGTGGAGATTCTGGCATCCCCCAAGGAGCAAGATCTCCCTGATGCCTCAGACACAACAGTGCTGGACACCAGCACTCGACAGGCGGCAGCAGGTGACCCTGAACATAAACTACCTCTCCTTCCCTTCATGCCTTCCGAGATGACTGACAGTGCATCCTCCTGTGGAACTGTTTTCCCCCACCTCCCTTAGTTACAACAACTTTTAAGAGTTACACATGCTTTTTGTGTTGCCCTTGAGGAAACCTGGTTTACTGCAGTGTTGAACCCTTGCCCTTCGTGGCTAATGGGATACTATAAAAACCATACTGACCGACAGAATGTCAGGTGGAGTCCTACATCTATGTCCTTACCTCTGTCTTTAGCAAACCTGTGCCTCCTCAAACACCTTATACGCTGTGGCTGTCAGGGTGAGGACAACACAGGACATTACCATCTGTAACATGTACCTTCCTCTAGATGGTGAAATGCCGCACCATGTACTGGGTGCACTCATTTACCAACTCCCCCCAGCTTTTCCACTTCTGGGTGATTTTAACGCCCATAACCCTTTGTAGGGTGTAACCAGTATTGCTGGCCGTGGTAAAGATGCTGAAAATCTACTAACTTAACTCGACCTTTTCCTCCTAAATACAGGTACCCCCACCCATTTCAGTGTGGCGCATGGCACATATTGGCCATTGATCTCTCAGTTTGCAGTCCTGGCCTCCTCCCATCCGTCCACTGGAGAGCTCATGACAACTTGCGTGGTAGTGACCACTTTCCACTCTTCCTGCCTCTCCCACAGCGTCACTCACGTGGACACTTGCCCAGATGGGCTCTTACCAAGGCTGACTGGGAGGCTTTCACCTCTGCTACCACTGCTGAATCTCTGTTGCATGACAATATCAATGAGCACTACAACCATTGATGCCACAGCTGAATCGGCAATCCCTTGTTCCTAAGATTGCACCCAGTGGGAGTCAGTGCCTTAATGGTCAGTGGAAGTGACTGCGGCAATTAGAGACCGTAGATAGACCCTCCAATGTCATAAACACCACTCGTCGCTGAAGCACCTCATTGCCTTCAAATGGCTTGAGCCCGGGTCCATCAACTCACCAACCAATGCAAGCAGGAGTATTGGGAATGATACATCTTCAACACTGGAACACGAACCTCTCCTTCCCAGGTTTGGAGTGAGCTCAGATGCCTCTAGGGTCATCAAACCCATACAGGTAAACCTGGAATTTCCACACAGGTAGTTGTATCTGCCGATCCAGATGTAATTGCAGAACGTCTTGCCGAGCATTATGCTCGCACCTGTGCATCTGAGAATTAATGCCCCTCCTTTTGTCTCCTCAAACAGTGGGTGGGAATGACAGCATCTGTCTTTTGCTCGATGCCACCCTGAGGCATATAATGCTCCCTTCAGTGAGCGGGAATTTCTCAGTGCCCTTGCCAACTGTCTTGAAAAATCTCATCGACCAGACCTCATCCATTCCCAAATGATAAAACATCAGTCAGTGGATTAACAGCACCACCTCCTTGCCATCTTCAACCGCATCTGGAGCGATGACGAATTCTTGTGGCAATGACGGGAAAGCATAATCGTTCCAGTGCTAAAGCCTGATAAGAAAACACTGGATGTGGATAGCTATTGTCCTATCAGACTCTCCAACGTTCCCTGATAAGAAAACACTGGATGTGGATAGCTATTGTCCTATCAGACTCTCCAACGTTCTGTGCAACCTGCTCGAATGTACGGTGAGCTGGAAGTTGAGTTGGCTCCTTGATTCTTGGGGCCTTCTGGCTCCGTCCTAGTGCGGTTTTCACCAAGGGCGCTCCACCACTGACGACTTGGTCCACCTGGAGTCTGCCATCCCAGCGACAATACCTTATTGACATCTTTTTTGACCTGACAAAAGCCTATGATACTGCATGGCGACACCACATCCTTGCTACTCTGCACAAGTGGGGTTTCTGACACCTGCTCCTGAGATTCTTGTTGCTCCGCACTTTCCAAGTTCAAGTTGGTGCTTCCCTCAGATCGCCCCGTATCCAAAAGAATGGGGTCCTACAGGGCTCTGCCCTGAGTACCCCCTCTTTTTAATTGCCGTTAATGGTCTCGCACTAGCAGTGGGGTCCTCAGTATCTCTCCTCCTACATGCTGACCATTTTTGTATTTCCTTCTGCTCCTCTGCTATTTGTGTTGCTGAACATTGACTGCAGGGAACCATGCAAAAGGCACAGTCGTGGGACCTCACTCGTGGCTTTCAGTTTTCAGCCACCAAGACATGGGTGATGCACTTCTGCCATCATCGTACTGTCCATCCCCATCCAGAACTTTATCTCGATGACCAACTACTTAATGTAGTGGAGACTTACCACTTTTCGGGACTGGTCTTCGACATCCACTTAACTTGGCATCCCCATCTTCGTCAGCTTAAGGAAAAGTGCTGAGGCATCTTAATATTATTTGATGCCTGGATCACACCAACAGAGGTGCTGATTGCCCTACACTGCTGCAGCTGTACAAAGCCCTTATGCAGTCCTGTCTTGACTGTGGGAGCTTAGTGTGTGGTTCAGAATCACCCTCAGTGTTGCAGCTGCTGGACTCTATACACCACTGTGGTGTTGTGTTTGTGACAGGAGCCTTTTGAACCAGTCCAGTGAACAGCCTCCTCATAGAAGCTAGCTTTCCTCCATTACAGATTAGGCGAGAGCAACTGCTTGCGAATTATACCGCCCACATTCATAGTTTGCTTCACCAGCCATATTACCGTTTCCCTTCCCCTGACACGGCAGTTCACGTACTGCAATGGTGGCCTAGATCAGGGATTCCAATTGCAGTCCATGACTGGTCACTTCTTGTTGCCCTTAACGCTTTCCCTCTACCAGCTTTTGTGTGGGTCCACTAATGTATGCCTCCATAGTCCACGACTCGGCCAAAGCGTCGTCTGGACATATTGCGAGGCTCAAAGAGCTCAGTTCCACCTGAGGCCCTGCTCCAGCAATTTTTCTCTATTCTAGGTGAGTTCCAGGGATCAGAAATAGTCTACACTGATGGCTCGATGGTTGATGGTCATGTTGACTTTGCTTACACTCACATTGGTCATACTGAACAGTGCTGCTTGCCAGATGGCTGCAGTGTTTTCACTGCAAAGTTGGTAGCCATCTCTCACACTCTTGAGCACATCTGCTCCTGGGCAGGTGAGTCCTTTGTCATCTGTAGTGACTCCTTAAGCAGCCTACAAGCCCTCGGCCAGTGCTTCCCTCACCATCTTTTGGTAATGACTATCCAGGGGTCACTTTAATGCCTTCAGAAACAGTGGACATTCTATGTGCTTCATTTGGACCCCAGGACATGTTGGGATCCTTGGAAATGAACTTGCTGACAGGCTACCAGTAAACCAACTCTGGAGATCGCTTGCCGAAGACTGATGTCTGATTGGTCTTCCGCCGTAAAGCTTTTGGAGATCTGGGATACAGTACACCAAATAAGTTATGTGTTATCATGGTGGCACTCATCTGTGTGAGCCACTCACAGGGGCTCCATTGTCCTTTCGCAGCTCCGCATTAGCCATACATGGATAACTCATGGTCACTTCCTCCATCGCGAGGTTCCCACATGACTGTCATCCACATCTTGTTAGACTGCCCAATTTTAGCAGCTCTGCGGTGGATTTTTAACCTTCCAGCCACACTGCCAGCAGTGTTGGGAGACAATGCCTCAATGGCTGATGTTGGTTTATGATTTATTCACGAGGGTGGGTGTCTGGCCTTCCCTCCCAGGCCTCCACCCTCCCAGCATTTTGTCTTACTCTCTCTTTGCTGTTTGTTTGCCTTGATATTTGTTATTTCCCTATCTGTGTTCCTCTACCATTGTCTTATAGGCTGGAGATTTTAGTGTGTTGCAGAGTGGCTGGCTCATCCTTTTTTTATTTCTGTGATCAACCAGCCCATGCCACCTGCTATATTATTTTAATACCTTCCACTACTTTTTCCTTTTAGTGTGTGTTTTGCCCTTTTAGTTAGCTTCTTTCAATTTCTCCTTCAGTGTGGTTTGAAGTTAGTTTTAAGCGTTTTACTTTCCGTGACTCCTCTCAGGAATATTTTAAACCTGAAACCTGTTTGAATGTGGAAAAAGGGACTGATGACACTGTAATTTGGTCCCTTTACTCTCCAAACGAACCAACAAACTGCGCCACAATCTTTGCCCCTTTCCCTTTACTGCTGCCTCCCCTCCTGTCCGCTACACATTTGGTTGTAGCGGGGTCATTGCAAAGTAAAAATTTGTACATTAAAACCACAATTCCAGATCGGCCTGATCCCTGAACACAATTCACGGGACATCAATGCTGAAAGACAACTCTCAACTTCGAGGAAGAAGCTAAGGGCACATATAAACAAATAAAAAATAGTGAAAGTTCTTATTAATTTTACTGATAAACTACTACTGAGAGACTTATTATTTACAGTTCCTGCTACAAGGCACAACAGCAGCATAATTAATCAAGTAAGAATCTGTTGTTTGCAGTTAAGATCATCACAGTTTTAGGTATATGTGAAGTTCACTTACTTGTGGTCTTCACGGTGCTGCTTTTGACAAGATGATGTCGAGCAACTCCTTGCCTCATGTGATATTGTTCCTCACTTAAATTTTTCGAATGAAGTTTGTCATGCACAGGGTTAGTAATTTTCAAGGCCTTGAGAGATAAAAAATAAATGGTTCTAAAATCTTTTGTGACTGTAATATTTCGAGCAAATAAAAAAATTCTGAATCATTGCTACAGAGTTAGTCAGTTACTAAAATGTTCTTCAGCAAATTAGTGAATTTACAGGTCATTTCATGAGATAGTTGTGGTCTCTTCCTCTTATTGTGCTGCAAATGGCAACTGTCATTGTGTTTGAGCCTAGTACTCATGCAGCCTAGACTTTATGAGCTGACTTAGCCCACAATTGTAGCTGGACTCTCCAAAATGGTGACAGAAGCATTGCCTGCAATGGCAGAGTCAAGTGAAGCCTAAGTTGCATATTCCTTTGTTACATCACATCGCAGAACTTCTGTGGGCTGCAATGTACCACCCAAGTACTGTATTGTGCTTTCGTGTCTGGCAACCTTCTGCGGGGTGCATTCACAAGCCTTTCCATCACTCCTGCCCCCAACAAGAAACATTCTCATTGGTCGGTTTTTGACATTCTTATTTACATAATATTTTTATAGGTACTTCATAATATTATAGAAACTTGGTTTGTAATTTCTGTGTTTACAATATAACATTACACTCTTATCTAGTGATAAATATAACAGTTTTAGAGGTTATAAACTAACTTAATGAAATGCTGTTGGACTCTACCCCTCAATTTTTTCAACAACAAGTTCCTAGTCCAAGCTTAGGGGTATTTGCCCCTCTGCGTCTTTGCTACATAAAAGACTTGAAGACATCCCACCTTTGTGCCTTGAATACAGTATTGCACCACATTTGATAACTTTGAGAAAAAATGTTATCCCCATTTCTCAGAACTGTTAAATGTGTCTCGAGACTTATTTCATGTTATAGAAAATGTGTTTGAATCACTTGTAAATTTTTCCCAATTTTACATCCATAAAGGTTCTGGGGGGCCATGTTGGGGATTTGAAATCTGTGAATAGACTCCAGAATGGAATTTTTTCATTGAAACAAATTCACCTCTACAAGCTACTGCCCTACTTAGAAATGACATGCTAAGGGAGTGTCCAATTGCAGGAGATCTGCACAAAACCCTCAGTTTCAGCAGGGTTTTGTGGAATGCAAATATCTTACGTACATCCGACATCAGACCTGTAGAAAGAGTGAGAAGATTGCAGAGTATCAGACATACACAGTATAATAAAATGCATAAACAGAGGGATGGAAAAACAGTGAGTTCCATTTTTGCCATTGACAGTCCAAAATTGCCTAGAAAGATTAAAACAGTATTTATCCTTTCCAATGTACAACTCGGTATCCTGAATCTCATGTGTTGTGACAGTCACTAGAAGTTCACACAATAGTTGCATGTGGAGCCAAACCAACCTGTGGAAAAATTAGACCACTCTTGCAAGATCCAGGAACGCCATCCAGGTCCCCTCAATTTCGCATCATTTGGTCTAGTAGTCACTTATTGAAAGACTGTCGTGTGTTTTCCCAAGGGAAATAAATCAAGAGCTAAGATCAGTGAACAGTATTATCATGAAGCAAGGAAGGCATGTAAAATATTGGAGCCCCCAGTGTTTGACATGTTTCCTTCTATTCTCAATAAAATTGTCACAAAGGTTACCTGTGTTTTGATGAAACACATTTTAAGATGTCTACACACCTATGCTAAGGTACTATTGTCCACCCGAAGGGACTGACCTTGGTAGTGACAAGTTCACATTGAGTCTCTGTCGGTCCAAATTGGGGTTGCTGTATTTGTTAATGAATCATACCACTCTTTGCCAGTTCCACATGTTACTGAATTAAAAGCAGTTACTGTCAGCATGTATGCATATATGAAAGTAACGGAGTGCTCTTTATAACTGCCAATGCATGATCCTATGGACAAGGGGCTTTTGAAGACATTCACAGTCAACTTACTTCTTTATTCCTCTTTGTTAAAGATTTCAAGACATGTAACATGTTGCCAGGTAAAATGGTGTCCCCCAAAGGGAGTATTTTAAGTGTAAACCTTTTTGCAGCAGCTGCTAGCAGCATTTCATCTGTGTTAAGGAAGCCTCTAAAAAGGTTCACTATTTGCATATGATTTAGTGATCTGCTTTTCATCCATTCCTTTAAGCATAACACGACAGTTACAACTGACCAGTTACAGCCATACCTGTTTGCCATCCTTCTGTACCATACTACACTAGAAACAAATATTAACTGAAAAGACTGTCTAACAGTTAATTTTGTGTATGATGTAAACGTATTTCTCTTTTTCATGAAATAATTTAATTGTATAGATAAAAAATGTACTCATCAGGTGGTGGCAGAACTCACACATAAGTCAGTTGTAACTGGTGAGCTTTTGGAGCCAGTGGCTCCTTCTTCAGGTAGAAGGGTTGAAGGGGAAGGAAGAGGGCTCAAGGAAAAGGACTGTAAAGGTCTAGGAAAAGGGGTAGATTTTGGGAAAGTCACTCAGAAATGCGGATCAGGG
This sequence comes from Schistocerca serialis cubense, assembly GCF_023864345.2. Lineage (NCBI taxonomy): Eukaryota > Metazoa > Arthropoda > Insecta > Orthoptera > Acrididae > Schistocerca > Schistocerca serialis. Next base: position 60,477,862 of record NC_064642.1, on the reverse strand, counting down.
GAGACTTACTGCACAGGATGAGTAGGAAAGACTGATTATTGGGGACTACATTGGACAAGATTTGAAAAACTGAGAGCTTAAAGGTGGAAGACACAGTAATATGCAAACAGAGATTACTGCTGAAACATCATGCATGAGTGAATAAGAGTGAAAAGCTAAGTGCATTGTAGGTAACAGAGGTGGGAGGGGGCAGTGAAAAATAGACGGGTAAGACAATGAAAGATGTAGAAAACTAAAACAGAAAAGGGTAGTTGATATAAAGAAACACTTAGACAGAAGAAATTAATGTAAATCAAAGCCAGGAGGGTAGCGAGAACCAAGGACATGTTATAGTACTAGTTTCCACGTGCGGAGTTCTGAGAAACCGGTGTCTGGGGGAAGAATCCAGATGGCACATGTTATGAAACAGGTGCCGAGATCACGTTTGTCATGTTGCAGAGTGTGCTGTGCAACCGGATATTGAGAGTTGCCGGTATACACCCTCTGCCGATGTCTATTCAGCCTATTAGATAATTTGGCGGTATTCATGCCTATGTAGAAGGCCGAACAGTGTTTACATAACAGCTGGTACATGAGTGTGTTGTTTCACAGGTGGCTCCCCCTTTTATAGTATATGTTTTTTCAGTTACAGGACTGCTATAGGCGGTGGTAGGAGGATGCATAGAGCAAGTCTTGCAGGGGGAAGATCTCAGGGGTAGGACTCATAGAGTAGGGAGAGGGTGTTGAGGTAGCATAGGGTCTGACAAAAATATTGTGAAGACTGGGAGGGCGATAAAAGCTACTCTAGGTGTGGTGGGCAAAATTTCGGACCGAATGGATCTCATTTCAGGGCACGATTTTAGGAAGTCATGGCCCTGTTGAAGTAGCTGATTAACACATTCCAGATCAGGATAATACTGAGTCACCAGTGCTGTGTTCTGAAGTTGTTTTTTGGAGGGATCAGCAATACCAGGATTGGATGTGATGGCCCAGGAAATCTGCTTTTTAACTAGGCTGGAGGTGTAATTACGTGCAGTGAAGGCTGAGGTGAGAATGATGGAGTGTTGCTGTAAAGAGTATGCATTCGAACAAATACGTTTGCTTTGGATGCCAAGGCAGTACGGAAGGGGGGGGGGGGGGGAGACATTCGACATGGAAAGGATGGCAACTGTCAAAATGTAAATGCTGTTGTTTGTTGGTAGGTTTACTGTGGATGGAAGTGTGTAGCTGACCTTCGGTGAGGGCGAGATCAAGAGATCAACATCAAGGAAAGTGGCATGGGATTTGAAATAGGACCATGTGAAATTTAATTGGGAGAAGGTATTCAGAGATTCCAGGAATTTTAACAGGTCAGCCTCACCATGAGTCCCCATGGTAAAGCTGTCATCAATGTATCTAAACAAAACCAGGGGCTGATTACTTATGGATCCCGGGAAAGTGCCCTACAAGTGACCCATGAAGAGGTGGGCATAGGAAGGAGCCATCTTGGTTCCAGTGGCCATACCCGTGATCTGTTTGTATGTCTGCCACTCAAAGGTGAAGTAGTTATTGGTAAGTATAATCCTGATTAAGGTTAGTAGGAAGGATGACATAAGTTTGGAATCAGGTGGGTGCTAACTGAGGAAATGTTTAGCAGCAGACAGACCATGTTCATGGGGTTGTTGGTCTAGAGGGAGGTGGCATCAATGGTGACAAGCAAGGTGTGTGGTGGGAGTGGGACTGGCACGAATTTCAAACGATCTAGGAAATGGTTGGTATCATTGACATAGGAAGGGAGTCAAAGCAGGATCAGTTGTAGGTGTTGATTAACTAAGGCATATTTACGTTCAGTGGGTGCTTTGAAGCCAGCAACTATAGGACGGCCAGGATGGTTGGGTTTGTCGATCTTAGGAAGAAGGTAAAAAGTGGGTTTGTGTGGTTTGGGTGGGGTGAGAAGTTCTATGGATTGAGGTGTTAGTCCTTGTGAGGGGCCTTAGGTGTTAAGGAGGGACTGCAGGTCAGTTTGAATCACAGGGATGAGATCTTGATGGCATACACTGTATGTAGAGGTGTCAAACAGCTGCATAGACCTTTGCTAATGTATTTCTGTTGGTCATATACTACAGTGGTAGATCCTTTTTCTGCTGGGAGGGTAATGATGGAGTCATGAGCTTTCCAGGAGCATAGAGCCTGGCATTCTGCAGAGGACAGGTTAGGCTCGTGTTGTGGGGACCTGAGGAAGGGTTGTGAAGCAATGCTGGATGTGAGTAATTATTGGGAGGCATGTAAGGGGTGCTTTTTAGGTAGTGGTGATGCAACAAGTGGGGATCGTGGCCTGAACTGTTCAAGGCAGGGTTCAATATCAGGTTTGCTGTTGGAAAGTTTTTGGGATTTGGTTGCGAAGTGATATTTCCAATGAATGTTATGCATGAAGGAAAGGAGGTCCTCCAGCAAAGCAGCATGATCAATTGCAGGTTTAGAGCTGAAAGTAAGACACTTAGAAAACACAGATAATTCAGGAGGAGAGGGTGCTTTAGATGAGAAGTTAAGGACACTGTACTGCTGTGACTGGTTCTTGTGATTATGGGTTATTCTTGGTCTGGGAGGCAGTGGTGAAGGCTGTGGGATGTTAAGGGAGTTAGCCAAGCTCAGTTTGTAGGATAGGAGTGGTGGTTAATGATGTGGCTGTTTAGGGAGCTGCAGAAGGACATGAAGGGAAACACTACTGTCCAGGTAGTTCAGGAGAAGGTGGAATAGCTTTTTAGGTTGAAGTGTGGCATGTTGTTGCAGTTTGAAGTTGGTTTGATGGATGACACCACATGAGGGGCAGATAATTGCAGGATTTTGTAGAAGGAGAGAAGTCCGGTAAAATGGACATTGGCTGATGAGGCATATAGGTCAAAGATTAGCTGCATAAGAGCAAGAGATTGGTGTATTTGAAACTGTAAAAGAGCCTGGTGTAGATTAGGATTACATACAGAAACAGGGACTTTCAGTGTTAGGCCTTTTGGAGTAACTCCAAGGGTGTATACTGGCGACTCACGATATCCTGTTGCAGAGCATGCTCTACAACATGACAATTGTGGCCTCAGTGACTGTTTCACCACACGTGTCATCTGGATTCTTCTCCCAGACACCAATTTCTCAGAAGTCCGCAGGTGGGAACTAGCACTATAACATATCCTTGGTTCTCACCACCCAACTGGCCTTAATTTAAGTTAATTTCTGCTGTCTCAGCATTTTTCACAGTAACTAGTCTTTGCTTTACTCTGTTTTAGTTTTCTAAGTTTTTCATTGTCTTACCCGTCTACTTTTCACTGCCTCCTCTCACCTCTGTTACGTACAATGCACTTAGCTTTTCACTCTTATTAACTCATGCGTGATGTTTACACAGTAATCTCTGTCTGTGTATTACCCTGTCTTCCATCTTTAAGCTCTCAGGTTTTCAAATCTCGTCCGATGTAGACCTCCAACAGTCAGTCATTCCTTCTCATACTGTGTGGTAAGTCTCCCCTGACCCGCAGTTCTGGGTGACTTTCCCAAAATTGACCCTTTTCCTAGACCTCTGCAATCCTTTTCCTGGAGCCCTCTTCCTCCCCCTTCAACTCTTCTGCCTGAAGGAGGAGCCACTGGCTCCAAAAGCTTGTCAATTACAACTGTCTTTTATGTGTGAGTTCTTCCACAGTTTGGTAAGTAGGTTTTTTATCTATCCGATTAAATTATTTTGTCAATAATTGATTGTTTTCTTTTTCATGAAAGTTTTACTTGACATTGCCAATCTACGTTTTGCTGCACAAATAGCCAAATGTGCTCATAGCTTTAACACTTGACTTAATTTGGCTGCACTCCATTACCTTTGTTTCAATATAAGCTCTTTTCAGACACTACATACTCTGTTCATCTGATCTCCCAAGTCCTTTGGCTTCTCTGCCAATGCCAATGGAAAGTAGTTTTTTTATTTCGTCTCCCTGAACTTTAATTCCCTTTTCAAATTTCTCCTTATTTTACTTTGCACCTATCTCAACAAATTACTTTCTTTGATGTCCTTTGCCTCTCAAAACTGGTGTCCATATGCTCCACGAGCTGTAAATAACTTTCACTGTGTGTGTTTTATCCCTGATAACTTCAGAATTCCAAAGAGCATATTCTGGTCAATACTTTCCGAAGCTCAAATATGCTAATAATGTTTTTAGTCTCCCTTGTAGGATGAATCTTAGTGTCAGTATAACCTCGTGGCTTTAGAAGAATTTCTTCAGAACTCTAATCTTTCTCCATTTCAGCTTCTGTCAATAATTCTATCTTTCTGTATGTAATTTGTGATTTTATTTTATTTTGTAGCCATGTCTTATAAACTGATAATTCAGTAATGTTCACATTTGTCATCTTCAGTATTAAGATTATAACTTCATTTTTGAAGTCTGAGGGTATTTTGCCCATCTTATATATATTGCATACAAAATGGTAGAGTCTTTTTTATTGATAAGTCTCCCAAGAATCTTAATATCCTGAAGCAGTGTGATCTAATCCAGGTGCATTACCAACATATACTTCAAGGTGGATGGTCCCTCATAAAGTTTTGCACATTACAATCATTCTCATCATACTGATCTCAAATTCCTTATATCAACAATGGAAACTCCAGTTAGGAACATCAACAATGTATGGAAAGACAATTTTCTACTTACCATAAAGAAGATGTGTCAAGTTGCAGACAGGCACAATTAAAAGACACTCACATAAAGCTGTTGACCACAACCTTTGTCAGTAAGAGATAACTTATGCACACCATTCACACCCACACGAGCAAGCACACCTCATGGATACACGACTGCCTACTCCATCACTCCATGTGCAGATCTGTGATAACTTTAAAATTCCAGACAGTGTATTGTCGTCAGTACTTTCTGAAACTTCAATATGCCACAAATTCCAACCTGAGACGCTGGAGTTGGTGGTCGTGTGTGCATGAGATGTGCTTTTGTGTGTGTGTGTGTGTGTGTGTGTGTAAGCTTTATATGTATTTTAATTGTGCCTATCTGCAACTTGATGTGCCTTCATTATGGTAAGTAGCAATCTGTCTTTTCTTACATTGTTCAAATTCTTTGTAAATTGTCATACATACTCATTATGAAAGATCGGCATTTAACTTATCTTCTGGCTTAACCATCTGCAGAAAGGCAAGAGAATCAGTATATACACACATTGATTTGTGTTTCTTTTCTCACTTTTTCGCATTTTCAGTTTGTGTCTATAAACTGCTTTCTTTCGGCAGCACAAGCAGTTCCTAAAATTTCAACAGCTAACCTTGCCTCCTTAATCAGGGTTGCCAGAAGTTCTGGAAATCTGGGAATTTGAGACATGTCAGGGAAATATCAAGGAAATTTGAAAGAAACACTGGAAAAATATCATTTATGTTTACTGAGATGTCGTGCACTGTCGCTGGCTGGGTGCAGCTGAGTACAGCTGAGTACATGCACTGCTTTCCTGCTCCCTCATTCTTACTGCTTCTTCCCTTCTACCCTTCCCCTCAGTTTGCAGTCAGTGCTGCCACCGCTAGCCTAGCAGCTGCCGACGAGAGTAAGGGAGGTGTGGGGAGTGGTTTGTTTGGATCTGATTCTCAGAGACTATTGATACAACGGCCAGAGACAGCAGTCATGTGTGCATGAGTTGTGTCTGACTGATGATGTGAGAATGTGTGTGCTCTCGTTTTCTGATAAATGCCATGGCCGAAAATTTAGTTGTGAGAGTTTGATAGTCTTTTCTACATACCGATCTGTGGCTCAGCGATCATCTTCACGGTGATTTGTTACCTATCCTTATTAGTACTGATTCTCAGAGTATTTGTGAAAGTTTTCTGTTGCTCGGATAGATCACCGCAGTCTCATTTCATCAACATAGTGTCTGTGACACGAAATAGCTGGCACACAAATGGACTTCCGCAACGGGCCAAACCGCACCCCATTTCTGTGGGTATCTCTCACAGAACGGGCCTGCCAATCTGAAGCCCATCATTTTCCACTAATGTGCAGGCCCTGCTTGTCAGATCTAGTCACATCGGTCTGCACGCAGGCCGAGTCTGTTTGTGTGTGGCTTAATGCGGCGGATTTTCACCGTGGGCCCAGGACTGTGGTGCTCCTAGACAGGCCGTAGGCCACAGGCAACAGATTTCAGAAACTGCTGTTTTATGGCAAGTACATTGTACGGTGTGGCATTTTATAGACATTTTATATATTGTAGTACATGTGGCACTTTGAAAATAGTCCATGTATTAGAAAGTATGAACGATAAGAAGAAGAAAATTGTGGCAGTCACTGGCAGTTTGTACGCTATGTACTCATATATTTCTCGAAAGAAAAATCACACAATGCTTGTAAAATGAAATGATTGTGTGGCATTGATGGCCAGGATGCCCCATCCAGAGATGTTTGGCCATCGAGTTGCAAGTCCTCATTCAGGTGTCGGCTGCCAGGTTGCAAGTCTTCATTCCAATGAAACCACATTCACTAACTTGCATGTCGGTGATCATGAAATAATGATGAGAACAACACAACTCCCAGTCCACGAGTGGAGAAAATCTCCAGCACTCTTGGGAATCGAATCCGGACCCGATGCATGGTAGGTAAACACATTACCACTCAGCTAAGCAGGCAGACACACAATACCACTAAAATAATAGAGATAACACAGTGTGTAATAACTGACAATAATGAACATAATAGAACCAACATTTTTTTTGGCAGTCACCTATAATGTTGGTTTACACAACTCTTCCGTGCCTTATACACTTCTTGCAGGAGGCCTACATTAGTCTGAGGTTACTTCTGAAATCAGCGAAGGTATTTTAAATCTGTCTTGCGACTCCAAGGAAATGTGTATTTTTGCCACCAAATGTGTTTTGTTTTACTGAAATAAAATAACATCAGTGGTCTTAATGAAACACACATACCATTTGGCTTGCTTTCTCCTTCTAAATACAGTTCATTACAAAATATGGTGTTAGTACTTAAGATCTTTGCTCATGCATTTAGAAATACTGAAGTTCCTACATTTTTTTGGTCAACTTATGTCTTTCTCACCCTTGATATCTCAAAATTTTTCAGGGAAAAATGCTAAAACTTGTCTAGAAATCAGGGAAATATCTGGGAATTTCACTTAGGGAAACTTCTGGCAACCGTGATTATTGAAGAGATTAGTTCCTATTTCTCATCTCACATTTGTATTCTCTCACTACGCATATCTCCTGCATTTTTTGCAACTACTTTATTATATCTATTTACAGATTATACAATTTGTTATAAGAGTTAGTATAACTTGTGATAAATCAACTGTCAAGCTTACATAAATCTCTCACAGTTTGACTGTGATTTTTTTTCCAGCATCTCTCAGTGCACGCAGATTTCACATTTACTTGTACATCATAATTAAACTGTTCCAAGCAAAATACAAAACATATGGTCAAGTGTTTTGATGTGCGTAGTTAAGACATGCTAGTAAATTGTGGCCGCATTGGTAATTAAGTTCCCTTGACCATTGGTGAGCCGTAAATTCGATTTGCAGAAATTGAGTATCTAACTCATTTTGCCTCATCATGAATCTCAATTTGTTCTGAATAAAAAATGTGGAATAAAATGTTACAAAGGAGAACAACTGGAAAAAGAATATGAACTTGAAGAATTAATTTTTAAGTGTCACAAATGAAACTTTCACTGCAGCTGAAATTGTGCGAAAATCAAAATTCCATCTGATTGAAACTCATTTTGTGTTTGCCGTATTCATCATTATTCATGGTCTGATGTCTGGGTAAATAATATGAGCTGCATGTTCTTGCATGTTTTTTAAACTATTAATATGGAATGTATACACATTTTTATTAATAATTCTTAAAGTGGCCATTAAGCTGTTGTGATCTTACACACATAAAAAAAAGTTTTGCATCATCCCTGTTCCCAGAACACCTGAAGATAGACGTTGACTGTGGATATTGTATCACAGACACAGTCCCTTTGGCTGTTCAGAGATGGCAGTATACCCACCCAAAGATGTAAACAACCATGCATGAGCAACGCCTATTAGATGGAGGGGGTCCAACAACCGATCAGTTCCAGTCATTCCACCAGGAAGGATGTACACGGCTTGTATTGTCTGTAGTTCAACCATGCCTAGACGGTCAATACCGCAGTTGGATCGCATCCGCATTGTTACTTAATGCCAGGAAGGGTTCTCAACAAGGGAAGTGTCCAAGTGTCTCAGAGTGAACCCAAGCGATGTTGTTTTGACATGGAGGAGATACAGAGAGACAGGAACTGTCGATGAGATGCCTCGCTCAGGCCGCCCAAGGGCTACTACTGCAGTGGATGACTGCTGCCTACGAATTATGGCTCAGAGGAATCCTGACAGCAACGCCACCATGTTGAATAATGCTTTTCTTGCAGCCACAGGACGTCGTGTTACAACTCAAACAGTGCGCAGTAGGCTGCATGATGCACAACTTCACTCCCGACGTCCATGGCGAGATCCATCTTGGCAACCACAGCACCATGCAGCGCGGTACAGATGGGCTCAACAACATGCCGAGTGGACCGCACAGGATTGGCATCACATACTCTTCACCAATGAGTGTCACATATGCCTTCAACCAGACAATCGTCAGAGACGTGTTTGGAGGCAACCCGGTCAGGGCGAACGCCTTAGACACACCGTTCAGCAAGTGCAGCAAGGTGGAGGTTCCCTCCTGTTTTGTGGTGGACCACCACCTCTGAAGGTCTCGCTGTATGGTGGTACAACAAGCAAAGTGGGTTTTTCATGGGCAGTAAAAAGGGCAGAAATGATATTTATGTTGATCTCTATTCCAATTTTCTGTACAGGTTCTGGAACTCTCAGAACTGAGGTGATGCACAACTTATTTTTATGTGTGTGTTTCCTGCTGGCATATTCTGTTCTCGCAGTGCCCATTGATAGAATCATTTCTCAAAGGATATCTATGACTCTTCAGAGATTTCTTACTGTGTTGAAAATATATGCTGGAAGTGACACCTTACATCTTTAGTAACAGTATGTTAGTCTTATAGTAATCTTAACTAATACTGGTGACAAGGATTGAGTGTAATTTTTTTCCTCCTTTAATACTTTCTTCAGGAATCACATCTACCTAAAAGGAAGTCAACTGCAGAATGAAATATTTTCGATTTCACCCCTTGTATTGTGAATTAGTTGCTTGCGATCCATAGTTCCTTTCAAACTTCATACTCTCTGTCAGACCCTCGTCTCCTCATTTAGTTAGTTAATTGCATGTCTGGTATCAAACTGTTCCCATCCACCATGGCACCTCATATTCTTTTACTGTGGGCACACAGTAGCTAAACAGTGTGCTTTCTTCTGGCTATCTCGGAAGACTTTAATGTGGATCACTGCATTTCATAGACAGTACTCCACCTACTAAGCTATACACAGACATAATGGAAAGGAATTATGATCCTAATTTATGCAGTTTGTTAGTATTGTTAGTTACATACCCACATCCTCTTATCATCCAGTTTCTGTAATATGATGTAGATGTGAAGCATTAAGAAAGTTAATGCTATGTTCAGCTGAAAACCAATCTCTGTTCTCTGTTGTAAGGGAAGAAGTAAGATGGCCATTTAAAGAGAGCAAGAGTTGGTCATAGAAGGATTTCCTGTATTTTATAATGCTCCTCTCAACCTTCTAGAGTACATGAATAAATCTGGACACTTCAGAGAATGAGACTTTGTTTTTGTGTCCTGTGGAAAGATGATACATCAGATTGGTCCAAAAGATATAGTACATAATTGTGGAATATCTCACTTTTTAGTGACGTATGACTGTCACAGAAATGGTAGGCTCAGCTTAAATTGATACTGTCCATTTTCAGTTTGTAAGATGGGCTTGTCCATGGCACCAGTACTGGACACAGTAATAGTATAAGCCACAACTTGCCAACTTGAACGAGTTCAGTTCACCATTTTACTACTTTTTCCATGCTCATCACTTGTAGATTCTGAACAAGTACTCATGCGGGTTTAAAGGATGTTTCATTAAGACTGAAGCTTAAAAAACACTCAGCATATAAACTGTGCTTTATTTTCAAGATTAGAAATTGCAGTTATGTTCTGAACAAAATATTGTTCAAATGTCCACCATGACTTTGAAAACACACACACACACACACATATATAATGGCTTCAATAGTAAATCGCTCTGTCCAGCATCAGTGGTCTGTGATAGCTTGACGAATGTTTTCCTCCAATGTTCCAAAGTTTATGGCTTGTCAGCATAGACCTGGGTGTTGATGTAACCGCAGGGGGGAAAAAAAAAACATGGGTGTTATATACACAACCATGGCAGCCAGTTTGTAGATGCACGTGTTTAGATGATTCAGTTGCCCAACTTCTCCCTCAGTAAATCGGACATAGCATCAGGTGTGTGGCACATAGCACCATCCTGTTGGAACTACATGTTTTCAACATCTGTGGTCTCAAGTTATGCCCATAGAAATTCACATAACATGGTTCTGTAGTAGTCGCCAGTGGTTTTTCTTTCATCATCTCAAAATAAAGGAAGTGCAATGACGCCAAAACGCTATCAATCACACCACACAGTGAGTTTTTCTGAGTGCGATGGCACCTCACGGACAATTTGTGGGTTCTTCCCGCTCCAATAACAACAATTTAGTGTATTGACAAAGCCACTGAGGCAAAAATGCTCCTTGCCTGAGAAAATGATTTTTCCGGTGAAATTAATATCAGAATCCAACTGTTGTGTGGCTCAATCAGCAAATTCACGATACAGTCTGTGATCATTTGACTTCAGCTCTTGAGTCAGTACAACTTAAAATGGATGCAAACCCAAATCCTTTTACAAGATTCTCCAGGTTGATGTCTCAGATAGGCGCAACCTTTGAGTTCATATTGAAACTGACACACTTGGCTCTTCCTCAGTATTGGCCACTATTGCTGTGATATTTTCCACACTTCACGCTTTCCATTGTCTTCTTGGTAGCTTCTGGTTGTACAGAGTGAAATCTCTCTAAATTGTGGCCATAGTACAGCATAAGCCTGACTGGAGAAACGTAGGTGGTGACGTAATTCTCCGGTGAACAAACGGTGAGTACCCACAACTGAGCTGTCACTTTGGTGAAATTTTTTGATGATTTCCAAGTATTCAAGAAGCATGAGCTCTTGCATGGGGTAACAGCAAATTGTACTGGATATTTCCACACATGAAAGTACACAAAAAATATATTAGAAACTGGAAATTATCATTTTAAAAGTATCAGTCTTAATGGAAGTTCCTTTATATGGCTCTGTAAATTTCTGTATGTAATGATGACAGGATTTCATTGTTTGTTTGAAATAATTAATAAGATTTGTTAAATATTTTAACAAATACAACCTGCTGAGCACCAAACGTGTAAGAGTTTCAAGTAATGAAATATCATATGAAAATTTGATGGAAAAGAAAGCATTAATTATTAATTTATTGCCTGGAATCGTAAGATGATATTGCACCTTCTGTTTAATTATTCTTTTTGCTGTAATGTAACATTTCAAAAACTGAAATTAGATAATTGCAGAGCTATGCTAATTGTATTTCAGTGGTATGTTCATCAGTTACTTATTGTTTTCATGTACCTACTCTTGTTGTTACTATCACAACCATTTAAGAATTCACTGTAATTATTTGCAGGATTGGATTCAGAAGCTGTCTGTTCTTTACATGCTGCCTTAGAGATGAAAAATAGTGGAAAACATGAAAAAGCATTAAAGTTATTTGAACATGCCGTTGCTCTTGCTCCGAAGCATCCTGATATCTTAAACCATTATGGTGAATTTTTAGAACAAACTCAAAATGATGTTGTAATGGCTGATCAGTTGTACTTTAGAGCACTAACTGTATCACCTAGCCATTCAGGAGCCCTGGCTAATAGACAACGAACAGCTCGTATTGTTGAAGAAATGGATCGACTTACTTTAGGAAGAATTGATGAAAAACGTGATCGACTGTCGGCAATTCCAGATTCTAATTCAGCTTTTCGCCGTGCTAAAAAGGAAGCATATTTTCAGGTAATGTTGTTTTATTTATTGTTTATACTTTTGACCAGCAGAAAAGGAAAAAAAAGTTCAGTCAGTATAGAAGTTAGTTAGTTTCAAAACATCTCTTGTGTTCCCACTTTTCTGTGGACATTAAATTGAATATTGTGTTTGCCACATGGGCTCAAAAAGTTGTAATATGTTTTTAAAGGGATAGTCCTGTGCCAGAAGTGCTGTGCAGAGTGTAGGTATTTGTATCAGTGTACTCAGAAAAATAGCTTTATTAATAGTAGAAAAATTTACTCATTCCCATCTTGCCCCTTATATCTGTTTACCTGATTGTTGCTCCTCCTTCACAGAGGGGTAAATAGTCCAAATTTAGCATTACCCAAGAAACATCACAGGGAGGTGCACTAACATACAATGTACTTAGAAATGTTTTTAAGTTTGTGAGGAACAAAGGGATTCCATTCTATTTGGGTTAGCTTCCAGTTGCAACCAGTATGATTTGAAAACTGCTGAGATGCAACACAATTAATGTTAGTCTGTAATTACATCTAATGTGCTTTATGCTCCTCCACGATTTTTGAAGCTTACTGAGAGTCGTGTCTCACAGTTTAAAATTATAATCACTGTTGTTTGGGAATTTTCTTCTTCTTCTCTTCTCCTTCAGATAAACTGTTACACAAAGACAATATCTTTGCTGATCTTTGAGAAAAATTACTTTTTCCCCCTCATGCATTAATTCATTAATTAGTAATCAAATTGTAATATGAGTAAAATTTCAAGTTTCTTGATTTAAAACATTGTACACAATAAATTTGAATAAAAATGCCTTCAGTCACAATTTTTTTCGCATTATTAAATTACACAATGTATTTCGGGCTCTGTGGGCCCATCTTCAGGTGGAAATCGTCTAATACCTAATTTACATTTGCACTTGAGTTAGATTAAATGCATTTTCTGAACAAACAAGGAAGAACATTTTTAACCTTTTGATGTCAGCATACATTGGTTTATTCATACTGTTGTCGTACACCATGTCACTCAAGGTGTATGTTTGTGTACAACTCATTGTATGAAAAAACCAACTTGTGCTGACCTCAAAAGATTAAAAATGTTCTTCCCTCTTCGTTCAGAAAATGCATTTCACCTCATTCCAGAGCAAATGTAAATTATATATTAGAGGAATTGCACCCGAAGATGGATCCACAGGGTCTAAAATGCATTGTGCCAGTTAATAAAACACAAAAAAATGAAACTCAAGGCATTTTAATTCAAATTTTATATGTATGGAGTACAATCTCATTCAAACCTGCAAAATATGGATAAAAATGGAAAAACCTTTTATTAATTAAGAAAAAGAAAACACAAAACTGGAAAAAAAAGGAAGAATGTCATTCACTTGGATGAGTCTTGTTTCATGCAGTTTCCTAGTTCTGGAATTTATACCTAGCGTATCCTGTTCCAAGTCATCAATGGAGACTTCTTGGTGCCAAAAGTGAAGCATGGTGGGGGTTCATTGATTGTTTGGGCAGTTATATTGCAGTATTCCTTGACCCCTGTGGTTACTTTGCAAGCTGGCATTACTGCAAAGGGTTGTTTAACTACACTCCTGGAAATTGAAATAAGAACACCGTGAATTCATTGTCCCAGGAAGGGGAAACTTTATTGACACATTCCTGGGGTCAGATACATCACATGATCACACTGACAGACCCACAGGCACATAGACACAGGCAACAGAGCATGCACAATGTCGGCACTAGTACAGTGTATATCCACCTTTCGCAGCAATGCAGGCTGCTATTCTCCCATGGAGACGATCGTAGAGATGCTGGATGTAGTCCTGTGGAACGGCTTGCCATGCCATTTCCACCTGGCGCCTCAGTTGGACCAGCGTTCGTGCTGGACGTGCAGACCGCGTGAGACGACGCTTCATCCAGTCCCAAACATGCTCAATGGGGGACAGATCCGGAGATCTTGCTGGCCAGGGTAGTTGACTTACACCTTCTAGAGCACGTTGGGTGGCACGGGATACATGCGGACGTGCATTGTCCTGTTGGAACAGCAAGTTCCCTTGCCGGTCTAGGAATGGTAGAACGATGGGTTCGATGACGGTTTGGATGTACCGTGCACTATTCAGTTACCCCTCGACGATCACCAGTGGTGTACGGCCAGTGTAGGAGATCGCTCCCCACACCATGATGCCGGGTGTTGGCCCTGTGTGCCTCGGTCGTATGCAGTCCTGATTGTGGCGCTCACCTGCACGGCGCCAAACACGCATACGACCATCATTGGCACCAAGGCAGAAGCGACTCTCATCGCTGAAGACGACACGTCTCCATTTGTCCCTCCATTCACGCCTGTCGCGACACCACTGGAGGCGGGCTGCACGATGTTGGGGCGTGAGCGGAAGACGGCCTAATGGTGTGCGGGACCGTAGCCCAGCTTCATGGAGACGGTTGCGAATGGTCCTCGCCGATACCCCAGGAGCAACAGTGTCCCTAATTTGCTGGGAAGTGGCGGTGCGGTCCCCTACGGCACTGCGTAGGATCCTACGGTCTTGGCGTGCATCCGTGCGTCGCTGCGGTCCGGTCCCAGGTCGACGGGCACGTGCACCTTCCGCCGACCACTGGCGACAACATCGATGTACTGTGGAGACCTCACGCCCCACGTGTTGAGCAATTCGGCGGTACGTCCACCCGGCCTCCCGCATGCCCACTATACGCCCTCGCTCAAAATCCGTCAACTGCACATACGGTTCACGTCCACGCTGTCGCGGCATGCTACCAGTGTTAAAGAATGCGATGGAGCTCCGTATGCCACGGCAAACTGGCTGACACTGACGGCGGCGGTGCACAAATGCTGCGCAGCTAGCGCCATTCGACGGCCAACACCGCGGTTCCTGGTGTGTCCGCTGTGCCGTGCGTGTGATCATTGCTTGTGCAGCCCTCTCGCAGTGTCCGGAGCAAGTATGGTGGGTCTGACACACCGGTGTCAATGTGTTCTTTTTTCCATTTCCAGGAGTGTATTTTGGGTAATCAGAGCCACCCCATGGTACAGTTTTTGTTCCTCAATGGTGATGTTGTATTCCAAGATGACAGGACCACAGTTAACTCGCTCTCATTGTCCAGGACTGGTTTTGTGAGCACGAGAATGAATAGTTGCAACACCCTTGACCACCACAGTCACCATACTCAATATTATTGAGCTTTTGTGGTCTGCTTTGGAGAGAAGGGTGCATGATACCTATCCACCTCTATCATCGTGACCTGAACTTGCCATTATTTTACCAGAAGAATGGATAATATTCCCTTGAAAACCATACAGGACCTGCATTTATCCTCTCCAAGACAACTGGAAGCTGTTTTTCTACACTATAGTATAATCCTGCACCACATGGGTCATTCCCATGTGGACAACCAAAATGCAAGACCTGTCCCATACACTCACCGACCACCTTTTACTGCAGTCCGTTAACAGCCATTTCTTACCCTATAAAAGCAGTCTTGAGATATACCAGATACGCTGCAATTAACTGTGCAGCATTATATGTGGGCAAAACATGTTACCAACTGTCTACTGGCAACTGTCCAGTTGCCGAACATGCTGCACACCACAATGAAAATGACTTCAGCAGCTGTTCTACTGCACCAGCCATTTGGATACCTCCTTCCAACATTAGTTTCTCTGAATTCGGAGGTGGAAATTGTGTTTCCAGTATGCCCTACATTCTCACAATCCTCTTGGCCCAAACCTCTGCTAACCTGTTTCTCTCTGCCTCACCTTAACTTTTGCCCTTCCCTTCCCTTTCCTCTTCTGTCATTGTCTGCACCAGACTGTGTTCAGATTTTTCTCACCACTCGCCTCCCCCCCCCCCCCCCCACACCCCCCCCTCCACCGCCCCATCTTTTGGGTGAGGACAACTTCCTGGGTGCGTTTTCCACCATGCACTTTGCAGTGTCGCTTCCTGCATCAACAATGACCATGGACTTCTTTGCAACTGATATCCAACACGGTATCCAGTCCATTGTGGTGGGGCCGCCATGTACCCTGCTGGTTGTAGCCTTGTAACCACACTGGGATCGCTCTGCTGATGCCTGCACCATTAACTCTCCACGTATGCCAAGGGGTAGATGCACATCCCCCTGGCAATGGCCTTCCTACCAGGTGGCCTTTGCTGTGGCTGGGTGGCACCCGTGGGGATGGCCCTTGGTCGGAGTGGGTGGCATCAGGACGGATGACATGGGATGAAGCATAGTCCATTGTCTTTTGCTGGTGGTGAATCACCAGCAGTCTCTAAGCATTCACTAGCTCAATTCAACGCACAGAAGTACGGCTGCAAATCATTCCCATCGCTGGCCGCACCATGGGAGGAATGTCAGGCTAAGGATGGCAGCGGATCTTGTTTGCCCTGGTACCTTGTATGTTCGAGAGCTGATGGGGAATCTTTCATGATGATGAAGCCTCAGCTTTTTGTTGAGCATTTAGAGGACAAGTTTAGGGAGGTGGAGGGATTGTCCAAAATGAGATCTGGATCAGTCTTGATCAAAACAGCATCTTCTGCCCAGTCACGGACGCTACTCACTTGTGACAAGCTGGGGGATGTTTGTGTAACCATCACACCCCATAAGAGCTTAAATATGGTCCAGGGTATCATATTTCACAGGGACCTTTTTCTGCAGTCTGACAATGAGCTGCACCCCAATTTAGAGCGGTGAGGTGTACATCTCGTCTGGCGTGTCCATCAGGGTCTGAGGGATAATCAGGTTGCCACCAGTGCCTTCATCTTGGCCTTCGAGGGTGATACATTGCCCGAGAAGATCAAGGTGATGGTTTACCGCTGCGGCATAAGGCCCTATATCCCTCCCCCGATGCAGTGCTTTAAGTGCTGGAAGTTTGGCGATATGTCTTCCTGCTGCACTTCCAGCATCACATGTCGAGATCGTAGAAATCCATCACATCCCAATAC
Source organism: Schistocerca serialis cubense (assembly GCF_023864345.2). Classification (NCBI taxonomy): domain Eukaryota; kingdom Metazoa; phylum Arthropoda; class Insecta; order Orthoptera; family Acrididae; genus Schistocerca; species Schistocerca serialis. The sequence continues at coordinate 60,460,882 of NC_064642.1, read as the reverse complement.
TCCATGTGCCTCACCTCCCATCAGTGTCAACTGCTAGCCAGACTGCAGGATTTTACAGAAATAGAGAAAAATAGTAGAATATAAGACCCGGGACTGACTGACCTACACTGAGGCTAAGAGTAAATTTGAACACCTACATCCTGTATGTGTGACATCATCTTACGCCGCCACTACAACAGTTCCGGCCCCATCAGCTCCGCCAACCCCAGTAACCTCTCAGGCCTGGAAGACTACACCTGCTTCCTTGATGGTGGGGGGCATTTCCCTCCCTGTTTCTCCCGCACCATCTACTTCAGGAGCAACACCCATTCCCCCCCCCCCCTCCCCCAAACCATCAGGGATGTCCGTCCTCATTTCTAAGCCGGAGAAGTAAGTCTTCTTCGGCTTCTCTCGCTAGGAAGGGGTCCCTTGGGTCACTCCCATCTCAGGTTTCTGCTGGTGGGAAAGAAGACACCCTCCTGTGGCTGAAGAGCTCAAAAGCAGCCGATCATAGGCCTTCATGCTCATCCTCAGTCCTGGAGACTGAGTCAGTGAAGTCCTCCCAGCCAGGGAAACACAAGGAGCAGCAAGACAAATCGAAAAAGAAGACCCCTAAGACCAAGGAAATCGCAGTGGCACCCACACCACCACTACCTACAAGCTCTGCGTCTGAGGATGCGGTGGAGATTCTGGCATCAGCTGAGGACCTAGATCTTGAAATTGCGTGCTTATAGGATATTGTCTCAGTTATGTGGTTGGATTCATGATTTCCTGTCAGAGAGGTCAAAGTTTGTAGTAATTGACGGAAAGTCATTAAGTGAGGCAGAAGCGATTTCTGGTGTTCCGCAAGGTAGTTTTATAGGCCCTCTGCTGTTCCTTATCTATATAAATGATTTAGGAGATGAATATTAGCAGCCATCTTAGGTTGTTTGCAGATAATGCTGTCATTTATCATCTAGAAAGTCATCATAAGATGAAAACAAATTGCAAAACGATTTGCGGTGTGGAAATTGGCAATTGACTCTAAATAAAGAATCGTGTGAGGTCATCCACATGAATGCTAAAAGGAATCCGTTAAACTTGTGTTACACAATAAATCAGTGAAATCTAAATGCCATAAATTCAACTAAATACATAGGAATTACAATTACAAACAGCTTAAATTGGAAAGAACACATAGAAAATATCATAGGGAAGACAAACCAAAGACTGCTTTTTATTGGCAGAATGTAAAATATTTACTAAAGAGATTACCTACACTATGCTTGTACATCCTCTTTTTGGGATACTGTTGTGCAGTTTGAGATCCTTACCAGATAGGATTGACAGTGTAAACTGAGAAAGTTCAAAGAAGAGCAGCACATTTTGTATTATTGTGAAATAGGGGAGAGAGAGTCACTGACACGAGACAGGATTTGGGGTGAATGTAATTAAAAAAAGGCATTTTTCGTAGTAACAGGATCTTCTGACAATATTTCAGTTACCAGCTTTCTCCGCCGAATGTGAAAATATTTTGTTGATGCTCACCTACATAGGAAGAAACGATCATAATAATAAAATAAGGGAAATCAGAATTGGCACATAAAGCTGTAGGTGTTCGTTTTTTCTGTGCACTGTTTGAGATTGGAATAATAAAGAATTATTGTGAAGGTGCCATGCACTTTGTTGTAATACTTTGCAGAGTACCCATGTAGATGTAGATGTAGACAGCAGCTCCTCGTGGTATGGCAGCTCAGTAAATTCCTCACTGCTCCAAATTCACCTGCATACCATACTGTTACTCTTCTGTCTCTGGAATACCATTACTCCAATCACACACAAACAAGCCCATTTGGGATCTACATGCAGCATATGAAGGAATCATTTGGTGTAAAGCAAGTACAACCCCAACTTCAGGGTTTTAAGCACTCTCCACACTGGTTACTGCAATGGCCCAGATTAATTTTAGGTTTAGCGCAGTACAGGATAGGTTTCACTCCTGGTTATGTCTTTAATACTTTATTTGATGACGAGCACCACAACTCTGTATCTGTATTTATGGATGGATATAAACTCTGTTAGTTGCTCTTTAGTTTCCCCTGATCATGTCCTCAAGGTCCTACTGCCTCAAGACTTTACATGGAATTATATGCAATATAGCAGGCATGGAGAAGATGCAACATGTTTAAAGTGCTGAATTTCTTTTCTCATCTGATTCCCTTAGTGGCTTTAATTCTCTACTGTGCTTACAGCAGGTAAACTACCCAGCAGGTAAATTAATCCAGATTATCCATCAATACAAAGGCTGGGGAAAGAGGTATCCTTCTGCTGGGTGCCAGGGCACGTGGGTATTGTAGGGAACAAAATGCCGGATATAGCAGCCAAGGAGGTATGTTGCGATCCTCAGTTAGTTCAGTGTGACATCCCCCTGTATGCCATTGCCTCACTGTTGAGGTACAAAGTCATGCATTGATGGGAAGAGGAATGGCTGGAAATGACAGTTAATAAGCTTGTCTAGTAAAGTCCACAGCTGCCTACCTCCTTACAGCCTTGCAGGTGGGATGAGGTCCTCCTTTCTCATTTTCGCATAGGCCACAGGCCTATGACACTTGGGTTTTTGCTCCGGCAACAGGTGTGGCATGGTTTAATAGATTGTGTTTTATTTTTGGACCAAAAGACAGCAGGTCATTTGCCGACATATGTGCACTCTGTTTTAGCTAACAATGAAACGAATGTGGTACGACTTTTAAGGTTTTGTGAATTGTTCAGTTTGCTCAGTAAAATCATAGGCCAATGTTTTTAATGTGTTGTTGGGTTGGCTGGTTCATCCACATTTTTGCTAAATGAACAGCCAGCTACACATTCCTGTGAATCTGTTTTAGGTTCACTCTTGTCTTCCTTAGTTTTACTTGACGGTTTTAGAACATATGAACACTTTTAATGCTGTCTTCCTGGATGTGAGCTAATGTGATTGTGCAGATGATAATGGACGAGACTGGGTAAAAGTGAGTGCTATTTTATCTTTGACTGATTTTTATCCAGTTTTATCGCATTTCCTCCATTTCAACCACATTTGTTTCTACTGATTTTGTAAGGATGCTGATAACCTCGTTGTGCAGCACCCTTAACACACACACACACACACACACACACACACACACACACACACACACACACACACACAATTCACTAGCAGTTGATTCGCTTTTGTTGGATATTAGTGTGTGTTTTTATCGGTAGTTGAACTTCTTATTACTGTGGAGAACATTGCTATAATTTCTGAATTCATGGCTAGAATTGACAGATCAAGGAGTGAGAGCTTAACTTATTTGTTTCGCACAGAATGCATTCATTGTTATATTTGCCTCAGCTTATTCTCAGGACAGTATTCTACTCCGTTGTAGGCCAAGAATTAACGAAGTACACTCCTGGAAATGGAAAAAAGAACACATTGACACCGGTGTGACAGACCCACCATACTTGCTCCGGACACTGCGAGAGGGCTGTACAAGCAATGATCACACGCATGGCACAGCGGACACACCAGGAACCGCGGTGTTGGCCGTCGAATGGCGCTAGCTGCGCAGCATTTGTGCACCGCCGCCGTCAGTGTCAGCCAGTTTGCCGCGGCATACGGAGCTCCATCGCAGTCTTTAACACTGGTAGCATGCCGCGACAGCGTGGACGTGAACCGTATGTGCAGTTGACGGACTTTGAGCGAGGGCGTATAGTGGGCATGCGGGAGGCCGGGTGGACGTACCGCCGAATTGCTCAAGATGTGGGGCGTGAGGTCTCCACAGTACATCGATGTTGTCGCCAGTGGTCGGCGGAAGGTGCACGTGCCCGTCGACCTGGGACCGGACCGCAGCGACGCACGGATGCACGCCAAGACCGTAGGATCCTACACAGTGCCGTAGGGGACCGCACCGCCACTTCCAGGCAAATTAGGGACACTGTTGCTCCTGGGGTATGGGCGAGGACCATTCGCAACCGTCTCCATGAAGCTGGACTACGGTCCCGCACACCGTTAGGCCGTCTTCCGCTCACGCCCCAACATCGTGCAGCCCGCCTCCAGTGGTGTCGCGACAGGCGTGAATGGAGGGACGAATGGAGACGTGTCGTCTTCAGCGATGAGAGTCGCTTCTGCCTTGGTGCCAATGATGGTCGTATGCGTGTTTGGCGCCGTGCAGGTGAGCGCCACGATCTGGACTGCATACGACCGAGGCACACAGGGCCAACACCCGGCATCATGGTGTGGGGAGCGATCTCCTACACTGGCCGTACACCACTGGTGATCGTCGAGGGGACACTGAATAGTGCACGGTACATCCAAACCGTCATCGAACCCATCGTTCTACCATTCCTAGACCGGCAAGGGAACTTGCTGTTCCAACAGGACAATGCACGTCCGCATGTATCCCGTGCCACCCAACGTGCTCTAGAAGGTGTAAGTCAACTACCCTGGCCAGCAAGATCTCCGGATCTGTCCCCCATTGAGCATGTTTGGGACTGGATGAAGCGTCCTCTCACGCGGTCTGCACGTCCAGCACGAACGCTGGTCCAACTGAGGCGCCAGGTGGAAATGGCATGGCAAGCTGTTCCACAGGACTACATCCAGCATCTCTACGATCGTCTCCATGGGAGATTAGCAGCCTGCATTGCTGCGAAAGGTGGATATACACTGTACTAGTGCCGACATTGTGCATGCTCTGTTGCCTGTGTCTATGTGCCTGTGGTTCTGTCAGTGTGATCATGTGATGTATCTGACCCCAGGAATGGGTCAATAAAGTTTCCCCTTCCTGGGACAATGAATTCACGGTGTTCTTATTTCAATTTCCAGGAGTGTATATACATAGCACCCACGCAGGTACCTCCTTTTGCAAAGTTTCCCATCTTGAAGACACACATTGCCCATTGTGCTGGTTCCACACATAAAACTAAATAATAAATCCAGAATGTACTTGTGCTGTTCTGTTTAATCATTGGTTTTATTATTTTTCTCCTTTATGAGCATCAATCATCAGTAAGGCACATGTAGGGATACACAGTGCTCTTCCAGAGTGATATGTAACACTACAACAAATGGTTTAAAATGATTTTTCTTTCATACTTGTTAATTAGAAGTATCCTTCTGCCTCAAATTTCATTCAGTTCTTGTGGTCAGTGATGCTACAACAGCTTTGTAGACAGTGATTCCTGACTCCGTGTTCATCGAATTGAGAAGTTTGAGTCTTTTTGTTACTAACAAATCAGTAAGTTCCCCTAAAGAGTGAGCTTTCTCATCAACTGCTTCGAGTAAATTTCAGAAAATACATTTAGTACAGCATCATAAGAGTCTTAGTCCTTGCCTTTGTCTCCCTGTCTATAGGTGGCGGAGTGGAATCTCCCCTTATCACTGTGGCATGATTGGGAAGGTAATTAGTGACATTTTCCAGGCATGCTCAGAAATATTCCACCACTTTGATACTTGATGTAGTAATAACCAATTACTATTTTAGGCTAGTATTAGCTACTTATTTTCACTTGGATACCTTGCATTCTGATTCCGTCTTTATCTCACTAGAAATTAGTGTTTTGCGCAGCAGTAAATACATCCCCACCATTGGTACGCATCCTACCCTTTCGAGATAAACTGCATTCCACAGTTAATATTTCATTGATATTTACTTTGAATTTCAGCCAACTTTCTGTTACTAGTATTAAATGTGTGGTGTTACTGTTAATGAGTGACCTTCGTTATGGGACAGTACCTTGAATGTTCTTTTTCTGATCTAAGATGATACTTATTCCATATCACAACTACTGCAGCCCTCAACGAACCATGGAACAAGATGAGGAGGGAAGTGAAGTGCCTCAGTGATACAGGCAGCCGTACCATAGGTGCAACTACAACAGTGGGGTACCAATAGAGTGACCAGACAAACAGGGGGTTCCTGAACAGGGGTAAGAGCCTTTTCCGTAGTCTGGGCAATTGTCTGATATGGCTTTGCAACATTATGCAACGTGGCATAGTTGTACTGGTGCTGAGTACAGCTGAAAGCGAGGTGAAACCAAAGCTGTTATTTTTTTCTTAGGGCTCGCAGCTCTGCACATGGTGGAATAAAAGTGGAATCAACTTGGGTAAAATAATCCAGAGGTAAAATAATCTCCCATTCTGATCTGCAGGCATGGCTACAAAGAAGGATGTAGCCATCAGGAAAAACAAAACTGGCGCCCTGGGTTGGAGCACGAAATGTTAGAACTCTTAGCTGGGCTGTGAGGTTACACGAATTTAAAAAGGGCAATGGATAGGTCGAAGTCAAATATAGTGCAGATTAGCAAGTGTGGTAGCATGAATAATAGACCTTCTGGTCAGGTCAGAACAGGGTTTTCAACGCCAAATCCAATACGACGCGGGAGTTGGCCTAATAATGAATAAGCAAGTAGTAATGTCGGTAAGCAACTATAACGAGCATGCCAAATTCATTATATGATGCAAGATGGGCATAAGGCCAACACCCACCACTGTAGATCAAATTTACATGACACCTAGCTCTTAATCGAGATTGAGAGAATGTATGATGAGATAAAGGAAATTATTGAAATAGTTACAGGAGATTAAAGTTTAGTTGAAATGTGTGGCTGGAATTAAGTAGTAGGAAAAGGAATGGAATGAAAAATAGCTGGAGAACATGGACTGGGGAAAAGGAATGAAAGAAAAACAGCTGTGTAGAATTTTGCACAGAGCATAATTTGATGATTTTCTTCAGTCAGCCATTAACAGCATCAATATATTTGTTGAAATGTATGATGGCTGTAACCCTGGCTTGTTAGTCAGTTTGTTCATGACCAACTTTGGTCATAATTTCATTTTCGCAGTGCTATACACTCTAAACGAAAGCAACAGAAAATAGCGAAATTTGAAACCAAAATACAATTTACCCAGGAAATCATTATTGAAGAATTTAAATACTTACAGAAAATATCTTTTATAGAGGCAACATCACACGACATTCATGATTTTAAATGTGGCATGAAAAACACTGAATGACATAAAAAATTTAAGAAACATTAGTACTCAGCATTACGACACTGTCTCAAACAGCAAGAAGTAGACTACTGATAGTCCATATTTTAAGTGCAATCTAAAAGGTCACAAAGCTAAGCCAAAGGTCATATGAATAAAGTGAAGTACGACATAATATCCTTACAGAGAGGTACACAATCAGTGAAAAAATGAGGTATTAGTCAAACAATTGATGACATAATAGTGGATCTCACCAGTATGGGAGTCCAGGGGTGGAAAAGAGCAGCAGATACCTAAGACATGTGGAGGAATATCAGTGAAGAAGAAGTAGTCAAACAAGGGTTGTGATAATATGCAGTTATCTTATACATCATTTTTATACAAGTCAAAAGGAGTGTAATAAAAATAAAAAAAAAATTGTCATACTGACAGTATGTCTTAATCAAGTAAAACATCTGGAAAATAATCAGTATCAGCCATAAGCTAAAATTTGGTCCTGATTCCACACCTATGCATAGGTCTGTTAAAAGGAAAAATACTTGGGCGTGTAAGCCAACATCCTAACACATCATATTGAAATCTGATCAAATAGTAAAAGCAGTGTACATCTACATACATACTCCACAAGCCATCATATGGTGCATGGTAGAGGGTAGCCTGTACCACTACTTGTCATTTCCCCTCCTCTTACACTGGCAAATAGAGTGAGGGAAAAACGAGTGTCTGTACGCCTCTTATGATCCCTAATTTCCGTATCTTATCTTTGTTGTCCTTATACGTGATGTATGTTGGTGGCAGTAGAATCGTTCAGCAGTCAGCTTCAAATGCCAGTTGTCTAAATTTTCTCAATAATGTTTCTCAAAAAGAAGATTGCATTCCCTCCAGGGATTCCATGTAGCATAAAATCCGAATGATCAAGTACCTTTATTATTATGTCTTGCATAAAACAGTTAGACTAAACCGAAAATAACAAGAAGATTTTATGACAAAAATGGATCAATGTCAATTCTTAAGCTCAAAACATAATGTACCAACAGAAGCTAGATTTAAATCACATATGATGGTGTCATTGGTATTATGTATAGTATAATGAGATATATATGGAGAGAGACCAATAGCATGTACTCTTAAACAGTAATAACATTCTCTCTTACATTAAGCCATACTTTACTTTACTTTACATGTGGCAAGGGCATTATCAACCATACACCTGCTGTATAAGCCTCTTCCACTTCTGCCTGTCCAATGCGCTGTTTGTCCAGTTGCTGCTGCTGTTCATCCTCATTGTGTCCTCCTGAATGTTATCCCGCCATCTGATTCTGTGTCTCCCTCTTCCTCTCGTTCCATTTGTTGTTCTGCAGAATGCCATTCTAGGTAGTCTATTCCCTGTCATTCTTGCTATATGGCCTGCACAATTCAACCTTCTCCTCTTGAGCACTTCAACAATGTTACGATGTTTGTACAGATCTCTTAATTCTTCATTTCTTCTTATTCTTCATTCCATGTTATTTTCGTCATATACCAGTCCAAAAATTTTCCTTAGTACTTTTCTTTCGAATGTTAACAGTTTTTCTTCATCTTTCTTTCTAAATATTAATGTTTCACATCCGTTTAACATCACAGGTATAATGGTCGATTGATATAAGTGGATTTTGAAGTTACTGCTAAGTGATCTCTTTCTTAGAATTTTGATGAAACTAAAAAGTGTCTTGTTTGCTGTTGATAAATGGGCATCTATTTTTATATCTGTTCTGTTGTTATTACTAAAAGGACTTCCTAGGTACTTGAAGTGGTCAACAGTCTTGATATTGAATCCATCTACAGTCAGAGATGCATCTTTTCTGGTTTTCTTACTTATGGGTAGGTATTCTGTCTTTTCTTCATTAACATGTAATCCTGTTTTCGCAGCACTTTTGTAGTAATTTTGCATCATTCTGATTAATTCTCTTTTGGAACTACTTATTAGTGCTACATCATCTGCATAGGCAAGTCGTGTAATATTCACATCCTGTAGCTGGATCCCTTGTGGACAGGTTTTAGAAAATTCTCTATCAATCTTCTCTAGGACAAGGTTAAATAAAATAGGTGAAATGGCATCCCCTTGTCTCAGTCCAGTGAACACCTTAAAATCTTCAGTTTCTCCTACTGGTGTCTTTATGCGACATATAGTTTCATCTATAAACATTTTAACTAATCTGATTAATTTTGATGGTATTTCAGAGTCCTTCATTATATTTAGGAGTGTCTGTCGGTGTATGCTTCATAGGCCTTTTTAAAATCTACGAATAAACTGTGGACATCTACATTGAATTCCCACGCCTTCTCAGTTACTTGTCTTAGGGTGAATAAGTGATCTAATGTGGATCTGTTTCTGCAGAAACCACATTGGTAGTCCCCAATCAGTTCTTCTGTTATTGGTATCAGCCTGTTTAATAGGCAGCTCAATAACATTTTGTAGGTGACATCCAGTAAGGCAATTCGTCTGTAGTTATCACAAACTAGTGGGTCATTCTTCTTAAATATGGGGCACACAATTGCAGTTTTCCAATCTGCAGAAATGGTTTCTGTCTCCCAAATTGTTTCTATTAATGCCTGTATTTCTAATTCCAGTTGTGGGCCTCCATTCTTTAATAACTCAGCGTATATCTTGTCCTCGCCACAAGCCTTGTTATTCTTTAATTTCTTTATTGCTTTCTGTATTTCATTTACTGATGGGGTAGGAACTGTATCAGCTGTATCAATTGTATCAGGTTCTTCCAATTTAAAGTAAGCGTGTGGGTCATTGCAGCTGAGAAGTTGTGAAAAGTATGTCTTCCATCTGTTTTGTATGTCACTTTTGTTGGTCAATATTTTCCCATATTGATCCTTTATAAAGCCATATGTGAACAAAATGTCCAGTAGTATCTATATACAAAATCACAATCGCAGTGCCTATCTGTCAGGGATCTACCACTAACAAACTTCATTCTCCAAAACTGTCAGTGATCCAACCTTACCATATTTATCAATCAGGTTAGCAGAGCCCAAATGTCAAATCTCTATAAGTAATTAAAGGTATAAATCTGATCTGTCAAAAGAAAACATTTTACATTACACATAAAAATATCATACAGCCACTTATAAAAATACGTATACCGCAATCCGAGGTATAATGAAAAGGCTGTGTAAAAGAAACAAGAGCATCTGAACATAAATAGTGAAATCATAAATTTATGTAGCTTGACCAGGAGAGCTAATTACCTAAAAATAAGCTATTAGATGGATGAAAAATCTACTCACCAAGTGGCAGCAGGAGAACACACATAAACAAAGGTTTCATGTATCAAACTTTCAGAGCGAATGGCCCCTTCTTCCGGCAGAAGGGTTAAGGGTAAGGAAGAGGGGCGAAGGAAAAGGATGGTAAGTTTCCCTTGATCCCGGGTTCTGGGTGACTTCACCGAACTCTAAACCTTTTCCTAAACCTCTCCAGTCTTTTTCCTTCTCCCCTCTTCCTTCCCCTTCCATGCTTCTGCTGGAAGGAGCAGCCACTGGCTCCTAAAGCTTGCATAAGTAAAACTTTTTTTTATATACGTGTTCTTCTGCCACCACATGGTGAGTAGAGTTTTGATCTATATAATTACATTACATTGTAAAAAATTAATTATTTTTGTTGTTATAAATTGCATTATGACACTGTGAATGAAACTGCCCTATAAGTATCAGTTTAAAGACGTTATCAGCAGATTGTATCTGTCAGCGATTTGGCAGTAAATGACTTGATTTACGTAGAATACAAGGGATTTAACTTTTTTTCGTATAATTATGTAAATGTTGTAAGATAAAATGATTTGTATGTGTAAGGATTTAAAAGGAAAAGTGAAGGAAGTTGGGGGGGGGGGGGGGGGGGGTTAAGATTACTACAATAATATATATCCTCCATGCAAGCTGTGGCTGTACCACAGCAGGTACCTTATTTGTCAATTAGACTATGTGTTTAGATGATTTGACTATTACATCCACATTGAGAATCAGAAGACATACATATGTCAGTCAGTGCTAATATAAAACATAGATGTGAAGTGCTGAACAGAGTATCACTTATTGCATCCTATTTTACGTTATTAATTTGTGTGTGTATACAATGTTTTTGTGTGATACGATCATACGTGATTTAAATCTTGTGTCTCATGGTAGATCAGATTTATCTTTTAGGTTTGCACTTAGACTTGACATGTCAGCCGATTTTTCTATATGACTTTTTCTCTATAATCTCACTGTTTCATTCAGGGACATGATAATACAAGGTACTTCATCAAAGAATGGAAAATCCAGGATGGAATGTACCAATATTATGAAAAGAAAGTTGCCGTTCACCATATACAGGAGATATTGAGCCCCAGATAGGCACAACAAAGAGACTGACAAATAAGCTTTCAGCCAGCAAGGCCTTCATTGAAAATAGGTGAGACACACACACACACACACACACACACACACACACACACACACACACACACCTGCAGTCTGTGCCAACTGAAGCCACACACCGGGCAGTAGCACTGGTACATGATTGGGGAGACAACCAAGTGGTGGTAAGGAGGAGGTTGGGGTGGGGAGGGGGACAGATGGTGGGGTGAGGTTGGGGGATAGTGAAGTGCTACTGGGGAGCAGGCAGAGACAAGGTGAGAGATGGTAGGGCAGCTATGTGCATTCAGAAGGTTAGATGGTGGGCAGGGGAGAGGTGCAGGGGGTCGGGGACAGTGGAAAAGGAAAGAAGTAAAAAGACTGGGTGCAATGGTGGAATGGGGTTGTGTAGTGCTGGAATGGAACAGGGGAGGGGCTGGATGACTGAGGACAATGATTAACGAAGGTTGAGGCCAGAAGGGTTACGGGAATGTAGGATATTGTGGGGAAAGTTTCCACCTGTGCAATTCAGAAAAGGTGGGAAGGATCCATATGGCACAAGCTGTGAAGCATTCATTGAAATGAAAGTTGTCTTGGTGGGCAGCATGCTCTGCAACAGGGTAGTCCACTTGTTTCTTGGGCAGAGCTCGTTCATGCGGATAGACAGTTTGTTGGTTGTCATGCCGACATAGAATGCAGCACAGTAGATGCAACTTGTTGATAACATGACTGGTTTCACAGGTTGCCCTGCCTTTAACAGGATAGGTGATGCTTGTGACTGGATTGGAGTAGGTGGTGGTGGGAGGGTGTATTGGACAGGTCTTGCATCTAGGTCTGTTACAGGGACATGAGCCACGAGATAGAGGGTTGGGAGCAGGAGTTGTGTAGGGATGGACAAGTATATTGAGTAGGTTCGGTGGACAGCAGAATACCACTGTGGGAGGGGTGGGAAGGATAATAGGCAAGGCGTTTCTCATCTCAGGGTCATGACGAGAGGTAATCGAAAGCCTGGCGGAGAATGTAATTCAGTTGCTCCAGTCCTGGGTGGTACTGAGCTACGAGGGGAATGCTTCTCTGTGGGAGGTGGAGGGAGACTGGGAAGCACAGCATTTTTGTTTTTGTACAAGGTTGGGATGACAATTATGGTCTGTGAAGGCTTCAGTGAGACCCTCATATATTTTGAGATGGACCATCGTCACTGCAGATGCAATGACCTTGGGTGGCTAGGCTGTATGGAAGGGACTTCTTGGTATGGACCAGGTGGCAGCTGAAGTGCAGGTATTGCTGGTTGGTACTAGGTTTGATGTGGACGGAAGTGCTGATGTAGCAGTCTCTGAGGTGGAGGTGAACATGTAGGAAGGTTGCTTGTTGGGTTGAGTAGGACCAGGTGAAGCAAATGGGGGAGAAGGCTTTTGAGGTACTGGAGGAATGTTTATAGGGTGTCCTCACCTTCAATCCAGATAGCAAAGATGTCATCAATTAATCTTAACCAAGTGAGGGGTTAGGATTCTGGGTGTTTAGGAAGTATTCATCTAGATGACTCATGAGTAGGTTGGCATAGAATGGTGCCATGCGGTGCCCATAGCTGTACCCCGGATTTGTTTGCGGGTAATGCCTTAGAAGGAGAAGTAATTGTGGGTGTGGGTACAGTTGGTCATGGTGACTAGGAAGGAGGTTGTTGGTTTGGAAACCATTGGGTGTTGGAAAGGTAGTGTTCAATAGCAGTAAGGATATGGGCATTCAGGATGTTAGTGTAAAGGGATGTGGCATCAGTAGTGACAAGCAGAGCACCATGTGGTAAAGGGACGTAAACTGTGGAGAGTCGGTGGAAGAAATGGTTGGTATGTTTTATATAGGAGGGTATGTTTGTGGTAATAGGTTGAAGGTGTTGGTCTATGAGAGCAGAGATGCTCTCAGTGAGGGCACAGTAACTGGCCACAATGAGACATCCTGGGTGATTGAGTTTATGGACTTCAGGAAGCATGTAGAAGTTTGGAGTGTGGGGAATGGTAGGGGTGAGAAGAGAGATGGACTCCAGGGAGAGGTTCTGGGATAGGCCTAAGGATTTGAGGAGTGATTGGAGATCACATCCTCCTACTACCACCTACTCCAGTTCGGTCAGAAACGTCATCTGTCCCATCAAAGGCAGGGCTACCTGTGAAACCAGTCATGTTATCTACAAGCTAAGCTGCAACCACTGTGCTGCTTTCTATGTGTGCATGAGAACCAACAAGCTGTCTGTCCGCATAAATGGACACTGACAAACTGTGCTCAAGAAAGAAGTGGACCACCCTGTTGCAGAGCGCGCTGCCCAACACAACATTCTTCATTTCAATGAGTGCTTCACAACCTGTGCCATATGGATCCTTCCCACCAAGACCAGCTTTTGTGAACTGCACAGGTGTGAACTTTCCCTGCAATATAACCTATGTTCCCATAACGCTCCTGGCCTCAACCTTAGTTAGTCATTGTCGTCACCCATCCAGCCCTTTCCCTGTTGCCCCCCCCCCCCCCCCCCCCGCATCCCCTGCCTACCGTCTACCCTACCCTCTCCCCACCTCGCCAATGCCCACTCCCTATCAGCACTTCACTATCTCCCTCCCTATTGTACTATCTGTCCCCCTCCCCACCCCAGCCTCCTCGTTACCCCCACCCAGTCACCACTCCCATCATGCACTGGTGCTGCTGCTTGCAGTGTGGCTTCAGTTGCCAGAGACTGCAGTCGTTTGTGAGTGTGTGTGTGGGGGGGGGGGGGGGGTGCGCGTGCGATATATTTTTGACGAAGGCCTTGTTGGCCGAAAGCTTATTTGTGAGTCTTTTTGTTGTGCTTATCTATGACTTAGCATCTCCACTATATGGTGCGTGGCAACTTTCCTTTCACAATATTGTTACATTCCATCCTGTTCCTAACCTAGTGCTGTTTTCCTTTGTTACTATTTTCTAATAAATTACTATACTCAATGTCCATCCTTTTTTCTCCTCTTTCCTTTGTTTCTCTTGTCACTTTACAAGCAACACTCCACCCTCTACTTACGAGCCACACTGAGGAGCTAACCTAGACTCAGACCATTATGTCTTCCTAGTAAAGGCCAACCTCTAAGCATTGAGAGCACCAAACACTACAAAAAGCTCTAAGACACCGAAGTTAGACATCCTACGACTGAGCGAGGAGGACTGCACATTCTGGACCACCTTAAGAAAATAACACACCAAAAAGTAAAATTTAGAGGTGAGCTCTCTGAGAGTTTCACCATTCAAACAGGAGTTAGACAAGGTGATGTCTTCTCATGCATGCTCCTCAATTGCTCACTGGAGAAGATTACACACTACCATCAGAAACTGAAATGAAGGTTGGACGCAAGAAAGATAACCTCAGTGCCTTTGTGGATGACATTGTCTTGTTACCCATCAGTATAGAGGAGGCTACTCAACTGGAGAGCCTCTACAGTGTAGCATCTAAGACCAGTTTGGAGGTCAGTTTACAAAAAATTGAGTTCATTGCTAACATAAAGGAAGCCCCGTCAGCAGTTCCAGTAGAAGACGATACCATTTATAAAGTCCCAGCAGTCAAGAGTTTAGAAGAGCGTATTTCAGCAAATGAAAGTGAGAAGTTGGCAATAGATATCTCATACCTCATGTGCCAAGTTGGAGAGGCTCTACCTCTCCTGTAAGAGTATTTACAACTCCATGTACCTTCCCAAGAACCTTAAACTCAAACATTACAGATCAGTAGTAAGGCCCTTCGTATTTTATGCTACCAAATGCATCTTGATAAACAGGAATAGTCCACTCAAAAAACTGGAGCTCAAGGAACGGAAAATGGTGAGGACAGTACCAGGACCAGTAAGAAAAGAGGATGGCTTTTATAGGATCAGACACAGCAGTGAGTTGTACCATCTCCAAGAAGACATAATCACATTTATGAGGAAAAGACAACTGTCCTTCTATGGACATTTAACCCACATTAAGCCCTGCAGACTCATGTACAGGATCTTCACCATAACAGGTAGAGGGAAAGCTTCCAAGAATGGATCACTGCAGTGGGAGCAACTTGAAATCCTGCTAAAAACAATACAGGACTGGTCCAGGTTCTGGCATATCACTCTACAAGGGCTACTCCCAGTGTCTCTTACAAGCAAAAAGAGCACTGGAACCAGAAGACCAAAGTGGACAGTGGAGAGGAAGCTTATTCACTGCCAGAAAAGGAAAGCTTTCTGGGCAAAGAATAAAAAGAAGAACAGTGTAAAGAGTCAGAGAGCCTTGTGGTCCTAAGTAGTCCCAAATTAAAAGAGGAGGAGGAGGAGGAGGAGTAAGAGTAAGAGGAAGAGGGTCTGTATAAGAGATGCAAACTTGAGGACAATACTATAGAAAGAGGAGGAGGAGGTGGAGAAACAGAAGTGGGTTAAGAGAAGGTGGGAGATACAATACTGTGAGCAGAATTTGACTCAGCTCTGAAACATCTAAGTGGAAACAAGGCTGGAGTAGATGACATTCCCTCAGATTTATGGAGATCCAAGGGAGAGCCAGACATGACAAAATTATTGCATTTGGAGTGCAAGATATATGAGACAAAGAAAATACCCACAGATTGTAAGAAGAATGAAGTAATTCCAGTTCCAAAGAAGGCAGGTGCTGACAGATGTGAATGCTACTGAACAATCATTTTATACATACGTCCTCGTCTTAATATACTGACAATAATTATTGTGATGTTCTGCTGGTGAAGTAAAGTCTAATTGGGAGCTAAGACTTCCTGATATTTAATGTTGTTCACCTTATTACTTCAGCACACTCCCCAATTTCTTCTGATCAAACGTCTTTTCTCGAAGTACTGCAGTTACTGCTAGAATTTAAGAGTACAGGTCCAACATCCACCTCTTGAAGTAAATGTGAGGCTTCTCATTAATATGTCATATATTGTACTCTTGTTTACAATAACTGTGTGTTACAAATTGTCACATTATGCAGAACATCCAAGAACATTGGTAAGGACAAAGTCCAAAAACATCCTGCCTTATTTAACAGATTTCAGTCGAATTTATCCATATGACATGTTTTCTCTTGGCCCCATGATGTCACAGCTGCTCTTTCTCTGTGGTATGCACTACATCTCCAAGGCAAGAACTGATTACACGGAATAAACTTATTAACCAGCAGGTACTATGAACATTGTATGATGCTTATTGTTGTCCCAGCTTGCAAATACACTGTGTGCATCCATCTGAGGATACATGTGCATTAATAAAACATACATCCAACCTTGGAGTATCTAATTCATTATGAAAATAAACATTTTGTAATGGCGATCATCATTCAGTGGTTCTAAAAATGCTTGTGCGACAGGTCATTTTGTCACTTCTTCAATTTTGTTGTTACAGTACATTATTTACAGAAGGATGGAAAAGCTGCTAGAGCTGCAACCTTGTGGAAGATCACTGTGGGTTCCAGAGAAATGCAGTAAGACGTGACACAATACTAACCCAACAACTTATAAGTCGAAGGGATGCAAACCTCTTTTTATATCATTTGTAGATTGGAGAAAGCATTTGACAATGAGGATTGGACTACACTCTTTGAAATTTTGAAGGTGCAGGGATTAAAAAAAATTATTATCTACAACTTGTATGGGGCCAGACTGCAGTTATGAGAGTCGAAGAACATGAAAGGGAAGCAGGAGTTGAGAAAGAAGTGAGACAGAGTTGTAACTTATCTCTGATGTTCTTCCATCTGTACATTGATGGAGCAGTAATGGAGATCCCTGAGAAATTTTGAATATGAATTGAATTTCAGGGAGAAGAAACAAAAACTTTGAATCTTGTCAGTGACATTGTAGTTTCATCACAGACCTTTGGCCTTTGAAGAGCATTTGAATTGATTGGATAATGTCTTGAAAAGAGATAATAAGATGAACATCAACAAAATTAAACCAAAGGTAATGAAAAGTAGGCAAATTAAATCAAATGGTGCTTAGGGGATTACATTATCAAATGAGACACTAAGAGCAATATATAAATTTTACTATTTGGGTAACAAAGTAATTGATGAATGCCAAAGTCGAGAGGATGTAAAACACAGACTGGTAATAACAAGGAAATCATTTCTGAAAAAGATGATTTGTTTACATCTTTTATAGATTTAATGTCATGAAGTCTTTTCTGAATGTATTTGTGTAGCCTTGTACAGAAGTGACATGTGGCTGATTAGCAGCTCAGACAAGAAGATTATAGAAACTTTTCAGATATGATGATGTAGAATTAAGCTGTAGATTAGTTGGGTAGATTGAGTAACTAATGATGAGATGCTGAGTCAAACCAGGGGGAAAAAATCGTGGGCAACTTGACTAAAAAAACTCAGTTGATAGGACACATCCTATGGTGTCAAGGAATAGTCAAATTAGTAATGGAGGGAAGCATGGAGGGGTAAAACTTGCAGAAAGAGACCTGGCCGTGAATGGTTGAAATGGATGCATGTTGCAGTAGTTATTTAGAGATGATGAGGCTTGCACAGAATAAACTAATGTGGAGAACTGCATCAAAGCATTTTTCGGATGGAAGTCATCATCGCCATCCATCATCATCAACTTCTGCTACTGCTACTATTACTACTGCTGATCTGCACTTGATTCCTGGTTGTGTGATACCTAACTATCTGTTCAGTATACAGAGTGGTTTGCAGGTGAAACAGACTCTGCCACCTGAATTACTGTTTCTGGAGTGTAGTATGTGCTTGACATATTAAGTGAGACCCTCCATCCAAGATTGTAACAGGGTCAGTGGAACCTCTCATTTAAGCATTTCACCTGACTACAAACCAGCAAGCAAACCACAGTTCTGAAGACAATTATTATTGATTTCAGCCCACTAAGGAGCACTTATGACTAGTTCTTCTCCGATGCTCTCTTTCGTTCCCAATATGTCTTGAGCTCTGCTGGTAATTTCTCCTTCTCCTGTGGAAGGGGCTCCATGCGTTTAAAGACTCCAGGCGGTGGGGTCCAAGACTCTACCATAGCACAACGTTTGGAACGATCTTCTACCTCAGGATCAGAGATCCAAGCCAAATCCAAGTCCTTTAGTATTCCATTAAACCACAGGCGTCCAGTGTTGTAGCTTTTAACCAATGAGAAGATCTTCTTGGTAAGCATATTGTTGTTCATTCGTTGTAGGTGCCCATAGAACCAGAGCCTCCTATGTCGCACAGTGGTGTTGGCTGATTCTAACTGTTGATACAGTTTTGGAGACAATGCTATCACAGGCTGTGCATGAATCCTGTGGATGAGGCTAGTATTCTTTATCCTTTATCCTAACACCAAGAGGAAGCATGTGAACAGGCATCATTCGTGTTGACATGAGACATGAAATGCAGCTGGCTGCACTCTGTACATACAGTACATGCTAACTGAGCCTCTTCCACATCTTAGACAAGACCCCCGATCCATCAAGCATATCAAGACTACGAAATCAGCTCACATTATAGTAATACTTGCTGCAGAATGTGCAGAAAAATAGAAAAATTAATGAACACTTCTGAACAGATATAAATAGACAGTTACTTATCATCTCTGCAAAGAAGCACATAAAAAACAAGTAAACTAAACACTGTATGTGAATTAAATACTGTTACTGCTGGAAGATGGCCTCTGACCTACAAGATGAATACAACTGACACTGAAAAATGATCAGTGTAGACGGAGTGAAAAATAGATGATGTGCTTAAACATTCTAGAATTTCTGTATCTTTTCATGATGCCAAAAGCACAAACCAAAGTCCTGTCATAGTTACAAAAGTGAAGTCCTGTCTTAAAACATGTAAATGCCGTGTGGCAAGGGCCTCCCGTCGGGTAGACTGTTCACCTGGTGCAAGTCTTTCGAGTTGACGCCACTTCGGCAACCTGCGTGTCGATGGGGATGAAATGATGATGATTAGGACAACACAACACCCAGTCCCTGAGTGGAGAAAATCTCCGACCCAGCCGGGAATCAAACCTGGGCTGTTAGGAATGACATTCTGTCGCGCTAACCACTCGGCTACCAGGGGCGGATGTCCTGTCTTAATTACAGTATACATGTACCCCTTTTAATATACACTTTCCAAAAAAATTACTCTGAAAAATAATGCCATCTGTAACAGAAACATTTATTATTAACAAAATATAACTGTGAGCATTCCAGAAGATACCAGCTATGTTATTCTGTTAAGTGAAGCAAAACTTCTTGGAACTTGGAATATGTTCAGTAGACAGAAAAACAATAAAGTCTTATCAATTTGTTAAAGCAACTAGGGATCATGCTGTCTCAGAAGTGAAGAGTACACAAACTGAACAAAGCTGCAAAATATAGTTTCCCGTGATGTGACCATTAACTTAAGCAGTGTTGATCTGGAAAGCTCAAATTCTGAACTGATTCATTAACTGCTGTATGGCAAGAGCTTCTATTCTGAAACCAATTTGGGAAAGTGTCCAAAATTTTATAGCCATAAAATAGAAGAGGAAAAAGACAGCTGTCAAATTAAGAATCATTTGTAGGTGAGACACAAAAGCCATTTAGTTTTGTTTGCCACTTACTAATGCTGTCAGTATACATGATGACAGTAGGATAAGATGTCTTGTAATAACTATCAATTGTTCATAAAATAAAATAAAATAAAGGAAAGGTAACCACACACACATAGTTGACTGATGTGTGGCACTGGTGGTTTTGTGTGTGTGTGTGTGTGTGTGTGTGTGTGTGTGTGTGTGTGTACTTTTACTAGAGAAAGAGTTCTAAAGCTGTTGTAAATACAGTTTTCAATGTGTTTCTGTGCACTACACATCAGTTACCTATAGGTGAGTGGTTGTCTTTCCCGTATTTTACTTATTATGCCATCCAGGAATTACCCATAAAATGAATAGAACCATAAAACCATACAAGAAAAAAACTCGATAAAATCTAAGTCCTCCCACTGTTCAGTTATTTTGTACATACTTGTTTGTAATAACTTGAATGCTATACACCCTCTGCTGACAGTGCAGTCACAACGTTTGTAATTGAATGTATATCTCAATAGTGTCTTGTTTGGCAGAATGGCTCCCATCTTGTTTGTTCCCTTCTCTCTCTCTCTCTCTCTCTGGATTATTTTCTCACCAGTTATTAAAATTCCTAGTTCCACAACCAATACCTCCCTTGGGTTGAAATAGTGGAAGTATTTTTTCAAAATTGTGCAGAGTTATGATCAACAGCAAATGAGTTGTGTAGCAAACAAGATGATAATAATTCTGTAGCAATGTATTCTCACAAAGCTTTTATATCTGTTTACTGTTTGTTATCATCATAGTGAGGTATCATGCCTTCACATCTGATGATTTAGCATAAAGACAGTATTTTGGATGAATGCTCAGGAGAGTGCAAGCAGCAGAAGAAGCAGCACAAGGGCTGAGGGTTACCATGGGGAAGAGGTGTTGCGGAGGGGGCAGGGGTACGAGCTGCACTTTATCTCACAGTGCTGGCACTAGATGTTCTTACTGGTTTGGGATGACATGGCATGGGATGAGACGGCACAGCATGGCAGTCACTTTGTAATGCCTGTGGTATATGTAGGTACTGCATTGCTATAGGGGTCCCTGATTCAGGATATTGTGAACAAATAGTGCAGCTGAGCTTTAGGGAATCGCAATATTCATATTTTTATGTTGACAGCCCCTTTGTTTTAATGTCATGAAACAACATGACATGTGGCATTTGTCACTCAAAAAACACAATATCAAACATCAACTGGCTTATTTTTTGGACTCCTTACTCAGATGTCCCTATTATGGTCATAGTCAGTGCAATCTGACTATGTAGCATGTTACATTAAAATTCAGTTTTGGCCTTGTAGTATGTATAGCAAGCACAGCTTTTCCTGAATCTGTTTAAGATTTGTATCCTTTAAAATTATAAACCCTACTTGTAAATAAAGTTGGTCTTTAATATCTGTTGGTCTCACTTATGTACATTTTTCTCTAGATGGTTTCTGTGTCTACAAAGTAATATGTAACAATTTTTGTGCAGCATATATATCACACTGTTGCCATTGAAGGAAATACAATGACACTGTCACAAACTCGATCCATTGTGGAAACAAGAATGGCCATTGGTGGAAAGAGTATTATGGAACACAATGAAATTCTAGGACTTGATGCTGCTTTAAAATATATAAATGCCACTCTTGTTAATAGGTAAGAACTGTGTTTTTACTATTACCTTAGTCTCAGGCACCTGTGACTTCTAGAACAGACATTGTGCTAATGCATTTAGGTGCAAAGATAAGTTTATCTTTGCAAGTACTTTACTCTTGTATTAAGCAAATAATATCTGTACTCTTATTACTGTTTGACTAATTTAAGATACCTTACTATTAACATTGCAACAAGCTGCTGCAGAAAATATATTAAGTCTGTTGCATTAGAGAAATTAAGGTAAAGGCAAGTTGAAAATAGGAGATACCAGCATTTGAATTGAGAAATGGATAGGCATACAACAGAAATGAAGAAAATGCGACATATTACTTACAAAGAGAGTCCAGTGTTAAGCGTACAAAAATAGTAATGGTAGTTGACTGCTCCAGAGCTGATATATACTGCATTGGCTTGAATATAAGCTGCACTTAAATAAAATATAAGCTCTGTCCATAATTTTGAGATGAGTGAAACAATCGATAGACTCGGTGTTCATTATATGAGTACTCTTAATTATATTTTAATGTTGTAATGTTGATAAATTACACAGAAGCACTAGCCTTCTAATTAGTCTATGCTGATGTCACTCTTAACTCCTGTACTGGCATTTGTCATTATTCCATCCTGAATTTTCCATTGTTTGCAGTATTTCAATGGACAGAGAGACAAGTTGTTTGCGTCAATCTGTGGCACTAACCGATACATCCATGGAATTCTATCTGTGATACGTTTGTGCCAGTTTGATTCTGACTTGTATAGTAAGCACATGCACATTGTGACATTTATCTTCCATCACTGTATGATGCATATATTTGCCAGTGTTAGATGATTGCCATTAAGGTCAGGCACTTTCAGTGCACCCTCAGTAGGTCAAGCTTGAGAACAAACTAGAGGACGACGGTTCAATCCCGCGTCCGGCCATCCTGATTTAGGTTTTCCGTGATTTCCCTAAATCGCTCCAGGCAAATGCCGGGATGGTTCCTTTCAAAGGGCACGGCCGACTTCCTTCCCCTTCCTTCCCTAATCTGATGAGACCGATGACCTCGCTGTCTGGTCTCCTTCCCCCAACAAACCAACCAACCAACCAACAAACTAGAGGGTTTGAAACTAGTCACCAAAATATATGTACACCACCTGTGACACATTTGTAATAATCTCTTCATGAAATAAAAGGTTGTTAGTCCTACATCAACAAAATGTTGAAACAGCTACATGTTGATTGAGTGAATGAGGGTCTTTCCATAGCAGACAGCATGTCCTGGAATTCTTCATGGATTTTATCCTTCATTATCTTACTGGTTGTGGATGCTAATCTCACGTGCAAGTATTAGTAGAATTAAACAACATTCCAAGTGCCTGCCAATTGTTGTTGTGTTTTCCATTTTGTTCCGAGTATTATATGTTGTTGTTGTTGTTGTTGTTGTGGTCTTCAGTCTTGAGACTGGTTTGATGCAGCTCTCCGTGCTACTCTATCCTGTTCAAGCTTCTTCATCACCCAGTACCTATTGCAACCTACATCCTTCTGAATCTGTTTAGTGTATTCATCACTTGGTCTCCCTCTACGATTTTTACCCTCCACACTGCCCTCCAATACTAAATTGGTGATCCCTTGGTGCCTCAGAATATGCCCCACCAACCGATCCCTTCTCCTGGTCAAGTTGTGCCACAAATTTCTCTTCTCTCCAATTCTATTCAGTATCTCCTCATTAGTTATGTGATCTACCCATCTAATCTGCACCATTCTTCTGTAGCACCATATTTCGAAAGCTTCTATTCTTTTCTTGTCTAAACTATTTAACGTCCAAGTTTCACTTCTATACATGACTACACTCCATACAAATACTTTCAGAAACCACTTCCTGACACTTAAATCTATACTCAATGTTAACAAATTTCTCTTCCTCAGAAACGCTTTCCTTGCCATTGACAGTCTACATTTTATATCCTCTCTACTTCGACCATCATCAGTTATTTTGCTCCCCAAATAGCAAAACTCATTTACTACTTTCAGCCTCTCATTTCCTAATCTAATTCCTGCAGAATCACCCGATTTAATTCGACTGCATTCCATTATCCTCGCTTTGCTTCTGTTGATGTTCATCTTATATCCTCCTTTCAAGACACTGTCCATTCCGTTCAGCTGCTCTTCCAGGCCTTTGCTGTCTCTGACAGAATTACAATGTCATCAGCGAACCTCAAAGTTTTTATTTCTTCTCCATGGATTTTCGTTCCTACTCCGAATTTTTCTTTTGTTTCCTTTACTGCTTACTCAATATACAAATTGAATAACATCGGGGATAGGCTACATCCCTGTCTCACTCCCTTCCCAACCACTGCTTCCCTTCGACTCTTATAACTGCCATCTGGTTTCTGTACAAATTGTAAATAGCATTTCACTCCCTGTATTTTACCCCTGCCACCTTCAGAATTTGAAAGAGAGTATTCCAGTCAGCATTGTCAAAAGCTTTCTCTAAGTCTACAAATGCTAGAAACGTAGGTTTGCCTTTCCTTAATCTATTTTCTAAGATAACTTGAGGGTCAGTATTGCCTCACATGTTCCAACATTTCTACGGAATTCAAACTGATCTTCCCCAAGGTTCACTTCTCTCAGTTTTTCCATTAGTCTGTAAAAAATTCGTGTTAGTATTTTGCAGCCATGGCTTATTAAACTGATAGTTCAATAATTTTCACATCTGTCAACACCTGCTTTCTTTGGGATTGGAATTATTATATTCTTCTTGAAGTCTGAGGGTATTTTGCCTGTCTCATACATCATGCTCACAAAATGGTAGAGTTTTGTTAGGTTGTTAGGCCTGGCTCTCCCAAGGCTCTCATTAGTTCTAATGGAATGTTGCCTACTCCCGGGCCCTTGTTTCGACTCAGGTCTTTCAGTGCTCTGTCAAACTCTTCAAGCAGTATCATATCTCCTATTTCATCTTCATCTACATTCTCTTCCATTTCTGTAATATTGTCCTCAAGAACATCGCCCTTGTATAGGCCCTCTATATACTCCTTCCACCCTTCTGCTTTCTCGGTTATAACTGGGATGCCATCTGAGCTCTTGATATTCATACAAGTGGTTCTCTTCTCTCCAAAGGTCTCTTTAATTTTCCTGTAGGCAGTATCTATCTTACCCCTAGTGATATACGCCTCTACATCCTTACATTTGTCCTCAAGCCATCCCTGCTTAGCCATTTTGCACTTCCTGTCGATCTCATTTTTGAGACGTTTGTATTCCTTTTTGCCTGCTTCATTTACTGCATTTTTATATTTTCTCCTTTCATCAATTAAATTCAATATTTCTTCTGTTACCCAAGGATTTCTATTAGCCCTCGTCTTTTTACCTACTTGATCATCTGCTGCCTTCACTACTTCATCCCTCAGAGCTACCCATTCTTCTTCTACTGTATTTCCTTCCCCCATTCCTGTCAATTGTTCCCTTATGCTCTCCCTGAAACTCTCTGCAACTTCTGGTTCTTTCAGTTTATCCAGGTCCCATCTCCTTAAATTCTCACCTTTTTGCAGTTTCTTCAGTTTCAATCTGCAGTTCATAACCAATAGATTGTGGTCAGAATCCACATCTGCCCCTGGAAATGTCTTACAATTTAAAACCTGGTTCCTAAATCTCTGTCTTACCATTATATAATCTATCTGAAACCTTCCAGTATCTCCAGGCTTCTTCCATGTATACAACCTTCTTTTATGATTCTTGAACCAAGTGTTAGCTATGATTAAGTCATGCTCTGTGCAAAATTCTACCAGGCGGCTTCCTCTTTCATTCCTTAATCCCATTCCATATTCACCTACTACGTTTCCTTGTCTTCCCTTTCCTACTATCGAGTTCCAGTCACCCATGACTATTAAATTTTCATCTCCCTTCACTTCCTGAATAATTTCTTTTATCTCATCAAACATTTCATCAATGTCTTCGTCATCTGCAGAGCTAGTTGGCATATAAACTTGTACTACTGTGGTAGGTGTGGGCTTCGTATCTATCTTGGCCACAATAATGCGTTCACTATGCTGTTTGTAGTAGCTTACCTGCATTCCTATTTTCATATTCATTATTAAAGCTACTCCTTCATTACCCCTATTTGATTTTGTGTTTATAACCCTGTAGTCACCTGACCAGAAGTCTTGTTCCTCCTGCCACCAAACTTCACTATATCTAACTTTAACCTATTCATTTCCCTTTTTAAATTTTCTAACCTACCTGCCCGATTAAAGGATCTGACATTCCAACGCTCCGATCCATAGAACGTCAGTTTTTTTTCTGCTGATAACAATGTCCTCCTGAGTAGTCCCCACCCAGAGATCCAAATGGGGGACTATTTTACCTCCAGAATATTTTACCCAAGAGGACGCCATCATCATTTAACCATACAGTAAAGCTGCATGCCCTCAGGAGTATGCCCGAGTATTATATAGTATTGTATATTTATTGTGTCCACAATATTATCTAAAAGTGGCATTACAGATAAGAGTATATCAGTAAGATGTTTAAAAGACACAGACTTTATGAGAGTAAAGAATAGTTCCTGTACCTTGAGTGGACCTCTCTGACACATTTGACAATGTGACTACCACTTTCTAATGTGGATAAACTGTTACAACAACTAAAAACAACTAGCCCCTTGTCGCACCTCTGTTAAAGCAACTGCAACTGTTCTTTATTGTCATACATTTTAACAGTTTTGGGGCTGCTTCAGCTGGAATACCTGGGAACCATGAACAAAACTATGATTTCTTTGCTGTTAACACTAACTTTTTTCACAAGTTTTCAGTAAACGCAACAGGGCTTGAGGTGACCAAAAGTGCGCTGTGTATTTGCAGTTTTTTCACATATAATGTATCATCATTGTAGCTCATATCTGAAACTTAATGATCTCCAAAGTATGGTTTGATTTGATTTATTTATTTATTTACTCATTCATTCATTCCCCCAGGGATCATCTCACAATGATATAGGATTTGAAACTTCCTGGCAGATTAAAACTGTGTGCCCGACCGAGACTCGAACTCAGGACCTTTGCCTTTCGCGGGCAAGTGCTCTACCAACTGAGCTACCGAAGCACGACTCACGCCCGGTACTCACAGCTTTACTTCTGCCAGTACCTCGTCTCCTACCTTCCAGCTTGCCCGCGAAAGGCAAAGGTCCCGAGTTCGAGTCTCGGTCGGGCACACAGTTTTAATCTGCCAGGAAGTTTCATATCAGCGCACACTCCGCTGCAGAGTGAAAATCTCATTCTGGATATAGGATTTGTCAACATAATACAATGAAAATGAATAGTGTAAAATATGTCAGTGTGCTTTTATGAGGATAAGACAGCTGTTTCGCCATGGCCTTGAAGGAACCATTCTGCATTTGGCTGAAATGATTCTGAAATCCACGGACAGAGAGAGCAAATTACCCCTCTTGAATGTGAGATCAGTGTCTTAACAACTGTATTTCATTTGGATGGTTCTTGTTATACAGTGTTCTTTATTTTTGCACACAGTTTGCTCTGAATAATATTTAATATAAAACTTAGTTTTGTGCTTCATCACTGCACACAGTAAGGACAAAGCTGGTGAAGTCTGGACAGCAAACATGCTGCTGTACCCAATGTACTGACTCTAATCAATTTGGGATACTGACTCCAGGACAATAAACGTGCAGCTATGCCCCATGCATATCGTAATGTCCTCCCTCAGTCCACCCAAAAAGCTGAATCAGCTTACCTCAATGACAAATGATATTTGAACTCCACAAAAGGTAGTATCCTATGACTATAATATCAGTGAGTCATAGTTGGGATCAGCCAACTCATTCAAGTAATTTGTAGCAATATGAAATGTAATTGTCATGTTGGCTCAGTCAAGAGTAAAGCAGGTAGTAGACTTCAATTTATTGATAGAATATTGAGGAAGTGTAATGGATCTATAAAGGAGATTGCTTACAGATCACTTGTGTGACCCATTCTAGAATATTGTCCAAGTGGACAATAGGACAGGCAGGGGATATTGAAGTTATACAGACAAGGGCAGCACGAATGGTCGCAAGTGTGTTTGACCTTTGGGAAAGTGTCGCAGAGGTACTGAAGAAACGGAACTGGTGGACTCTTGAAGAGAGACATAAAAAATGCCGAGAAAGTCTATTAGCAAAATTTTGAGAGCTGGCTTTCAATGATTAGGAAAACATAATACAGCCCCCTATGTATCACTCACGTAGGATCATGGTGACAAGATTAGAATAATTACAATATACACTAAGGTATTTAAACAATAATTCTGCCCGCATCAATAAATGGATGGAATGGGAAGGAACCATAATAACTTTGACAACAGGACATACCCTCTGCCATGCACTTCACAGTGGTTCACAGAGAATACATGTAGAAGTAGATGTAGATGTAGTCTTCGTCATCGTCATCGTCATCACCACCACCACCACCACAACCACCACCACCACCACCACCACCACCACCACCGTCATCTTCAGTCAGAAGAGTAGTTCAATGCAGCTCTCCATGTTAGTATCTCTTGTGCAAGCATCTTCATCTCTGCATAACTACCACAACCTACATTCATTTGAATGTTGGCCACATATCAGGGGTATATTGAAGTAACCGCCAACTATAATTATATGAGTTTGGCTCCTGTTTGTAATAAGACTAAAGCTTTCTTTGGACTGTTAGTAATTTATCATTCAAGTTGGGTGGTCTGTAAAGGGAGCCAGTTAAACAATGGAAACTCCAGATAGGAATATCAACAATGTAGGAAAAGATAGGTCACTACTTACCATAAAGATGACACATAAAGTTGCAGACAGGCACCATTGAAAGACACTTACACAAAGCGTTCAGCCACAGCCTTTGTCAGTAAATGACACACACACACACACACACACACACACACACACACACACACACCCCTCATGCACACACATCTGCCAACTCCAGCATCTTGGACTGGAATGCAACATCATGTGGAATGCGAGCAGCAATCTGGAGGGTGCAGAGAAGGGGAAGGGATACTAGTGTACAGTTGGGAGAGAGACAAATACTGTCAGGTGGAATATGCAGGGCCTAGACTGCCAACAGTGCAGAGTCAGGAGGTTGTGGTGCAGGGAGTGTTGTGGGGCAGGGGGACGTGGAAAAAAAGGATCAGAAAGTGAAAGGAGCAGGGAAAGAAGGGCAGATGCATTGACAGAACTCTACAAATAAACAAGGTGAGAGATACAAATGGGGAGGCGATGATAAGATGTAGGGAGTGGAAACTGTTGGGTGGAGGGTTTGGGGAGAGTCTGTTACCGTAGATTGAGGCTAGGATAATTATGTCAGCAGAGAATGTGTTGTAAGGATGACTCCCATCTGTGCAGTTTAGAAAAGCTGTTAGTGGAGGGGCTCATGTAATGAAGCAGCCATTGAAATCAAGCATGTTATGTTCAGCTGCATGTTGTGCTACAGGGTGATCTAGTTTGCTCTTGGCTTCTGTCCTTTCCTTCACAACCTCAACACCTACTCTCCCATCCACTTTTATCTTGTTCTCCTCAACCCAATGTGCTATCTTCCTATATGTTGACTTCCTCCCCTCTGGTGGCTCCATCTGCCTATCTGTCGACATTAAACCCTCCAACCACCAACAGTACCTGCATTTCAACAGCTGTCATCCTTTTCACGCCAAAAAATCTCTCCCATACAGCCTGGCCACTTGGGGACAGTGTATCTACATTGAAAAGAACTCCTTTGCTCAGTATGCTGAGGGCCTCATCAAGGCCTTCACAGACAGGCACTATTCCCCACACCTAGTCTGCAAACAGATCTTCTGGGCCATTTCCCCATCTTCCCACTACCTCCAAGAACCAGCCACAAATGTGTGCCCCCTTTGTCACCCAGTACCACTCGGACTGGAACAACTGAACCAGATCCTTCTCCAAGGCTTTGATTACCTAACTGAGATCCTGCTCACCCTGCTAAAGTAGTTTTCTGTTGTCTACCCGACCTCCACGACATCCTAGTCCATCCCTATGCCACTTCCATTCCCAAAACCTTTCCACAAGGATCATTTCCCTGTGGAAGACCCAAATGCAAGACCTACCCGATCCACCCATCCAGCATTTCGTATTCCAATTCTGTCACAGTTTTATCCTACTCCATTAGGCGCCGGGCTACCTGTGAAAGCAGCCACGTCATTCACCAGCTCTGCTGCAATCATTGCACAGTTTTGTATGTTGTTATGACTACCAACAAGCTGTCCACCAGGATGAATGGCCATTACCAAAGTGTGACAAAGAGCAAAGTAGACCAGCCTGTGGCACACCTTGCAGCTGAACATAACATGCTGGATTTCAATGGATGCTTCACCACCCAAGCCACCTGGATCCTCCTTCCACCACCAGCTTTTCTGAGTTGCGCAGATAAGTTATCCTTACAACATATTCTCCACCTCCATAATCATTCCGGCCTCAACCTATGGTAACATATTGTCCTCACACCCTCGAATCAACAGTTTCCATATCCTCTGTCCTATCATCCCCTCCCCATCCTCATCTCCCACCCTCCTTGTTAGCCACCCTCTGCAATGCAACTGCCCATCTTTCCCTACTCCTTTCCATTCCTGCCCCTTTGTAACCTCCCCCCTCACTTATCGACCTTAATGACAGTGAAAAATGAAACCGCGTGTACCTAATGGGAGTTTTGGAAAAGCAATCGTCACCGAAGTTAACCTGTCGGTAAAGAGGGAGGAAAGGGTTACATCTATATGAAAGGAAAAATGCAAATGAAACTGGTGGAAATTAATTTTGAAAAGGGGTAAAGTTAATAAAGAAAGTAAATGTGCGGCCGTTACGTTAACAATTAACTAGCGGTAATTAGGTATTTGAGATTTGGGGAAATCACGGTCGCCAGTCCTAAGGACAATTACTATAGTAACTGAAAAAGAAAGATTATTACACATATAATTAGCACTAGAAGCGTGGCAACTGAAGGTTGACACGTGTAGTGTGAAAACTGAAAGTTTGTCAGAAGTAATAAATTTCGCTACACCCTGACTTAATTTAGCAAAAGAATTAATAAAACCGGAAAATCGAAAGTTAATTTAGTGACTGAAGTTAATAGTGAGCTTTCTTTCTGAAGCACATCGGAATTCAGTAAAATACAGTTAGTCTTGGACTACCTCAACAATCGTTTCAAAAGCTACTTGAATCTACGCAATTTAGAAATAAGAGATTTAACTTTGATCTTGAATTAAATGACTCTGAACAATTAACAATAGTAAAATGTAGTACGTACCAAGCTGAGCTGCAGTCACAGGTAAGCTAAAATACGGTAACAAAGCTTGCACTCTTAATTCGTGCTTGCGTAATCTGAATATTGTAGCCAGCTCTGAGACTTTAACTGAACTTTGAAATTAAAGCAGTGAAATGGAATTATGCTGGCGTTTGAATTTCAACGACACTCGGGTTCATTTCGGAAAAGGAAGGGACCCTGCTTGGCAATGCAATTGGGACAATGAGCAACAAAGGTTCATGCTAAGTTGCTGTAATTTTGCGAGGCAAATGGAACAATTTGAAAAGCTGAGGTCTGCCATACAGTTCTGAAACTTTACGTGCTTTTAGTCTTCCTTGTTGGTTGATTGAAGGTTTGAAGCCGTCGATCGAGGAGGTGGCGACAGTCACTCATTGTCGGCCGTCGCTGTTGCAGAAGCTGGATGTTGGCGCGCCTTCTTCTCGACACGGTCTCCAGGCGAAACGGGCTCTTGATGTGCGCCAGCTAATGCTTCCCGTCCGCGACACCATGTCAGAAACTATCATCGCGAGTCGAGCGCAATTACATGCTGCCAAACCCCGAAAGCGCGGCAACTCGCGGGAGCGTCACACAACACCTGCTCCACTCGCTACTCCCGCCAGACTCTCCCTGTTCTGCCCGCGCTCCACGCGGCAGAGTTAACACTACCAAAGATCCTACACACTTTGATTCTTCACACAACCTATCGATGTAATCGTTCGATAGCAGTTTTCCCTAGGCAAGACCCAGCGTAAAAATACAAATACTCTTTACACAACAAACCAATTATACATCGACATAAGTGCATAAATATATATATATACAAACAGTAAAACAATTACAATATATAAAGAGGCAGTAATGTCATATCTTGAGGTAACAAAACAAGGAAAAAAATAATAGTACAATAGATGGAAATAGGAGTATATGCATTTCCGGCGTTACAAGTGCCCCACATTGTCTGAGGATGTTCGTGTAACGTAAACAGACTCAGAAAATGTCCCAAAAAAGAAACAGCGGAAATGCATATGCTCAAAACATCAACAAAATTTAGCATTCGTCTAATTAATCATAAATCAATTTTTAGACCATAATAATTGAGTGGGGACACTCCTAATCTTATTCCACTCTGTCATCTTGCACAAAATAAAACAGGTTGACAACATATTAAAATTCATAGAAGATATAGAAAATGGTTTAGCTATTCCAAAATCATTAAAATTCGTAACACTATGAGAAATGGAATACTATTTGCAAAATTAATCAGAGTACATGGTCATAAAAACAGGTAGATCAAAATACGCAAATTAATAATTAATTACATAGAATACACATTTTTACATAACCCTTTCATAATTAATATTCTCGTCATGGGAGTCCATTAAACGCTAAACAAGAAAATAACACACATCAGATCGAAAAAAACATAAATATTGACAGTAGAATTCTTTCAGCTGTCCAGGAAGAAAAACAATTCCGCCTTCCGTACTCGCAAGTACAAAGAATGCCGACAGCGGCACAAGAGCCGACAGCGGCACAAGAGCCGACAGCGGCTCGCCTTGCCAGTATTGTTGCGCCCGCGTGTGCGGCACGCTTGATCTCACTCGCCCTTGTGACGGCGTTTCCAGAACGTCCGTTTCACTGAATTCTTTAGGAAAAACTCACTCCCGAGTAATCTCAAGGAGTCCCTTAATACTATCACAGTGGTTAACTCAACACTGTCCATCATCACACGCATGTACTAGCCTGAAACTTAAAACAGCGTCTAAGTACATCGGCAATGACTAGTAAATCACATCTTTATGGAATCTTACAGCTATTTACAAAATCATATTTACATTCCTTAACCTACTGTGACTCAGCTGAAAACTTAACTAGCAGCTTGGATTTTTCAGTTGATTAGATCATGATTAAATTGATTAAAATTAAATTGATTAATCAAAATTAATTACTTATTAATTACAACTTCTTTAATCACCTTGGTCAGTCAAAAGCATGGCAATCTAGCAAATCGTTAAATCTTACACTCTATATTTACATATTGTACAAATTACCCATTGTGTGGTATTAATCGATCCTAGGTTGGTACAATTTCAAATCTATTATATTTCGTGTACCTAATAGCTTTCCAGAGCTTGGATACTCTAAGCAATAAGCATTTGTGTGAGGTATACCAATGACTTTATATGGTCCATTATAAACAAACTTAAATTTAGAGATTTCATTGTCTATCTCGCTCGATTTCTCATGAGCTTTTACAAGTACTAAGTCTCCGATCGCAAACTTAGCAAAACGCGCTTTAGCGTCATGACGACGTATGCGAGCATCGGCTTTAAGCTTCATTACTTCTCGCAAACGATCTTTTTTCACACCAATACTAATGTCAATCCGTGGAGGGAATTTGATTATCTCTTCCACTAAACTTTTACTTCTGTCATCCAACAGGATTTCCTCTGGAGAAAATCCCGTCGATTCATGTCTCAAGGT
Organism: Schistocerca serialis cubense; assembly: GCF_023864345.2. Taxonomy (NCBI): domain Eukaryota; kingdom Metazoa; phylum Arthropoda; class Insecta; order Orthoptera; family Acrididae; genus Schistocerca; species Schistocerca serialis. Next base: position 60,427,590 of record NC_064642.1, on the reverse strand, counting down.
GTTCATAATTCTCTTAAATTCTGCTTCATATTTTCCCCATGCCCTATGGTTGTGATGGCAATAGGTACGGGAAAGTCGGCCTCGTCTTTGTTCGTGTGTTACGTTTGACACACCGTCTACAATACTTTCCAATTCACTTTCTACACTATTGTCAATGCCGAGATTCCTCACATTACAGTAGTTCAAATTCATACCTACGTCAATACCATTCGGCCAGTTAACAATGTGTATAGGCTGGTATTGCCTATGCACACCGTCTCCTGCCTCGTCAAAACTAACTACTATTGTTTTATCTTGGGACGTACATGTCAACGTTTTGCTTTCGCAGTTAATCACTGCACGGTACTTTAACAGCCAATCTAACCCGATAATTACTTCCGTAGTTAAGTCTGGCACGACGACAAACTCTTGTTCAAATCGTGCCCCACATATCTCGAAGCTGACAAAAATCTGTTTTGTGACCGGTTTACTGGCCTTCCCAGTAGCACCGATAATTTTCACTCCTGTTACTGGCATAACTACGATGTCAGGTCTGTCTTTCAGTAACTCAAATATTTTCCCAGATACAGCACTCAATTCTGCACCGGTGTCAATCAACACGTTTAGTTGTAGGTCGTGCATATTAACAGACACCACTATCTGTCTACACTTGTCCTCGACTGTTTCTTTATTTTCCCACAGTAAATCCTCGTCTATATCCAGGTCATTCCAGAAAAAACCATCCGGCTTTGATCCTAAATCCGGTTTATCTGGCGGCTTTTTCAGTCTCTGTTCACATACAGTTTTAATTTCAACACGTTTGTCCTGAGGCTTAGTCTCTAGCTTCGCCTCCAATACCGAAACCTTTTCCTGTAACTCGTCAACTAGTGAGTGTTGCTTTGCTATCAATTCACTAATTGTCACCTTCGTTGATTCCTCTTTGGTCAGATTGATCTCATCTGCCAATCTACCTGGAAGAATGTGCCCAGTAGCATCTGAAATTACTTCCTCTGGATCTGCGCAACCCACACTGCTACCGTCTGACCGTATAACGTCAGCTCTAACCTCATACACGCTGTAATCTACGTGCTTCTCTACCAATCGTGTCCGGCTACCACTAAAATTTTCATAATCTTTCTCCTTAATACTCTCGCAATGTTTAAACTGGATGTTCGCGTTGGATGGGTCGGCTACTTCTACCACTATAACTTTCGGTAAAGTCTGCCGGTTAGGGCCAGAACTTTCCGTTACTCCTTCAACATCTAACTCCTGCGGGACGAAACACGACGAATCTTGCTCGTGCTGCCCATTAACATCAACTATTTCTGGTAAAGTCTGCCGGTTAGGGCCAGAACTTTCAATCACTTCACAAATACTATCTTCCTGTGGGACGAGACGCGGCAAATACTGCACGCGCTCCCCATAAACACTTCTCCCATACAGACCCCTATAATCTCTTAGTTCGTCGTATAAGCGACCGAACTGCCTTAACCAGACCTCATCCCTCTCTGCATCCCCTCGCTCAATGACGGACGTTTTATCCGACATCTGATCTTCTCTAAACAATTGCGAATCATTCTTAAACTCAATCTCCAGTTCCGCTGCGGGTATTACAGCTGCCACTTTATGATCGATTTCCGGAACACTACTTAAATTGTTCTCACTGACAGCGAATGTATTTTCTACTGCCGTGTATACAGCTGATCTACTACTTGTGGGCGCACTCTTTTCTCTTAACACTGGCACACTCTCCCGCCGTTGATTATTCCATACGGAATTTTCATAATGACGATACCTGGGTTTTCTCCTGTTATTGGGCCGCCAAAATTTCTCCACGCCCGGTCGGCCCCTCACCGGCGCGGCTAATGGTTTCCCTGTCTCGTCCCAGCAGATACGCTCCCCGGATACTGCTGAGGCGGCTGGTCACACCCTCTGGCGTTATTACTATTCTGCGCAGCCCGTATCACGCTAGTATGATACTGGTTTCCGTCATTCCGGTTATTATTTGCATTGTACCGATTGTTATTACGGTCCGAACCATTATTGTCATTGCTGCGGTATGCATTATTCCCATGGTTATCGTTGTTATGGTTGGGGTGGTACCCGTTGTTGTTACCACGGCCTCTACCACTGTCGCGATTATTGCGCCAATTGTCCTCGTCCTCAACTCTTTCCAGGAAATCATTGATTGTCCTGTAATTGCTTCCTACGTAGCGTTTTGTATCATCTGGAAGCTTCTTGTAGAGTTCCCAGACTATTTCGGATTCCGTGCGGCGATCACGCAAATATTCCAACTTGCGGATCCAGCCCTCACAAAACTCCCTCATCGAACCGCGCGAATTCGCATCGAAAGGCCTCGATACGACAAATTCGCGCCAGACACTTTGCTGTTTTTGCTCTGACCAGTATTCAGCCAGAAACAAATTTTTAAACTCGTCAAAAGTCAGGTTCGTAATGTTGAGGTTTAGGCCCCAACGCTTGGCATCACCAGCCAACACATCAATAACCGCATTAATTTTTCTCTCATTAGTCCATGATCTGGGTAAAACTCTTTCACAATTTTTAATGAAATCCGTCGGGTGTATACCGCCTTTTTTCAAGGGGTCGAACCACTCCTCTTTCGTCAACAACTCCGAACTATGTGCACAGATTGGCACATAGCTCTGTTTTTCGTCAAGTTTCCTTTCTAATTCCGACATCCTCGTAATCACTTGGCAAGTGGTTGTCGCAAGCGTTTCCACTTCCCTCTTTTTCTCTTCGCAGGTGTTAGCCTGCTTCGTCACTTTGGTATCTACTTCGGATACTAAAGCCTTTAAAGTTTCCACCTTCTGTTGATCCTCTTTTCTCACTAATTGAATTTGTTCCGTCCCCTTATTCTCGATGATCGGAGCAACTGCGTCTCCTACACTTTTCTCGATTCTGCTAATTTCGGAATCAAAACGAGTATTTATGCTCGCAATTTCCGCCTGAACGCCTATCATTTCCTGTTTAAGGTTACCGATTTCGGTATTAATCACGACAATATCGTCTTTGATTTTATCAACTTTTGTGTTAACAACTTCAACATTGTTGTTAACAACATTAATAGCTTTGTTCTGATTGTCTAGCATTCGTTCAATTTTTTCAGACAGAGCTACTTGCTTGGCAGCCTGAGCTGCTTGCTCGGCAGCCTGAGCTTCTTGCTTGGCAGCCTGAGCTTCTTGCTTGGCAGCCTGATCTTTAATTTCTGCCGATTGACTCTTGATTTCGTTAATCAAAACATTCAATAAATCAGTTAAATTCCCGGAAATCACCGGTTTTACTTCCGTAGCGGCTTCCTCTTTCATTGTCCCCCCGTATTCGTCATCAAGGGATTCAGATTTGATTTTCACTTCCGATTCCGAAACATTTTCTAAAGTCTGGAATTCCATTTCTGCTCTTTGTTGCGTTTCGGCGGTCGCATCTTTCATGCTAGCCGCCTGCCCCGGAACAATGGGTACCGCTGTGCGCGTTTCCCACTGTTCGACCGATTGTTCCGTATCTAAGTCTACCAAATTTTGGTAATTGTTGCCTTCACTCATTTTAATAATTTACAATATAAATACAAAATCTCAACTCTAATTAGGATTCCTCACACGAATATTCTCGCTGACGTATCGACCATTTCGTAACCAGTACTTTGTTACGAGATTTGCACAATGCAAAATTCGTGTCCAGAACAACCTCAAATTTGAAGATTGTCCTGTCACCAGGTCGCCACGTGTAACCTCCCCCCTCACTTATCGACCTTAATGACAGTGAAAAATGAAACCGCGTGTACCTAATGGGAGTTTTGGAAAAGCAATCGTCACCGAAGTTAACCTGTCGGTAAAGAGGGAGGAAAGGGTTACATCTATATGAAAGGAAAAATGCAAATGAAACTGGTGGAAATTAATTTTGAAAAGGGGTAAAGTTAATAAAGAAAGTAAATGTGCGGCCGTTACGTTAACAATTAACTAGCGGTAATTAGGTATTTGAGATTTGGGGAAATCACGGTCGCCAGTCCTAAGGACAATTACTATAGTAACTGAAAAAGAAAGATTATTACACATATAATTAGCACTAGAAGCGTGGCAACTGAAGGTTGACACGTGTAGTGTGAAAACTGAAAGTTTGTCAGAAGTAATAAATTTCGCTACACCCTGACTTAATTTAGCAAAAGAATTAATAAAACCGGAAAATCGAAAGTTAATTTAGTGACTGAAGTTAATAGTGAGCTTTCTTTCTGAAGCACATCGGAATTCAGTAAAATACAGTTAGTCTTGGACTACCTCAACAATCGTTTCAAAAGCTACTTGAATCTACGCAATTTAGAAATAAGAGATTTAACTTTGATCTTGAATTAAATGACTCTGAACAATTAACAATAGTAAAATGTAGTACGTACCAAGCTGAGCTGCAGTCACAGGTAAGCTAAAATACGGTAACAAAGCTTGCACTCTTAATTCGTGCTTGCGTAATCTGAATATTGTAGCCAGCTCTGAGACTTTAACTGAACTTTGAAATTAAAGCAGTGAAATGGAATTATGCTGGCGTTTGAATTTCAACGACACTCGGGTTCATTTCGGAAAAGGAAGGGACCCTGCTTGGCAATGCAATTGGGACAATGAGCAACAAAGGTTCATGCTAAGTTGCTGTAATTTTGCGAGGCAAATGGAACAATTTGAAAAGCTGAGGTCTGCCATACAGTTCTGAAACTTTACGTGCTTTTAGTCTTCCTTGTTGGTTGATTGAAGGTTTGAAGCCGTCGATCGAGGAGGTGGCGACAGTCACTCATTGTCGGCCGTCGCTGTTGCAGAAGCTGGATGTTGGCGCGCCTTCTTCTCGACACGGTCTCCAGGCGAAACGGGCTCTTGATGTGCGCCAGCTAATGCTTCCCGTCCGCGACACCATGTCAGAAACTATCATCGCGAGTCGAGCGCAATTACATGCTGCCAAACCCCGAAAGCGCGGCAACTCGCGGGAGCGTCACACAACACCTGCTCCACTCGCTACTCCCGCCAGACTCTCCCTGTTCTGCCCGCGCTCCACGCGGCAGAGTTAACACTACCAAAGATCCTACACACTTTGATTCTTCACACAACCTATCGATGTAATCGTTCGATAGCAGTTTTCCCTAGGCAAGACCCAGCGTAAAAATACAAATACTCTTTACACAACAAACCAATTATACATCGACATAAGTGCATAAATATATATATATACAAACAGTAAAACAATTACAATATATAAAGAGGCAGTAATGTCATATCTTGAGGTAACAAAACAAGGAAAAAAATAATAGTACAATAGATGGAAATAGGAGTATATGCATTTCCGGCGTTACACCTTCCCCCCCCCCCCCCCCCCCCCCCCCCCCCCCTACACTGGCCTGGCACACAACCTTCTGTTATTGCTCTATTGACTGCACAATCTGCCAGACAGCATTCCACTCTCTTTCCCTACACATGTGTAATAATCTCTCTTTCCCTTTCCTCCCTCCTCCAGACTGCTACTTCCATCCTATGTGATAACTGCATTCTGACTCAGGCTGCTGGAGTGGGTGGTCATGTGTGTGTGAGGTGTGGTTGCTTGTGTACATGAATGGTGTGTGTTTCTCTTTTTCTGATGAAGTCTGTGGCCGAAAGCTCTGTGTAAGTGTCTTATTGGACACACAGTGAACAGCGTCGCTCATAGAAAATCCAAATACCTGAAATGTACCCATCCTGAACAAGTTCTCAGCACCGGCATCAGCAGCGACCAAAAATGTAATAGAATGAAGCACTGACTTGTGTAAGAGGCAAGTGCCATCAATTGTCCCAACAGTACAATGTTCTGTTTGTTACAGCTGCCCAGCTTCCATGTGGCCATTATCAAAATGGTGCAAGCCTAAACTCAAATGATGCTGCAGCACCATTGTTGACATGTATGGAGCACTTGGTAAAAAACCCTTAACTCATTAAACAACTTTGGAGCGGTCATAAGCATTGGATTCATGGTTTCACCCATGTCCATATCATGAGCATTCTTCAGTGAATTACACGTGGAGGTTGATGTGGCCTTTCTTCTGGCAAACATTACAAGTAATCCAGTATGTTCGTACTGGACAAGACAGAAACAGAGAATGCTAACACTGGCACTGTAACGGTTGTGACTGCTTGCTGCTGGGCCCACACATTTACTGCCACCACTGCCACTTCCTCATGCAAGCTATCTGTCATGCTAGTGGTAACATCTTGTGACACTACTGCCACATCGCCCCACACTTCAATTTGGTCATCCACTGCTCGAGAAACTTTAAAAGATTGTGCTGTTTGTCAAAGTTCTGCAACCAGGGGTTTTTGCAGAATAAAGCCTCCTTGCGCACTTCCTCGTCTGGAACTTAAAACATAACTGTGTCATGCCCCATAGAGTCTGCATAAGGGTCATTATGGGTTTCAGTAATGTATTGACACTTATGGCTAGGGCTGTGAAGTTAGGCTGCCCAGGCCCTGTATGACTGGTTTGGTTTCTTGCAGCATCAGTAGAATTCAACTTGCACATCTGTGACATGCGTTTGTTTGTGGTGGAAGTTGGAAAATAAACTGCACATGTGATCAGAAGTGAGAGCTGCCAGTCCTTGTAAAGGAGAAAGCTGACACAGTAATTGATATATCTTAGGTGGAGTCCATGAGAGGAATAAGGCTTTGCACAAATTTGAGTCTGACATAACGAAAGCCAAAAAATGCTATCTGAGTCGTTTTTCATAGCTTCCATGATCCAGGTAACACTAATATGGCTTTATTCATAAACCTGTGACTAATAATGGAAACAAGCTGTGATGAAGCAAGCTGGGATATTTTTACTTCCCGTCTTCATTTTTTCGATTTTAACTAATTACCATTAACATACATGAGTATAATCTGCATTTTCATAAAATAGAAAGGTTGTCCCTCAGTTTTAAAGAATTTAACACCAGATCTAATTTTGTGCTTAGTTTTTTATATATAAAAACAAAGATGAGGTGACTTACCGAACGAAAGCGCTGGCAGGTCGATAGACACACAAGCAAACACAAACATACACACAAAATTCTAGCTTTCGCAACCAACGGTTGCCTCATCAGGAAAGAGGGAAGGAGAGGGAAAGATGAAAGGATGTGGGTTTTAAGGGAGAGGGTAAGGAGTCATTCCAATCCCGGGAGCGGAAAGACTTACCTTAGTGGGAAAAAAGGACAGGTATACACTCGCACACACGCACATATCCATCCACACATACAGACACAAGCAGACATATTTAAATATGGTATACACTCGCGCGCACACACACACACACACACACACACACACACACACACACACACACACACACATCCATCCACACATACAGACACAAGCAGACATATTTAAATATGTCTGCTTGTGTCTGTATGTGTGGATGGATATGTGTGTGTGTGTGTGCGAGTGTATACCTGTCCTTTTTTCCCACTAAGGTAAGTCTTTCCGCTCCCGGGATTGGAATGACTCCTTACCCTCTCCCTTAAAACCCACATCCTTTCATCTTTCCCTCTCCTTCCCTCTTTCCTGATGAGGCAACCGTTGGTTGCGAAAGCTAGAATTTTGTGTGTATGTTTGTGTTTGCTTGTGTGTCTATCGACCTGCCAGCGCTTTCGTTCGGTAAGTCACCTCATATTTGTTTTTATATATAATTTTTCCCACGTGGAATGTTTCCCTCTATTATATTAACATCATTAATTTGTGCTTAGTTTTATGTATGTAATTGGCTTTCTAATTTATTTCAACTAGTACTAGTTAATACTTTTGTTATAGGCTGAAATAAGTAATTTTTTCATAACTTAAATTCTTTGTTGACTTCTAAACAAATATAAATTCTATACTAATTACAAACATTTAGAAGATGATTACTAGTAATCTTATAGTATCTATTTGGCTCTATTCAAAAATGTGTTAGCAAAGCCCACCCTTCATTAATTCCAAAGTAATTAACAGTTTTGTCAAAAGTATTGTTTGCATAATGATATCTGTTAATTTCATCATTTAAACAAATAATTCAGCCTAACTCTAATAATAGAAAAAACTGTTAAAAAAATTAATTTTTCGATGTATTCAGTTAATGTAATGAGTTAAGTTTTAACTGTAATTTCTGTAAATTAATCTTGAAACAGTGTGTAGTTTAAGTACTTATTATTGTGAGGATATATAAGGGCCCGATTCTTGGTCATGAGACAATCAGTCCATGGCCGAGTTTCGGACAAGTAACCTGTGTTGCTTAGAACAACAGCATTGTATCAATTTAACAGTGAAATAAGTGTTACACAATTAGGCCGTGTGTTAAAACAATGACAGTGTCTACTCCATACATGCCTTTTTATTCTTCAAGAAATGTGAACTACGTGATTAGGCTTTTGCTGCTCATAGATGTTCAACAGGAAACTATTGTAGCAGTATGTGGATGTTCGCCTACAAGCTATTAATGAGGCTTATTGAAAGTTAAACAATAGTGCATTGGCCATATAACTATGTATTATTGGGGGGTTGCGAACAGTGAAAGTAAAGAACTGTGAAACGCAAATGTGCATCTGTTGGCTACATCATTTAAAGTAGTCAGTGTTGTACGTCCACAACCCATTTTTCAGCCAGTGTAGCAGCGCAGTTCGTTGATACCGAGGATGACAAACAAACTAATAAAGCAGGAGATGGCATCACATGTGGTGCCCCAATGTGAGGACTATTGTATGTGCACAATAAAACATAGCTTTAAGATCATTCTTGTTCTTTGGGGGGGAATCCACAATAGCAGCAAGCTTTTCTGGATCAGGCTGTATACTTTCCTCATTAGTCCTGTGACCCAAAAATAAAATTTCCTTCTTTACAAATTCAGATTTACTTAATTATAGTTTCATACCTCCGCTGCACATAGCTCTTAGTACTTCATTCAGAATCTTATAGTGCTTGAACCATTCTGCACTTGCTACGAGAATATCATCTACATAGACCTTGATTTCATTCGTTAATATCTCACCTAGCATCCCGTCAATAGCTCTGATAAAAACACACACACACACACACACACACACACACACACACACACACACACACACACACACACACACACACAAGTTCAGACCAAAAGGCACCACACAGTATTGGTAACACCTACCTTCATGTAAAAATGCTGTACATGGCCTAGATTCCTTGGCCGAACTGGTACTCCAATAGCCACAAGTCACATCAAAAGAAGTCAGAAATTTACATCTATCGAACTTCTGTAACATTTCATATATGTTAGCTGGTCTGTCTCTCTCTCTCCTATTACAATTTCATTTAACATCCTGGCATCTAGAACCAACCTGACACCACCGTTCTTCTTTACAACCAGAAGTGGGTCATTATACCTGCTATTTGACCTTTCAATAATCCCCCATGAGATCATCTTTTGAATCTCTTTTTCTCACTGCTTCCATTTTTGAAAATGGAATAATATAAGGTTTTTTGAAAAATGGTTTATGATCCGTAAAATTTAATTGGCACTCAGAATCTTTTACCAAACATGGCCTGTCTGAAAATGCCTTACAGTTGCTCTGGAGAATACCTTGTAATTCCTCCCTTTGATTATTTGTAAGACCTTCAATATCCTAAACTCTCTTTATTATCACCAACCTCTCACTCTCTCCTCCTCTTCTTCCTCAGTAACCTGCTCAGTGGTCAAAACTCTTAATGGCAAACCTAATTCAGTTCCCACACACTTGTCCATACCTTCCGTTGTACTTAAAACTAAACTTACCGCTAGAAAAATCAATATTTCCACACCATTTGCACAAGAAAATAGTTCCAAATATTACATCAATGCTGAGATTTTGAATCACCAAGAAATTGCACTCCAACAGCTGTTCTGCCAATTCCACAGTTAATAGTACCTCTTGTTTCACTATCTTTGATGGTTAACTAGTAGTACTAATAATTTTTATTCCTGAAACATGCATCACTGCTACACCCTCTGTGTTCTTAATAGATTCAAAAAATGCCTGTGAAATGCCATTCAAATCACTACCACTGTCCAGTAAACACTTTACATGTATCCCTTGTATCCTTGCTGTTATTACAGGGGCCACATTTCCTTTTTACTTACCATATGATCGTCATCATACAACAAATCCTCATTAATCCTTTCCCTGGAAAAACTGTAATCCTGCTTACCAAAATGATTATCAACAAAGTCAAATGACATGTAGCATGGTCCTCTTCCTCATTACCACTCTCACACTCTAACTCTTCATTAGGCCTAATATTATCTTGCTTTGTTCTCTCCTTACTTACCACATGGCCATCATTATCAATTATAAATTCAAATACCTTGTCCGTATCACTACTGGATTCGTCACCGCTATCGTCATTGTAACTACTGTCAGAATCAGACCTGCTGTCACTTTCACTATCCTCAAATACTTGGCTAATTAGTTGATCCTTGTCTCCAGTATTACACCAAAAAGCAAAAACCCGAATTTCTTATGTTCTCTTAAAAATTTAACATCCATTTTGATAGTTTGGACATCCTGAGCAACAGCAACACACACTGGTTCATCACCTGATTTTATTGTATTAAGTTCCTCCTCTCCTTTTTTTTTTTATAAACTTTGCTACCCACACCATCATTAAACACCTCACTAGAATTAGAAATTACACTAGTCTTATTATTATCATTTACATTACCCTTATCTGTGATTACAGCACATTTATACTCAATTGGCTCTTCATCACTACCTGCTCTAGTGCAAGCCAAAACTGGAGCATTATCTAGTTTAAATGGTTTGATCCAGAATTAAAATCACCTTCTCCATTTCTTTTACTTGAATTTCTCCTACCATTTCTGTGCCCATCCTGGCTATCCTCCACCCAACCATTCCTTGACTTTCTACTGTGATTAGTCCTGTTCATCCTATTTACCTGTATTTCTCTCCCTGATCGAGTATTCTCATCAAAATTCCTCCTACGATCTTCCACTGAGGGCTTCACCCTCTCCACTTCATCAACATAATTCAAGAAATCACTAATGTTACCCATAGGGGCAGCTACAAGCAATTCTCTAACTTTGTGAGACAACTTCGTTTCTGAACCCATAATTATTGATTTACTACCTAGCTCTTTGTCCAAATATTTCAGTTTGTTTATCCAAAACTGTCAGAAACCTTTCACAGTACCCTTCCTAGAATCAAATCTCTCTCCTCCCCAAAATTCACTCAAAATTCTCTGCTGCTTCTCTTTGGACCAATGTTCATCTAAAAATCCTTTCTCAAAGCTTTGCCATGAAGTACAACTATCAGCTACCTGAGCTGCCCATCCATAAGCATTCCCCTTCAAAAAACCTCTCATAAATTACATTTTCTCCTTTTCATTCCACTTTTCAGGCAAATCATTAAATTTCCCAAACACCGTGAGTTAGTAAAGTATTAAACTTTTACCTAAGCCTTGTCACATGAAAACAACTCCGAGTAAGAGTGCTGCTGATTCCTCACGAGGGATGATAGATAGCCAACCGCGTGACGCTTGTTTACAGCAAGGCACAGGACAGAATGCACGCGGGGAGAGTTATGTTGTCCCTGTTGCCTCTTTGTCATATTATAGTTGTGAACTTGGAAGAATGAAGGTGTCCAGCACGAGCCTTATAGAAGTCAATCGGAAAGAATTGTTTTCCCTCATTAGGCTGCAGCGAACCTAGCGGATTCATGTAGTGATTTTTCCATTTAATGCGCCGAATGAAATACGTTTTGTGAATGAATACAGTGTTCTTCCATAAGTAACATATAACGAGTACTGTATGTAGTTTGTGGTAATTAGCTCGTCTGTTTATGCTGTAGTAACTGGTTATTGTTTGTTTGTGTCACATCTTTCAGGTGCATAATCTGAATAATGGAGGGTGTACACCTTTCCACTAGCGCTGTAATATATAGCTGGGAGCCTGTCACAGACGATGGCAAGCGGGAAGTTACCGACGCTGTGTTTTGGTTTGTAAAAGTGTTGCAAGACAGATGCATGATCAATGCACTACTGGAAGCAGGCAGTTCTGTTTCTCGGTGTTGCAGATTGATAGGAGCGGCTATCGTCCAGCGATTTTTGGAGCTGACGAACGAAATGACTTTTGTTGATACTGAAGTACTATACCGTGAAGACAAAGCAGAAGATGATTCAGTGGAAGCTATCCCAACTAGTGAATCACAAAATGGTCATAACACTTTCGAAATCTCCACATCACTGGGAATATGTGCCTCATCTGTTCCCTATCAGTATTACAAATCAGTTACTAAACGATTGAACTACGGCGCTATACCCCTTGAAGTAAAAGTAAAGACGGTAGCGCTATCCAAATTGGAACTTACAAACACTGCAAAAGAATGGAGCAACAACAGCCCTGAAAAGGAAGGAGGACTTGAAACTGTGGGAAAGTGATATCGTTAAAGGAGGGACAAGATATGAGAAATACCAGGCGATAAATAAGTGGACATACGACCGATTTGTCGAATCTCATTGTCGTAACGAGAAAGTAACAACGAGAATACTTCAGGAGTGGGCTGCAGGTGCAGCGCTTTAATATACGACCAACATGGTTGTTACGTTTGCTGCCTCATTATCTTGGGTAAGAAATTTCAAATCGGAGTATAAAAGTCGTCAACGGCACATCACTAAATACGTCTCTCATAAAGAGGTACAAAATATAGAAGATATACAGAAAGTGGTGGCTCTTTTCAGCACGCAAACGGCATCACTTATGACCGGTTTTAATCGTGATTACGTGATCAACACCGATCAAACAGGATGCGAGTATCGGGTGAACATTCGACGCACTTTATCGCATAAGGGAGAAAAACGAACCATTGTCGCAGTTGGTAGTGAAAACAAACTAAAACATTTGTACACGGTTCAGTATGCCATCACAGCCTCTGGAAAAGTGTTGAATAAGGTTTTCCTGTGTTTACAAAAACGAATGTTACATTTGGTCCTGTGGTTATAGAAGAGGTCAATCGTTTAACCGACTCGTTGAAAAATGTTTACATTACCTGCTCCAAATCCGGGAAACTGACTAATGCGATTTACAGAACATTTCTTGAGAATGTTTTAAAATCATACATTTCTGGTAGCACGTTTTGTCTAATATTGGATTCCTGGAGTGGAAAAATTAATACTACAATATATGACGTAATGTTTATAGATGGCGAGGGTCAGCCGACGTGCACAGTAAAAGTAATACCGCCAAACTGCACACCTGTGTGCCAGCTGTGTGATGTTTATTTCTATCGCCAGGTTAAAAACTTTATTTCTGGCTTCAGAATTACAGTGTGCTTCTGGAAACCCAGTGGGAATTGCACAACAGCACGGATGCAATAACTATTCACAGCATAATTCATAACCAATTTTCAGCACCGATTTTTCAGGCAATGATATCGTATGTGTGGTACACATAAAAATTAATTCCCGAAAAAGACGTATTTTTAAATGTAAACCAAGTTTGATTTCCGCCAACTCTTCGGAAGTAACAGTGTAGCTGTCGAAAGATTGCATTCATTAGATGTTCTTGGTGCCATGAGTATATTTGTTTCAAATGTTTATGTGACAAGTACCATCCACCTAGTTGTTCGAAGAAAAGTGAGGACACGTAATAGTGACCTGGAGTAACATTTTAGTTGTTTACTATCCCAAGAGGTTTGAGAAATTTATTTGCCTACCTTATTGTCATTCCTTATTGATTTACTTATCTTATTAACCGTCCGATCCATATCAATTGAGATATGGAAAAATACAAATGAAAAGAAGAACATCCGCTACGTTTCTTCGAGATTCGAAAGAGGGCTCTCCGATTCCCAGCCAGTTACCTTGGCCATTGTGCTGTCGGTGCTGCCGGCGAATAAGCGTTTACCTTGTTGGCTACAGAAGCGGCAGTTGTAAAAGTTTCTTACCTCGATTTCTGGAAAAGTATCCGTTTTTGGACCCCATACCTGGTGATGAAAAATGCTCTATGTACAATTATCTATCGATCCCGCCAATTTTGTGTCGATTGCTCATAATTGCCTTTAGGGGTGTTGATCCAAAATATCTTAGAGTCTTTCATTTTAGGTTGTACACAAGTGACCTGCCAAATCTGAGCTAAATCGGTTGGCCGTGTCCTAGGCCTTCCTCTTGTTAGTAGTGGAAAAGCATCTGGACCAAATGAGATACTTGTGAGATTTTACAGAGATTATGCAAAAAAAACGTGCTCCCCTTCTAGCAGAAGTTTAGTATAGGTCACATGTCATTCCTGTTTCCAAGAAGGGTCATAGGACAGATGCACATGATTATAGGCCTGTAGTGTTGGTGTAAATCTGTTGTATAATCGTGGATCTTCTCCATGTACTATAACATTTTTGGAGAGTGAAAATCTCCTCTATAAAAAAATCAACACGGGTTTTGCCAACACTGATTTTGTGAAGCTCAGCTCTCTCTGTTCATCCTTGATATACAGAGCACTGAAGACATTAGTGCATAAGTTGAAGCCATGTTCCTTCACTTCTGGAAGACATTTGAGACAGTTCTGCACTGTCGTTTAGTGAACAAAATACAAGCTTACCAACCATCAGAACAGATCTGTGACGGGATTCAGGACCTCCATGCAGACAGTACTCGACACATCCCTCCTAATACAATAAAATTGACTGATGAAATGAAATTTTGGGTGTATTCTAAGGGAATGTTACAGGGCCATTTCTGTTTACAGTTTATGTTGATAATCTGGTAGATAATTTCAGAGGCTCCTTGGGAATTGTTGTGGTTGACACTCTTGTTTATAGGAAGGCTTCAATGCTTCTGAAGACTGTAGAAAATTGCAGGAAGACCTGCAGAGGATCAATGATTAGCACAGGGTGTATCAGTCAACACTGAACATAAATAAATGTAATGTATCATTCCTAAATAGGTGAAGAAATTCACTACTTAACAATTACACTATTAGTGACAAATTGGAATAACCTAAAGTGGAATGACAATATTACAGGAAAAGCAGTTGCTAGAATGAAATCCATTGAAAGAAAGTTTAGGAAACGTCATTCATCGGTGAAAGAGGCAGCTTATGAAATTCTTGTTGGACCAGGACTTAAGTACTGCACATCAGTGTGGGACCCTTACCAGGTAGCAGGAAGGGATGGGATGATAGGACATGTGTTAAGATATCTGCGAATAACTGCCTTGGTACAAGAGGGAGCAGTAGAGAGTAAAAACTATGGGGGAAGATATTCCTAACAGTAATTGAGGACTTTGTGTGCAAGTGCTGTTCTTAGATGATGATAGCACAGGAGGGAGAGTTGTAGTCACCTGCATCAAACCTGTCAAGAGGACCAGTTACTACTATTACTACTACTACTACTACAGATAGTAGTAGTAATAATAATAATAATAATAATAATAATAAATGTTACTCATAGGGAATATAAATATAGTAGGCATTAGTTCTTTTCTTTTCAGTAGCCTTGTAGTTTACCACATACATATCTTTATTCTTTCTTGACATACATTAAGGTTAACATTTATTTGAATACCTAGACTTTTGGCTTTGGAGCTGCTTTAGGATCAAGTCACTGTGTTGACAAGAAAAGGCAAAGTCACTTGTAGATGCTGTAGTATTTATTTTACAGATGAAGTACATAAAACACTTAAAAATTAAACACTAAAAAAATAAAATAAAAGTGTGACAATTATCCTGATAACTGGATTTTCTTTTAATAGTACCTTTGGTCAGATATGTATTGTATAACATTGTTAGAATGTACTTGAAAGCTGAGCACTCTCACATGAAGGTTGTGCAGGAATAAATTACTGAAACAGTCTCAGTGTTCAAAGATAGCTCGTGATTCAATATTATGCTTATTGTTGTAAATAAACACAAAGCACACTGTCTTTGGTTTATTGCCCGACATAATTACTACAATCTCCTTCGCCCCAGAAATACTATTCTTTCCCAATAAGTACTCTTTAGAAGCATTTATTAATGGATTCTGCAGTTTTGAAGTCTCCACAGCCGATATTCTGCTGTGGATGTTCCACAAATCCACAACATATTTATTGTTAGTACCACTGTCCTGTTGGAAGATGAAATCATTTTCACCTATACTTTGCAAATCCCCATAGGATATGTGGTGAGGGGGAGGGTACCTCATGTACCTTTCGTGAATCAATGTCATGTTGTCGCTATTCCAGCCCATCTTTTATGCACCCCAAACAAGCTCTGAGTCACCTCTCTACACTATAGTTGAATTTGCTGCATTTAGGGTTTTTGTTGTAACTTTGAAACAACTAAATATCTCAAAAATGATTCATTGTACTAAAAAAAGGTCTAGGTCAAAAGTTAATGTAATGGACAGTAGTCTCTGCTACAGCTGGCTGTCACCTAACCACCACTCCTGTGTGGGAAGGGTCAGCTATGTATTTTCAAATGGGAACCCATAATTTTTATTGCATATTCGGATTATGCACCAAAAAATATGAACAGTTTACTCAAACTGTTTCCCATTCATGGTAGCTGGTGCTGTTATCGAAAGGTATCAAGTGTCTCTGTTTTTGCAATGAAGAACCAAAGCATTTGATTCTGTAGTTCATTTATAATGTAAATGTGAACCTTTATGTTCTGACAGTTATTTATGTTTGAAATTTACTTTAGTGTTGCAAATTTGATCGTACAGCGCAGTGTGGTTAGCTGCTTCAGTGTTTGGATAGAAACTACATTTCAGAATAACAACATAGATGTACTAATTTCCTGTTCTCATCAGGATGCTTGATATTGGTGAGTCCCCTTGCCTCCCATCATTGGTGTGCTTGCTTTTGGTGAGGCCCTTGACTTTCACCATATATGTAATTCACAATGAGCTAATAAATGCATCCGAATGGAGGGTTGTCAGTTTGAGCATTTGTTGTGAATTCCAGTTAAGGTGCGAGGCAAGGGGACTCATCGTCATCAAGTACACCTATGGTAAGAGGCAAAGGGACTCACCAATATCAAACATCCAAGTGGGATCTGTAAACTATTACATCCACATTTTTGTTCCCACATCACATTGGGCATAGTTTCTAACCAGACATTGAAACAGCTTACCATACTGCAGTGTGCAATCAAATCTGCAACACTAAAGTAAATTTCAAACCTAAGTTTCAGCCATTACAACATAATGGTTTACATTTACATCATAAGTGAAATGTACAATCAATTACATTGATTCTTAATTGCAGCAACAGGCACACTTGATATTTGTCAGTTACAGCACCATCTTTTGTGAAACATTGGTTTGAGTAAACCATACTTTTTTTTTTTTTGGAGTGGAATCTGAAGACACCATAGAAATGGGCAAAGCTGACCCCACCCATGCAGGAGGGATTGTTAGAAGTTGGCCACTTGTAGCACAAATAGATATCCCCTTTAATAATATTAACTTTTCACATACAGTGCATCATTTACAAGATATTTAGTTGTGTCAAGTTAAAACGAACAACCTGTGAGTTATAGCTGCAGCCCTGTATGTGCTAATCAACCTCTTAGCTGCCGTGCGGCCGCTGGCAGTGAAAACTCTATCATTAAGCATGTGGCAGTCAGTGTGTTAAAAATACCACCGAAATCACAAGAATAAGTTATACCTTTGATATATGAAAGATTATATTGTTTCTATTGAGAGCATAATAAATAGATGTATATTTCAAGTCATAATACTAGTAGCAAAAACTCTTCATTGTCTTTTCTTTTTATAAATAAATTATTTCAATATTAGATTAGAGAAAATATTCTGGAAGATCAACATAAATTGCTAACAGCCACAGCTACTAAATATGACACTCAATCCCACTCCATGGGAATAGCTGTTACACTAATGGTATGTTCATTTGGAGAGACTGGCACACGAGTGTAGCCCGTCCAATGCTTGAAGAGGTAATTTTTAGTTGAGAGTGTCATCAGGCAAAGTCCCAACTATTCTGCACCATAGTTGGGTGATATGTTGGAGGCATGCTGCTCTAAAGGTCTAGATAATCTAGGTTTCAAAGATGCCTTCTCAGGAGCACTTTATCTACTGCCATTGCCTCTCCCAACCAGTACACAAAATAATCTGGGAATGTAACTGACCTAATGTCCACTGTAATAAAGACCTTTTTTTGTTTACAGGCTTGGAGCAGTAACTGTAAAGGATATCTTGGAAATTCATCGCAGAGTAATGGGTTTTGTGGATCCTGTTGAAGCAGGGACGTTCCGTCGGACACAAGTATATGTTGGTGGCCATGTACCTCCAGGACCGCATGAAATTCAAGTTTTGATGGAAGAATTTGCAGAGTGGTTGAATTCAGAACAAGCTGCTCATATGCATCCTATCCGTTATGCAGCACTGGCACATTACAAACTTGTTCACATCCATCCTTTTACTGATGGTAATGGGAGGACATCTAGGTTGTTAATGAATGCAATTCTTATGCAGGCTGGCTATCCACCTGTTATTATTCCAAAGCAAGACAGGCAGAAATACTATCAATATTTAGAAATAGCAAATGATGGAGATGTTCGTCCATTTGTGCGCTTCATTGCAGAATGTACTGAACACACATTAGATTTATTTTTGTGGGCTACAAGTGAGTATGCAGCAGAGTTACCTGCATTGGAACAAAAACAGAGAAGTCGAATTATTGAACTATAATAAAAATTGAGAATGGATCTAGCCAAGAACACTTCTGGCAGCATCGCCTTTTATCTCAAAGCTTATTATTATTATTTATGTATTTATTTTCCTATAATTGTTTTCAGTCTTCAGGACAAACTTTTTCCATGACTGCTGCTGAGTAACTTTCATAAGACAGAACTGTCATTTGCAGGACTTTCACAGGCAAAGCACTGCCGTCTTGTCTGTATTCATCAGGTTATACATTGAAAGGCTCTTGTGTGTACACATTCTACAGAAAATATATTTTGTAAGAATCAGTGTGATACTTTTACTGTTACAGCTGTGTGCTGGGATATATGACAATGCATTTTCTATGCCCAGTAGTGAACTTTTTAAATCACATGATCTGAGAGCTGTTCAGAATTGAAAGTTTAACAATCTCTTAGATGTTGTTTAGTTGTAATTCATTTTACGCACAAAGAACGAGTGTGGTAAAATAAGTTTCTAAGAAACTGTGTCCTTACCTGATAACTTACATCAGTATTACAATTTACAGCACATAAATTATGAAGACTTAAAAATCTTAAACTGTGATGTGGTTAAGACCACCAGCATACTTGTAGTTATTTAATAATGTACTTATGAAGCAGTTAATTTATTTTAAGCACATTTTCCAGTGTAAAATACCATCACTCATGTGCCAAAGATAATTTTATTGTGTCTGTGATACTATCATTGTTTTCATATGTCAAATTAGCACATCCAAATCCTTTTATTTTGATAGCAGAAAACACTAACCTCAGCTTTTAGCCATTATTGTAAGGGCTGTACAAGAAAACTTGTCAAGGAGGTCATCCCAGCAAACAAGGAGTTCAAAATGAAAGGAATTATATAAAGAACTTGGAAATGCCATTATATTTTTTATCTATCATATCGATTTTTGTTTTACGGCATACTGGAAATAATGTGTAGTATCATATGAATGTATTTTTTAAGGATTCCTGCCCTTCTTAAACATGATCTAACCTCTGACATATGATTTTGTAAGTGTAATTAATTCTGGAGATGATGTAGCCACAATATTTGAGAAGATTTACAGATACCTAGATGGTGATCCACTTTTTTTTTTTTTTTTTTTGGACAATGACATCGAATACTCTTGCAAATGTATTTCAAAAAAGTAATTAAAGAATGCAACAGAGTTCTCTCTCTCTCTCTCTCTTTCTCTTTGTGTGTGTGTGTGTGTGTGTGTGTGTGTGTGTGTGTGTGTGTGTGTGTGTGTGTGTGTGTGTCCCTTCCTCAATACTTCTCCTTTCCAGCAGGCATTTTCAAGCACATTTTGAATTCAGAAAAAAATTGGTAAGTAAAACTTACTTTAAGAGTCTTTTTGAAATTTACTTTTAATCTAATGTAAATGAAATTCTTTGAGAGCTATATCTTCCACTTTCACTTAATTACATGGTACAGTACTGATCAAGAGGAAGAAAAAGTGGGGTTAAACATTTAGGTTGTTAGAAAGTAAGCTGAAGCCCAGATTTGTGTCAAATGGAAGTCTAGCATCTTATTATGGTGCCACCTTACTTGGTTGCTGATCCTGGACTGTTTATCAGCGAAATGCTATGGCTGTAAATGACCCAAGGACAATTAGTATCCAGTAGATATGGGGGGGGGGGGGGGGGAGGGAGGGTTGTAGAATTTGTGCAGATCAGAATCTGATTTGGTGACTGATGCTGTCCACTGCACTCTATTTAATTGTATCTCATCACCTCAACCAACAACCCTCCTACCCCTCATAGCATTCTGAATCGGATACAAATTATCATGCGCCCTCTACTTCTGCCCAAGTAGGTTTCTCTTTCCAGAATATGTTACAAATCCAGACCTCATTGTGCAAGGGGTGTCATCTGGGTCTCTTGCTTCATGTTTGTCCATCTGTTCTTGGTGGGATCCATTCTTTTGAGATAACCAAACTATGTCGACCTAACTTCAATATAAATCTTACTAATGGGTTCGTTAACTCTACAAGAAGTTCCTGTAGAGCATTAATTTTAATGGGACCCTCTTATCCCAGAGACTTTCACAGATAATATATTAATTTTATATCCATTTCTCAGATATCATGAATTTATTAATTCATGCATGTCTTAAGTTCAAATTCAAAGCAATGTGTCTGAAATGTTGTTCAAATTGAAGATTACTATATTGCATTTCAGTTTCAAAGTATTACTTGCAATGTTGCTGATGACTCTTTTAAAATGAAAGAGTGGCAAAAGTAAAAATTTGTCTGGACAGAACTACTTCAAATGGAAGCAACTAGAGTTCACTTATACACTTATCTTGTCCTCCAGTCAGCAGGAGTGAAGTAAAAGAAAACCTACATTATGCAGAAACAAGGGTTTAAAACATCATAGGAAAGAACTTCCACGTAAGATTACAACGTGTGCAAAGTGCAGCTAAATTTCATGATTATATTATGGAATTGTGCCACTATCCCACCTCTCTCCAATTGTTTTTTAAGCTTAATTATGAAGGATAAAAAGAAATTCAGTAAAAATTGCTGTCTCAGTTCTGTTGAACTATCCAGAAGACATTGAAAAAGTAGTGGCACATTTGCACTAAGGTGCCACAACGTGCACAAAAGGAACAAACTTGTCAGTAGGACAGAGACAGGACCATGATGGGGTGATTGTCATTAGCATGCAAAGACCCCTGTCCACCAGTCACTTACTGTTAGGTACAGACATTATTCTCATTTGAGAGTCTTGAGAAAAATAGCCAGATTCTCAACAACATTTTAAAACATCTCAAAGTGTTCATCAAACTCCCTCTTGATGAGGTATGTAAATCAACATACTGTTTGTGTAAGAACTGCTTCCTAGGACTGCAGCTGTCAGGCAGAGCTCATATTGACTAACAAAAGTCACATGAAGCAGTTGGGAATTATTATTTGATCTGCCAGAATGTGTGTTCTGTGTTAATGTGGAAATGACTTAGAACTAAACCCACTGAATTTTATTATTGTGGAGATCTCTAAGATCATCTGAGGGATTGCAAATGTTACAGATACGACACACAAAGGTCATGTACAAAGGGGAGTCAAAGTTTTAATAATCACTTCAGAAAAATAAATGTAATTAGTTTTTTGTTTGTTTGTCTGTAGTTTTGGTACACATTGAAATCTCTGTGCCCCAGTACTGCTGCGCACTGCTGTAGGAGCCACAGGATATTGATAACATCAAGAATCTTGTGGTATTTGTTTCCTTCATTTTAAGGACAACACATTGCATTGCTGGAAGTGTAGAAAAACAGTGCACCATTGCACGACACAGGGGCTTTGCGATGCAAATTTTTCCAGTGTGGTCAAATGAGTCTGAATGATGAAGAATGAAATGACAGACAATTTCTGTGAAGAACTGTTAATCACAAGAGAAGTGGAGGCTCAGGTGTTTGAAAACTGCTGTATCACAATTGAGGCAATAGTGGAAGAAGTGAGAATCTGTGACTGGTCACACCTATTTGAAAACACAGACGGACTGAGGTGGCAGCAGAAATGTCTTAGCTGTGTAAGGCTGATTCAGATGACAACTGAAGCTGCCTAAATCACTATGACCCCAAGACAAAGGACCAAAGCAAGTAGTGGAAACGTGGATCCACCACCCCCTACAAAGACTGAGCAGTCATTGGCCAATGTGGTGCACAGTGCTTTTTGGGATTGTCACAGCATGGTATGTTAGTCCATGCATGTATGCTCATAAGGGGCCAATGACCATAGGAGCATGCTACCAAAATCTCTTGAAGAATTTACAAGAGGCTATCCCCAACTGCCCCTGTACAGAAGACAGTCACCAAGCATGCTGCTCCTCCAAGCTATCAAAATGTGCTTCACCCAGTGACTACCTCCTTTTTCTTCTTATTCTTTCATCATACGAACCATTGCGTAACAGACATTTCCAGGATATTGATAAGGTAGTGTTTTGACTGTGACCATTTCCTTAAAAGCCAAAATGCAGACTTCTGCAACCAGTCTCTGCCATGTCATCCATCATTGGAAAAAATGTGTCACGTTGAGGGTGAATATGTGTGTGTAAGGACTAACACCGAGCTTCGTGCTCGCAGTTCGATTTTTTTCAAGGTGGTAAATAAAGCTCTATAACTACCTCTCATAGGTATATAATTAACAGTTGTGGCATTGCATGTCATTATATTACTGATGTAAATATTTACAACAGTAAAACAAAGTACACATATTTGCTCTTCTTTTGAATTAACCTATGACTTATCTTCCTTTTTAAATCTTGTGCGAACATGAGTATGAACAGAAATTATTTGCCAGACTTGGAATAGCAAGAACAAAATTTGACAATTGTAAAAGGCTATGTTAAACCTGGCTCCCTTATTAATAAATTCATTGCTTGTGAAAAATATATTCCTCCATACTTATTCTAGTATTAATTGATTAGTACAAGATTCCAATTGACGAATTTCAATCTCACGGACAAGAAAGTTGATGGGAACCCAGACGAGTAGTGACAGTGTGTTTTGAGCCTACTAGTGAGCAAAAATCTGAAGTGCGTCTGGCATTCCGCTGAAGTAGGAAAGTGGTCACATGACCTCTCTCTCTCTCTCTATCATCATCTTAGAATTTTTACAGACAATGTGTCATTAACTGACACCTAAATGCAAGTTATAATGTGGAAACAACTGTGATAGCCTATGATGAGCCCAATATGCCATGTCGAAGGTAGTGAGCGAGGGACTTCACGTGACCGCTTTCCATGTGTACTTCCAATATTTAGTCACATGTTTCAAGTCTATGAGCAGTTCAGAGGTAGAGTGTGCAACAAAAGTAAAGGATTGCTTTTTGAAACCCCATAACTATCTCCTATTGCAATGCACAAGTTAGAAATTTTGCTAAAACATGCTACAACCTTCCTCAATAATGATGCAAAAGCACAGTGCCCTGCGACATAACACTCGGGATCGATGACACTTTGAACGGAAAAGTGTCGACACGTGCAAAAAAAGGCCACATTTCAGAAGTTCGTGTAAGGTGGGTTAATAATGTAACATTGGCAACACATTTCATCACAATTATCCCCAAAGTCACTGCGGACATGTCACATGATGATAGGGTTGTCACAGGTCCTCTTATCCACATTTCACCCCTTCTTGTGACGTCTCTGAGATAGAGATCAGAGCCACAAAGCCCAGGATTAAAATGACGCAGTTTCCTTAAGAGTGGCCAAGGAGAACATTTAAGAAATACCACTGTTCATAATCAACATGAAAGGCATTGGGATGGCATGAAGGGTGTCAACGAAAACGTCATTTTCGCTGGGGAGTTGATTCCCATACATTTTACAGTGTAAGACAACCGTTTGCAGTGTGATGAGCAAAAGGAAGATGTTCTTGATGCTGCTGAAACTCTCAGATATTGTGGGGCTGCATCCCCACTGAACGTGATTGCATCCTTTTGGAGCGCAGCGTGACCATAATTTTTGCTCTTACATGCAGGATGGTACTATTAGGGATCGTTCAAAATGATTCAGTGAAATCTGAATGTGCTCCAAAGCAGTAAAGTCTACTTATTCTTTTTCAACCCAACTGTCTTCCGCCCTCCTGTGGCATGATCACATAGGAATGCAACATTAACATTTTCATGAATAAAAATCCGTATGATGCCTCTAAGACCCGTTAGTTTGGCAACACCCTCAGTGCCATCCACACACTTATGATAGGCACATTACAAATGTACCTGTCAGAAATTTCGACACCAAATCACTCACTGGGTGCGGTTTGCCTACCTTCAGGAACAAAAGCAGCTGCCAGGCTGGAATAGAATCAAAGTTTCTGACTGGTACATTTGTAATACACTGAGTAAAGCTGTATAGGTGACACCGAGAATGTTCCCAACCTGGGGAGAGTCTTAGAGGGACCTTTTGCCATATTATTCACACGCATGTTACTGATTTGGTCCCACATGATAACGCCAGGGGAAGGTGGAAAACAGTTGGGTTGAGAAAGCCTAAGCACCCTTTATTGCTTTGCATCACATTCAAATTTTGTCAAATGGTTTTGAACGGTACCTAGTGGCTCCTAAAAGTACAAGAGAGCAAAAGCTACAGTATCACTGTACTCCAAAGGGACGTGACCACGTTCGATGGGGTTGCAGACCCACAATGTCCTTAGAGAAGGGTTGAAATGTCCGAGGGCATCAGCAGTTTCAAAAGATGTGAAGAACATCTTCCTGTTGATCATGGCACTGCAAACTGTAGTTTTAGACTGCAAAATGTGTGGTAGCAATGCCCCAGGAAAAGTGAGTCCTTTTCCTGTCATTTCTTAGTGGCAATGCGTCTGAAATGTTCTCCTTGGTGACTAACCACCTGAATTCAATGATGGATTTCGGCCCTGACCTGTATCGCACAGACGTCAAAAGAAGGGGTGAAATGTGGGTAAGATAGATTGTGATGACCTTCTCATCGTGTGACACATCCACTGTGTCGTTGAGCAGAATTTTTGGTGAACTTTGGTTCCAGTGTGACACCTTACAGCTCGCTTGAACTTCTGTGCTGGAACTTCCCGCCCACCCACCCACCCACGCATGTCGACACATTGCTTTTTGAAGTGTCACTGAGCCTGAGGGTGACATTGCAGGGCACCGGGCTTTTGCAATATTGCAGAGGTAGGTCTTAGGCATCTTTGAGCCAATTTTCAAATTTATGTTTCACGATGGGAGGCAGGGGTGTGGTTCTGAAAAAGCGATCCTTCAGGTCTGTTGCACAGAGTAGTAGTTTGAAGCAAGACAGTATAATATAGTTGTCACAAAATTATTGCAAGAAACAAGACCTCAAGACTATAATTCAGCAGCAGCCTTGCAAGTGGCAACAGCATTATGTACATATAAACCAGTGGATTTATTGCAATATATGAGCATTCTTCTTCTGTAGAACTTCGTAGCCACAAGCAATTACGATGAAGTACTATTGTTATTGCAGAGCAGTATCAGCAATTGTCAAATTTAAATGCCCGTACATCCGCCGCATATAATGACTCAAATTGTAGTATGCGTTACTTTTTTCATGGCTACTTAAAAGCCACCATTCATCCTCCAAAATATTAAAAATACTCCATACACTCAGGTCTATGCAACACCCCCTCTCCCCTCCGCCAATATTAGACTGGATTGATTTGAAAAAAAAGTGTCGATGATTGTTTCAAGCACCAAAAAAAAGAAAAATAAATGAGAGATTAGAAAGCAAGTTAAGGTATGTCCATTCCATTATGTCAAAAGAAAGTGAGTTAATAAGCTGTATAGACAGTTTAGAGAAAGAGTTACTGGAGATGAAAACAAGCTGACATAGCGTTACACATAGGGACATAGATAGACTTTCTAGAATGTTTAATAATGTGGCGCCAAGGATTTGAAATTTAGAATGTTCTGATATGGTGTACAAGACCTTCCATAATAACTGCAAGCCAATATTAAAGATTGATTTGAATGAGTCTCAGAATATCCTCTGGGTCAAACAGCGCTAAGGTTTCCATTAGGCCTACCCATTATATGCTTGGTGCATGTAGAAATAATCAACACAGTACATGGGTATACATTGTACTTTTGTAGAAGAAAGGAAAGAATGCAACAAAGTCAAATAAATATAACCTTTATGGTTATGTATGTGACAATTTTACATCCATATTGAGTAAAGGTCTAAATCGTGAGATTCCAAAGTTTGGACCATCCTGTGATGTACATCCCATACCCTATTGTTATTAAAAGCATTTCGGGTTATGTTACCAACTACATGGACAGACCACAGTAAAATCAGGGTCACGATACGTCACCTTACAGGAAACGCTGCACCATGATGTATGTAAAAATTGGTTGAATTTCATACTTATGAGGAATTAGAAATGCTGGAGTGAAGGATCACAGGAGAAATTGAGGTGGGAATTATTAGAGTCTAGACCACATTGTGAATTGCGTTTTATGCATCTCGTGACGTACATTTGCAATCCATTTGGTTTGCGTACAGGAGACATGTCAAAAAATTTTTAAACAGTTACATGATTTTTACATTAATAAATAATAACACTAAGGATATTTCTTGGAATGTGTAACACATTGTAGTATCCAGCTCAAATTTCCAGTTTGTCCTGCATGAATTCATCCACTGAGTAATAAAACTTCAGTGTCGGTACCTCGTATAGCTCTCTTTTAAGTGAACCTAAATTCATTTGCATTAACTTGTTCCCTTTTAATTTATTACAAATTTTCATTCCTATGTATTGAGGTCCCTGGGCATACAGTCTGAGGTGGTGGGAGGGGAGCATAAAATTTTCTTTGTTTCTAGTATCATGTGAATGGACAAAATGGTTTCCCTCAAATAATTCATGTCTTGTGTACAAAAATAAAATAATCTCATATATGTATAAGTATGGCAGAGTTAATATTTTAAGTTTTCTAAATAATGGTTGACATGGTTCTTTGTGATTTGCAGTGCACATATTTCATATGATTTTTTTTCTATATTTTTAGTATCCGCACTATGTTTGTCGATTACACCCCCCACCCCACCCCCCAAAAAAAAAAGAAAAAAAACATACTTAATAATGAATTCGAAGTAGCTTGTGTATGCTACTTTTCGTGTGTCCATGTCAGGTGCAGTTGATAATATTTGCACTGCAAATGCAAAGCTGCTCAATTTGTTTTTCAGGTATTCAATGTGTGCCTGCCAGTTCAAATTTTTATCTAAATTTAAAACTAAGAATTTGGCTTAGTACAGTCTTAATCTGCTCGCATTTTGACTGTTAGGTTTTGAACTGCATCACGTGAGTCTTAGATATGTTTAGATTCAACCCATTTAGCTGAAATCAAGTTTCTAAGGTACTAAGGGTACAGATCATAGATTTGGGAATTTTTTTCCGAATTCTGATCTTCAACTAAGATGGAATTTCTGTGAACAGAACTGATGGGGAGTTGATATTTAATGGTAAGTCATTAACATGAAAGAGAAATAGGGCTGGGCCTAATATGGAGCCTTGTGGAACACCCTGAGATATTTTTTTTCCAGTCAGAAAAATAATATGAGCCATTTAAATAAATGCTGACTCTTTGCTTTCTGTTGAATAAGTAGTATTTAAGGAATTGTAGGGCACTGCCGCCATACTTTTCAAGCTTGTAAACAAGCACTGCATCATTTACAGAATTAAACGCCACTGTGGAAAGTCATTCTGATAGATGGAAATCCAATAATAGCACAATGAATAATGACACCACGAGTGGCACAAGTATTAACATCAATTCTGAAACAAGAAATCTAATAGGTAACACTAATGACCATCAGGGGAACAGATTGAGACAAAGATAGGTGAAGCTTGGTCCCCAGAAGCAAATGATAACAACCCACAAAATTTGAGTTCCTTTTAAATAAGATACAATAACGGAGCTACTATAGGAGATGAATTACTGAATAAAAAAGAATTTGTCAGGAAGTAGATCCAGACTTAACTACAAGGGTCCTTAGGGAACATACCAGTGTGTAGTATTTTAGATTCAGGAAATGAATTATGTGGTGTTTCTCAGAACTGTTTACAGCAGCATGCATTTACCAGTGATTGGAATGAAAGTAATGGATATTACTGGATTGGTCTGCAAGGTAAACCAAACCAGTCAGAATTACTAGTAACATTTAAGCTAAATGAATACATATTTCCAGTCTTCTCTTTTGCGCCCCCCCCCCCCACCCCACCCTCATACGTATATAAAGTTTGAGAGTATTCTCACACTAGATATAATGCAATGACAGTTACTGAAGTTTTCAAAATAGCTGATTACTTATTTAACTATAAAATTACATTGTAATTAACATTACCTAGCATTATAACAGTTTCAAAACAGACATCAGTTCATGGGAGTTTTCCCACCTTATTTTACTCTTCGTATCAGTATCAAAATGTCTGCCTTTTATCAACAAAGCAAACTCCAGGTTGGAATATCAATAATATTAGGAAAAGAAAGAATGGATGTATGGATAGACACACACACACACACACACACACACACACAAGCAGCAATCTAGTGTGGTGCAATGGAAGGGGGAGGGATAGCAATGTGGGGGGAGGGAGGAGGGAGAGAGCACTATCTGGCAGAGCAGAGAAGGGAAAGACAGGTGGGTGTGTTTACAGAGGGTGGTGAAACGTGAACAGTGAGGAGGTGATAGGACAGAGAATGCGGAGACTGCTGGGTGGACGGTGCGGAAACAATATGTTACCATAGATTTAGGCCAGGATAATTATGGGAATGGAGACTGTGTAATAAGGATAATTCCCATTGGTGCAATTAAGAAATGCTGGTGGTGGAAGGTAGGATCCAGATGGCTCTGGTAGTGAAGCAGCCATTTAAATCTAGCTTTTTATGTTCAACTGCAAGGATCATGGTTGGATGGTGATAAGAAGTGGGACAGGTAGAATTCAACATTGGGATTAGGTTGGCTTTGATTAGAAGGAGTGTTTCTATTGCAGGCATCAGGAGAAGGAGAGTAGTCTTTGACAAGTCCAGGATCGTTAAAATGGGTGTAGGGCTAAAGGTGAGGTCTTTGGATGGGATTGAGGCTTCTGTGGGGCCGCGTATTTAAAGATTAACAACAGTGTTCTGGGAATTTTTTGACTTTGGATTTAGTGGAGTGTTGCTAGGGAGTTGGGGGATGTGGCAAGTTGGAAAGCTCAGCTAGGCAGGGTCTGGGTGCTATGAGGGGCCAACGAGTAGGAACACTGTGGATAGGATAGGAGTTGGATAGTGGTGACTCCAGGAGGCAATAGGACCTCAGCAGGATGTATAACTCGGGGAGGTGGTGTCTGAAATGCTCTTCCAGGTGATAGAGAGCAAGGGACTCAATTTCAGAGATGTGATGTATGTGCAGGGTGACAATTATTGAATTTTATGAAAAAAAATTAAATTAGTTACAAACTACAGTGTGCATTCACTTTATTCAATATTTAAATGTCACTTCACGTATTCGGATGTAGGTTGTGACATGTTCGATATGCCTGCCATCATTAGCGATGATGTGATGCACATGAATAACGACAGTCTGCATGACCCACTGAAGAATCGGAACATCGATGCTGTCAATGACCTCCTGAACAGCTGCTTTCAGCTCAGCAATGGTTTTGGGGTTATTGCTATATGCCTTGTTTTTTAATATATTCCCACAAACAGGAGTTGCATGTGTTCAGATCTGGAGAATATGGCGGCCAATCAAGGCCCATGTGAGTGGCTTCTGGCTACCCTAGAAGCAGAATGTGGTCCCCAAAGCGCTCCTCTAGGACATCGATCACACTCCTGCTTCGATGGGATTGAGCTTCATCTTGCATGAACCACATATTGTTGCAATCAGAGTCACTTTGGATAATGGAGATAAAACGATCTTCCAAAACCTTCACGTACCGTTTGGTAGTCACCGTGCCATTGAGATATCACACCAATTATTCCATGACTGGACATTGCACACCATAGACACCAGTTGAGAATGAAGAGACTTCTCAATTGCAAAATGCTGATTCTCAGGCCCCCAAATGTGCCAATTTTGCTTATTAACAAACCGATCACAGTGCATACTAATTTCTATCATGCCCCATGGTGAACCGTGCAATTTGAATGTCCTAACGCAAACTGCTCATAAATTATGAAAATTTTATTTCATATAGTTCAATAATTGTCACCCTATAGTAGGAACAGCACTGTAGCAGTACCTGTGGGAGGGAGCAGAAGTGGTTCTGGGTTCCTGTGCCACTGAGATGTGTTTTTGCAGTACCAGATTTGTGAGGGCCAGAGAATGGCAGAAAACTTGAAGTTCATTGTGAAAGGAGGGGTGGAATCCAGCTTTTCTGAACTGCGCAGATGTGAGTTCTGCTTACAACACATTCTTCACTCCCGAAATTACCCGGCCTCAATCTACTGCCCCCCCCCCCCTTCCCCTCCCAACAGTTTCCACCCCTTCTGTCCCTTCCCAATCACTGTGTGCCACCCTTAGCCAACACAACTGCCTGTCTCTCCCCTTCCCTGCTCCCAACCCCCTCATCGCAGCCTCTGGATGCTGTGCTTGGCAGTCTTGTCATGGCTCCTCCTAGTCCCTTCATGCTCCTGGACAGAATTCTTCTTCTTCTTCTCCTCCTCTCTCCTCCCCCCCCCCCCCCCTCTCTCTCTCTCTCTGAGCTGCCAGTGATGGCAGTCATGTGTGTGAGGGGTGCCCTTGCTTGTGTGAATACATGTGTGTTTTTCCTTTTCTGAAGCAGGCTTTGGCTGAAAGCTAAATGTATAATGGTCTTTTCATTGTGTCTGTCTGCAACTCAACAGCTCATCTGAGTAGCAATCTATCCTTTTCATTATTTTCCATAAACCAAGAGCATATAATTATAACCCATAGGTGGAGGACCAACAAATTTAATGAAGATCGAGTTGCTGAGGGTAGAAAGATGGAATGAAGCTCTTGTAAGTGTGATAATGAGATTCATCTGCCAGGCAACCCATGTTCACACTCTTTAGTAGGCATTGGACACATTTCACTGCATTGTGAGAAAAAAGGGATGCTGGCATTTTCTTCCCATCAAATTATCCCAAAATCCTCTGCTCCCTCTCTGGAAGTCCGACACAATGACTTAACACTTTTACATTCGTTTCACCATATGTCATTCAAGGATTTACAGGCCATGTCAATGAGTTCAACACTTCCGCACATTCAGGGACATCCTCTGTCTGCAGAAGATTATTCTCCATCTGCTTGTTTAGACAATCCTAAAATCTGCTGTACTCAGGACATTTGCTTTTTGTTCCCATTGCTAGTGTAATTCCTCTGAAGTTCAGCTCAGTGGCTACTTTGAGAGCTTCACTGCTCAGTTTCAGATCTTCAGTTAGGTAGTATACAGTGTGATGACGTCTCACAGCTGTAGGTCAAAGGATCTAGTGCTGATAAATCTTAAGCTAAGTTAAGAATGAAATCTACTTTAATGATACACTTTAATAAACCTTTGGACCTACCTCTGTCAGTTGACTCCTTGCTTTGATCATCTTTTTCAACTGAAGTGAGCAACCAAAGCTGTAAAATTTTTGCTCACTGCTGATGCTTCTGAAGTAGATGCTACCCATCTGGTGCCCAAGACCAGCCAATTTTCATAATTTCAAATTCAAGTAGCTCTGCATGCTTCTTTAATTCTTGAGCCTTCTTTGGTGAGGGGATATACATTGTCTACAAACTGAAGTGGTTCACTTGGGATGGAGAGTCTCATTTTATTACTTGTCAACTAACAATTCAAGTGATTTCAAATCAAGGGACACCACATTTGTCTCTATGTATTCTCCAAAAGTTTTATGCATTTCCTGTTGCCTGCCAGGCTTCCCAGAAACTGCCTGCTGTGAATTTTTTTTACTTTATTATTACTTTGTAGAATTGTGTCTTTGAATAAGAAGTATTGCACTGCAACACTTGCTTACCCTAAATATGGACCTGAACAGTTAATCATTGATTCTACTATATGAATTGTGCATGCACTCATTGTCCTGTCTGCATCTGGGAGTGTGCTCTCCCTTTTCAGTAGATGAAAGGATAAGTTGGAAAACTGTCTTAGAGAAACATACGGTGTACCTAAATTTTTAATAAAGTCATCATTATAGTCCAATTAAAATTACTTGATAGTTGACTCTTCATGCATTGAAGCTGGTTTCCTCCAATCAGAGTGCTCAAATCACATCCGCACCATTCACCATTGTCCAACTGCTACAACAATTGCTCAGTTCACTTCCAGTTCCAACGGTACTTTACTATCCCTCCCCTGCCCTGATCAATAATGTTTGCACAACCAAAATTGGAATGCAGAACTCTCCCCATATTCAATCCATTAATTTCTTGAAATTTGATGTCCACAGAAAAATCTAAGTAAGGTATATTCAATCTCACCTCTTTGTAGGCAGTTGTAAAAACTCTGTTAGTCATTTCTAGCCTGTGTGTGTTTGTTTTTTCAACATCTACTTCCATTTACTTTTTCTTTGAACTATCTAATAATGACTTACAATTTCAAATGTGTTTCAGTTCGCTTATGTTCATTTTTTTTTCCATCCCCTCACAGACTTAGCTGTTGCGCCACTTAGAACAAAAAAGAAAAAAAAACTGCACCATTAACCTCACACTGTACCCACTCTTTGGGGGCTTTACTCCAGTTCCAGACTGCAACCCCATTCAAAATTTATTTACTGCTGCACACACTGAACAGCCCATCTTACTATCTTTCACCTCCAGGCAGCTGTTTACTTTAATCGTACTGTTCTGAAGTCCAGCGTGCCACTAACAAAGGGTCCAGACTCATTGGCGACGTGGGCTTCAACAGTTTCCCTTTTACTACTGTCACTTGTGTTTGAAACATTTTCTTGCTTTCACCAGAGTCACCGACTCCTCAGTTGCTCGTTTTGATGTATTTTTCAACTACTTCGGCATTTATAACATTGGTGTTGCTCTACTAATACTACATATGGTTTCAAACTACTAGCTATACTGCTGTAAACACATGCACAAAACTGCAAAGTAGGAACAGAAGAGAATGGTAGCCACTTGTGGGAATAATGCTTGCCACCAACAATACCCAAAGCTTCTGGAAAAGCAAAAATGAAAACTGAAGCAGATGCTCACAACCAAAGTTTGGGTCAGGACTAGCCAATATGTAATCTGAATTTAAAGAAAAATACAACCTGAAGACTGGACCACACATATGTGGCCAGTTTAATAATGCTTTTATCATTAACAACAAATATATTCTCATCCTAACATGGAAATTAACATTTTATGTTAATATTATTTCACATACTTCCCCAGTATGGAAAGCAGAAAATCATTTTGTACAGGTGCACACTGGCCCAACTAAAGCAGTGACAACAACTTTTTTTTCTTACCATCACCACTGTTGCTCCACATGCTGCAATTGAAATTTGATTCCAGGGACTAATTGTAAAATCCCGTGAATCCCAAACAGTTTGGGAATGTATTACAAATACCTTCAGCAGTAACACCATTTAACTCAACTATATCACTGAGAATATTTGTGGGCTCTCACGTCAGGGAGTATATTTCCATTTTTATTATCACATACCATGCCTTATACAATCAAAGATTGTGACATAGGTGACTTGTCAGTTTTACACTACATATAATAATACTAAAAACAGACAATAAACTAATAATACATATGGTGCAACATCTTCAGAGAGTTATTTTAATTGCAATTATAATGCATTGTTGCCATTCAAGAAATCTTCTACACTATAGTAACATTTATCTTTCAGATATTTTCTCAGGTCTCTTTTGGTACCTTTTACATTTGGGTCATCCATACCTTTCCATATTTTATTTACAAATTTCATGCCCATATAGTATGGGTTTTTTTCATATGATTTTAATTGGTGGGTAGGTAACAAGCAGCTCGTTCTATATCTAGTATGATATTGAAGCAAGAAGCAGTTACTCTCAAAAGGTTGTGGGTTTTTTTTCTGTGAAAGTGAGAGTTTCATAGATGTATATGCCTGGAATTCTCATTAGATCTAGTTTTACAAATAAAGGTTTACAATGTTGCTTTGGTTTTCCTCCCACCATTACTTGGATGATTCTTTTTTGCAGTCTAAAAGCTCTAAGAACATTTGTTTTTTCAGACCCCCAGAAAATTATACTATACCTAATGACTGAAACAAAATATGCATTTTATACAGTTTTTCTTACAGCTAAATCAGTAATACTATACAAGATATTCATAATATACAGGGTGTTACAAAAAGGTACAGCCAAACTTTCAGGAAACATTCCTCACACACAAAGAAAGAAAATATGTTATGTGGACATGTGTCCGGAAACACTTAATTTCCATGTTAGAGCTCATTTTAGTTTTGTCAGTATGTACTGTACTTCCTCAATTCACCGCCAGTTGGCCCAATTGAAGGAAGGTAATGTTGACTTTGGTGCTTGTGTTGAGATGCAACTCATTGCTCTACAGCACTAGCATCAAGCACATCAGTACATTGCATCAACAGGTTAGTGTTCATCACGAACGTGGTTTTGCAGTCAGTGCAATGTTTACAAATGCGGAGTTGGCAGATGCCCATTTGATGTATGGATTAGCATGGGGCAATAGCTGTGGCGCGGTACGTTTGTATCGAGACAGATTTCCAGAACGAAGGTGTCCCGACAGGAAGACGTTCGAAGCAATTGATCAGCACCTTAGGGAGCAAGGAACATTCCAGCCTTTGACTCGCGACTGGGAAAGACCTAGAACGACGAGGACACTTCCAATGAACGAGGCAATTCTTTGTGCAGTTGACGATAACCCTAATGTCAGCGTCACAGAAGTTGCTGCTGTACAAGGTAACGTTGACCACGTCACTGTATGGAGAGTGCTACGGGAGAACCAGTTGTTTCCGTACCATGTACAGTGTGTGCAGGCACTATCAGCAGCTGATTGGCCTCCACGGGTACACTTCTGCGAATGGTTCATCCAACAATGTGTCAATCCTCATTCAGTGCAAATGTTCTCTTTACGGATGAGGCTTCATTCCGACGTGATCAAATTGTAAATTTTCACAATCAACATGTATGGGCTGACGAGAATCCACACGCAATTGTGCAATCACGTCATCGACACAGATTTTCTGTGAGCGTTTGGGCAGGCATTGTTGGTGATGTCTTGATTGGGCCCCATGTTCTTCCACCTACGCCCTATGGAGCACATTATCATGATTTCATACGGGATACTCTACACCTGTGCTGCTAGAACATGTGCCTTTACAAGTACAACACAACATGTGGTTCATGCACGACGGAGCTCCTGCACATTTCAGTTGAAGTGTTCGTACTCTTCTCAACAACAGATTCGGTGACCGATGGATTGGTAGAGGTGGACCAATTCCATGGCCTCCACGCTCTCCTGACCTCAACCCTCTTGACTTTCATTTATGGGGGCATTTGAAAGTTCTTGTCTACGCAACCCCGGTACCAAATGTAGAGAATCTTCGTGCAGGACGGCTGTGATACAATACGCCATTCTCCAGGGCTGCATCAGCGCATCAAGGATTCCATGGGGCGGAGGATGGAGGCATGTATCCTCGCTAACGTAGGACATTTTGAACATTTCCTGTAACAAAGTGTTTGAAGTCATGCTGGTACGTTCTGTTGCTGTGTGTTTCCATTCCATGATTATTGTGATTTGAAGAGAAGTAATAAAATGAGCTCTAACATGGAAAGTAAGCGTTTCCGGACACACGTCCACATAACATATTTTCTTTCTTTGTGTGTGAGGAATGTTTCCTGAAAGTTTGGCTGTACCTTTTTGTAACACCCTGTATACAAGGCTATTCAGTCAACCCAGTATGTTGTCCACATGGTGACTCCGTAACAGGTTTTTATTGACAAGTACGCCAAGGAATTTGACACAATCTGCAGTCTCTGATGTTTTGTCCAAATACCTTATTTCACTTATAGACTGTGCAGATTGTTTTGTGGTGAAATGAACAATTTCTGTTTTTGTAAAATTTAATGTCACATTATTGTTTTTGACCCATGCCTCCACTTCCCCAAGCGTTTGTTCAATATGACGAATTAGGTCTACCTCATTTTTACAACAGATTACGGCTGCTGAGTCATCTGCATAGAGGATAGTATCAGACTGGACCTGGCATGGCATATCATTAATATAATACAGAAAAAGTAGTGGCCTAATATTGAATCTTGTGGAACACCTAAGTGAGTGTTTTTCCAGCCAGGTAGTCATTTCTTGCTATTGATGTTAATAAGTACTCTTTGTTTTCTGTTTGCCAAGTATGATGACATCCAGCTAAGAGATTTGCCTTGAAAACCATAGGCTGCCAATTTTTGGAGAAGCAGGTCATGATTT
Source organism: Schistocerca serialis cubense (assembly GCF_023864345.2). NCBI lineage: Eukaryota > Metazoa > Arthropoda > Insecta > Orthoptera > Acrididae > Schistocerca > Schistocerca serialis. The sequence continues at coordinate 60,391,040 of NC_064642.1, read as the reverse complement.
ACTGTGTCGAAGGCTTTGGATAGGTCACAAAGGATGCCTGACACACACATTCTATCATCAAGACATCTGCTGACTTTTGTGACTAAGTCATTTATTGCATGGATTGTGGTGCTGTGGCCTTCTCTGAAACCATATTGATTCCATAAGATAGTGCTGCTAGATGAATTGTGATTTTCGATCTGATCACATGCAGCTCTTTCAAATATTTTTGAGAAAATTGGTAACAGTGAGATTGGCCTATAGTTGCCCAATTAATCTTGTTTGCCTTTTTTATGTACTGGCCGAACTTCTGCATATTTTAATCGATCTGGAAAACACCCCTCGTCAAAAGATTGGTTGATTGTGAAAGAGAGTGGATATGCAGTATTGTGACTGACTATTTTTATTATTTCAGTGGGGACCTCATCCCACCCCACAGATTTTGAATTTTTTTAGGGACATTATGTTTTTGATGACATCTGAGATGGAAACATGAGAAAACTTAAAACATGGGCAATTACTGTCTGTCATATTGGGCTTTGTTTTTGATGATGAATAGTCACAAAATTTCTTACAGTTTATGAAAAAGTCATTGAATGATTCACAAATGGCACTGGGTTCTGAAACAGGTCTACCATTTCATTATTTTAGAGGGGCATTTTCTCACTGCCAACTTCGCTTCTTGTAACAAACCAAACAGCTTTTGATTTGTTTTTTGCATTTGAAATGAAGTTATTATTCACAGTACGCTTTGCTAATTTAACTAGTTTGTCGATTTTTTTTTTTTTTTTTTTGTATGTGCTTACATACTTAAGAAATTCAGGGCTTTGCTTTACTTTTGCCTCCATATGCAGTTTCCTCTTAGTAGCACCAGTCACTCTAATTCCTTTTGTTACCCATGATCTGGTAGAAGCTGACCTCGGGGAAGATCAGATTGGATTCCGTAGAAATGTTGGAACATGTGAGGCAATGCTGACCTTACGACTTATCTTAGAAGAAAGATTAAGGAAAGGCAAACCTACATTTCTAGCATTTGTAGACTTAGAGAAAGCTTTTGACAATGTTGACTGGAATACTCTCTTTCAAATTCCAGAGGTGGCAGGGGTAAAACACAGGGAGCGAAAGGCTATTTACAATTTGTACAGAAACCAGATGGCAGTTATAAGAGTCGAGGGGCATGAAAGGGAAGCAGTGGTTGGGAAGGGAGTGAGACAGGGTTGTAGCCTCTCCCCGATGTTATTCAATCTGTATATTGAGCAAGCAATAAAGGAAACAAAAGAAAAATTTGGAGTAGGTATTAAAATACACCCCCCCATGAACCATGGACCTTGCCGTTGGTGGGGAGGCTTGCATGCCTCAGCGATACAGATGGCCGTACCGTAGGTGCAACCACAACGGAGGGGTATCTGTTGAGAGGCCAGACAAACATGTGGTTCCTGAAGAGGGGCAGCAGCCTTTTCAGTAGTTGCAGGGGCAACGGTCTGGATGATTGACTGATCTGGCCTTGTAACATTAACCAAAACGGCCTTGCTGTGCTGGTACTGCGAACGGCTGAAAGCAAGGGGAAACTACAGCTGTAATTTTTCCCGAGGACATGCAGCTTTACTGTATGATTAAATGATGATGGCGTCCTCTCGGGTAAAATAGTCCCCCATTCGGATCTCCGGGCGGGGACTACTCAAGAGGACGTCATTATCAGGAGAAAGAAAACTGGCGTTCTACGGATCGGAGCATGGAATGTCAGATCCCTTAATCAGGCAGGTAGGTTAGAAAATTTAAAAAGGGAAATGGATAGGTTAAAGTTAGACATAGTGGGAATTAGTGAAGTTCATTGGCAGGAGGAACAAGACTTTTGGTCAGGTGATTACAGGGTTATAGATACAAAATCAAATAGAGGTAATGCAGGGGTAGGTTTAATAATGAATAAAAAAATAGGAGTGCGGGTTAGCTACTACAAACAGCATGGTGAACGCATTATTGTGGCCAAGATAGACACAAAGCCCATGCCTACTACAGTTATATGCCAACTAGCTCTGCAGATGATGAGGAAATTGATGAAATGTATGACGAGATAAAAGAAATTATTCAGGTAGTGAAGGGAGACGAAAATTTAATAGTCATGGGTGACTGGAATTTGTCAGTAGGAAAAGGGAGAGAAGGAAATATAGTGGGTGAATATGGATTGGGGGGAAGAAATGAAAGAGGAAGCCGCCTTGTAGAATTTTGCACAGAGCATAACTTAATCATAGCTAACACTTGGTTCAAGAATCATAAAAGAAGGTTGTATACCTGGAAGAATCCTGGAGATACTAAAAGGTATCAGATAGATTACATAATGGTAAGACAGAGATTTAGGAACCAGGTTTTAAATTGTAAGACATTTCCAGGGGCAGATGTGGATTCTGACCACAATCTATTGGTTATGAACTGCAGATTGAAACTGAAGAAACTGAAAAAAGGTGGGAATTTAATGAGATGGGACCTGGATAAACTGAAAGAACCAGAGGTTGTAGAGAGTTTTAGGGAGAGCGTAAGGGAACAATTGACAGGAATGGGGGAAAGAAATACAGTAGAAGAAGAATGGGTAGCTCTGAGGGATGAAGTAGTGAAGGCAGCAGACGATCAAGCAGGTAAAAAGACTAGGGCTAATAGAAATCCTTGGGTAACAGAAGAAATATTGAATTTAATTGATGAATGGAGAAAATATAAATATGCAGTGAATGAAGCAGGCAAAAAGGAATACAAACGTCTCAAAAATGAGATCGACAGGGAGTGCAAAATGGCTAAGCAGGGATGGCTAGAGGACAAATGTAAGGATGTAGAGGATTGTCTCACTAGGGGTAAGATAGATACTGCCTACAGGAAAATTAAAGAGACCTTTGGAGAGAAGAGAACCACTTGTATGAATATCAAGAGCTCAGATGGCAACCCAGTTCTAAGCAAAGAAGGGAAGGCAGAAAGGTGGAAGGAGTTATAGAGGGTTTATACAAGGGCGATGTACTTGAGGACAATATTATGGAAATGGAAGAGGATGTAGATGAAGATGAAATGGGAGATACGATACTGCGTGAAGAGTTTGACAGAGCACTGAAAGACCTGAGTGGAAACAAGGCCCCGGGAGTAGACAACATTCCATTAGAACTACTGGTGGCCTTGGGAGAGCCAGTCATGACAAAACTCTACCATCTGGTGAGCAAGATGTATGAGACAGGCGAAATACCCTCAGACTTCAAGAAGAATATAGTAATTCCAATCCCAAAGAAAGCAGGTGTTGACAGATGTGAAAATTATCGAACTATCAGTTTAATAAGTCACAGCTGCAAAATACTAACGCGAATTCTTTACAGACGAATGGAAAAACTGGTAGAAGCGGACCTCGGGGAAGATCAGTTTGGATTCCGTAGAAATGTTGGAACACGTGAGGCAATACTAACCTTACAACTTATCTTAGAAGAAAGATTAAGAAAAGGCCAACCTACGTTTCTAGCATTTGTAGACTTAGAGAAAGCTTTTGACAATGTTAACTGGAATACTCTCTTTCAAATTCTGAAGGTGGCAGGGGTAAAATACAGGGAGCGAAAGGCTATTTACAATTTGTACAGAAACCAGATGGCAGTTATAAGAGTCGAGGGGCATGAAAGGGAAGCAGTGGTTGGGAAAGGAGTGAGACAGGGTTGTAGCCTCTCCCCGATGTTATTCAACCTTTATATTGAGCAAGCAGTAAAGGAAACAAAAGAAAAATTCGGAGTAGGAACGAAAATCCATGGAGAAGAAATAAAAACTTTGAGGTTCGCCAATGACATTGTAATTCTGTCAGACACAGCAAAGGCCTGGAAGAGCAGCTGAACAGAATGGACAGTGTCTTGAAAGGAGGATATAAGATGAACATCAACAGAAGTAGAACGAGGATAATGGAATATAGTCGAATTAAATCGGGTGATTCTGCAGGAATTAGATTAGGAAATGAGAGGCTGAAAGTAGTAAATGAGTTTTGCTATTTAAGGAGCAAAATAACTGATGATGGTCGAAGTAGAGAAGATATGAAATGTAGACTGGCAATGGCAAGGAAATCGTTTCTGAAGAAGAGAAATTTGTTAACATCGAGTATAGATTTAAGTGTCAGGAAGTCGTTTCTGAAAGTATTTGTATGGGATCGGTTGGTAGGACACGTTTTGAGGCACCAAGGGATCACCAATTTAGTATTGGAGGGCAGCGTGGAGGGTAAAAATCGTAGAGGGAGACCAAGAGATGAATACACTAAGCAGATTCAGAAGGATGTAGGTTGCAGTATGTACTGGGAGATGAAGAAGCTTGCACAGGATAGAGTAGCATGGAGAGCTGCATCAAACCAGTCTCAGGACTGAAGACCACAACAACAACAACAACATTAAAATACAGGGAGAAGAAATAAAAACTTTGAGGTTCGCCGATGACATTGTAACCTGAGACATTGAGGGATCACAAATTTAGCATTGGAGGGCAGCGTGGAGGGTAAAAATCGTATAGGGAGACCAAGAGATGAATACACTAAGCAGATTCTGAAGGATGTAGGTTGCAATAGGTACTGGGACATGAAAGAGCTTGCACAGGATAGATTAGCATGGAGAGCTGCATCAAACCAGTCTCAGGACTGAAGACCACAACAACAACAACAACCCATGATCTACTTTTATGGGACCTGGTCCTCACTGTTACAAAAGGGAAGCATTCATTGAATCTACCCAAGAATTCAGTAAAAAAGTTATTGTAATTGTCACTTGTGGAAGTGTGTTTGCTGACTGTCCACTTGGTTTGTCTTAGTTTTTTACAAAATACTTCCACATTTTCTTGACTTAAATTCTTACATCTTTTTGTTGTGGAGACTGAATTTGCTTCGGAAGTAATACAAATAGCACTTTATAGTCTGATACTCCTAAATCCAGATGAAACTTTTCTTTTACATAATAATTATAACTGCTTACAATATTGTCAATACATGTTGCAGAGGTTGCTGCAATTCTTGTATACTGATCAAAATTGAGATTTAGCCCATTTGTGGCTACCAGGTTCTTTAAGTGTGAAGAAAATTTGTCATCAGTCCTTACATCTGTGTTGAAGTCAGCACATAAACCACTTTCTTGTACAGTTTCTCACTTTTAAATTTTTGTAGCAGTGTATCAAACTTATCTAAAAATACAGAGTTTATATGGTACCCAGGGGTGTGATATATGTGCTGATAATTAATATGTTATACTGTTTAATTTCTATACAATAACTTTCAAATGTACCTTCTTCATTCAGATGGCTAAAATTCTGTCTGATATCATAGTCTACCAAGGAATGAACTAGTATGCAAGAGCCTCCATACCCATTGGTCCTACAAAAGCTGGTAGCCAGTTTATAGCTTGTAAGTTTATTCAGGAGACTAATATTTTCAAATTTTAGCCAATGTTCATTAAGACATCTTACTTTCACAGATTGTTTCACACTTTCTAGCAAAATTTCTGTATCATAAAGCTTCCTGATCATTCCTTCGGACAGACCTCTGATGTTTAAGTGCATAACGAAATTACTACTGCATATATTATTAGATGGAGGGTCTTTAAAACAAATTTGACTATAAAGTAATGGAGCGTCCTCCTGAGTGTTGACTGCTTGTTCTGAATTCGTTGTATTGGGCCAAATTTGGAAAGAATTGACCCCTTTCATCAGTTTCCCTGTGTGTGAGCGTCTGGATGATGAGTAGGTACAGTTTTCTTGATGATAATTTCAATTTATGCTGTATTTTTTGAGGCTGGTTCTGGCACCGTCTCATCTTCTGGATATGATGTTCCTGTTTGAGCTGGCGCTGTGGCTGTGACTATCTGTGTTATTTTGAAATTGTTTTCCTCTTTTTCCATTTCCTTATCAGGGAGAGCATAAGGGAACAATTGACAGGAATGGGGGAAAGAAATACAGTAGAAGAAGAATGGGTAGCTTTGAGGAATGAAATAGTGAAGGCAGCAGAGGATCAAGTAGGTAAAAAGACGAGGGCTAGTAGAAATCCTTGGGTAACAGAAGAGATACTGAATTTAATTGATGACAGGAGAAAATACAAAAATGCAGCAAGTGAAGCAGGCAACAAGGAATACAAACGTCTCAAAAATGAGATCGACAGGAAGTGCAAAATGGATGTCGAGGCACATATCGCTAGGGGTAAGATAGATGCTGCCTACAGGAAAATTAAAGAGACGTTTGGAGAAAAGAGAACTACTTGCATGAATATCAAGAGCTCAGATGGAAAACCAGTTCTAAGCAAAGAAGGGAAAGCAGAAAGGTGGAAGGAGTATATAGAGGGTCTATACAGGGGCGATGTTCTTGAGAACAATACTAGGGAAATGGAAGAGGAGGTAGATGAAGATGAAATGGGAGATACGGTACTGCGTGAAGAGTTTGACAGAGCACTGAAAGACCTAAGTCGAAACAAGGCCCCAGGAGTAGACAACATTGCATTAGAACTCGTGACAGCCTTGGGAGAGACAATCCTGACAATACTCTACCATCTGGTGAGCAAGATGTATGAGACAGGCGAAATTACGTCAGAGTTCAAGAAGAATATAATAATTCCAATCCCAAAGGAAGCAGGTGTTGACAGATATGAAAATTATCGAACTATCAGTTTAATAAGTCACAGCTGCAAAATACTAACGCGAATTCTTTACAGACAAATGGAAAAACTGGTAGAAGCCGACCTCGGGGAAGATCAGTTTGAATTCCGTAGAAATGTTGGAACATGTGAGGCAATACTGACCCTCGAGTTATCTTAGAAAATAGATTAAGGAAAGGCAAACCTACGTTTCTAGCATTTGTAGACTTAGAGAAAGCTTTTGACAATGTTGACTGGAATACTCTCTTTCAAATTCTGAAGGTGGCAGGGGTAAAACACAGGGAGTGAAAGGCTATTTACAATTTGTACAGAAACCAGATGGCAGATATAAGAGTCGAAGGGAAGCAGTGTTTGGGAAGGGAGTGATACAGGGATGTAGCCTATCCCCGATGTTATTCAATTTGTATATTGAGCAAGCAGTAAAGGAAACAAAAGAAAAATTCAGAGTAGGAACGAAAATCCATGGAGAAGAAATAAAAACTTTGAGGTTCGCCGATGACATTGTAATTCTGTCAGACACAGCAAAGGCCTGGAAGAGCAGCTGAACGGAATGGACAGTGTCTTCAAAGGAGGATATAAGATGAACATCAACAGAAGTAAAATGGGGATAATGGAATGTAGTCGACTTAAATTGGGTGATTCTGCAGGAATTAGATTAGGAAATGAGAGGCTGAAAGTCGTAAATGAGTTTTGCTATTTGGGGAGCAAAATAACTGATGATGGTCGAAGTAGAGAGGATATAAAATGTAGACTGGCAATGGCAAGGAAAGCGTTTCTGAGGAAGATAAATTTGTTAACATTGAGTATAGATTTAAGTGTCAGGAAGTGGTTTCTGAAAGTATTTGTATAGAGTGTAGTCATGTATGGAAGTGAAACTTGGACGTTAAATAGTTTAGACAAGAAAAGAATAGAAGCTTTCGAAATATGGTGCTACAGAAGAATGGTGCAGATTAGATGGGTAGATCACATAACTAATGAGGAGATACTGAATAGAATTGGAGAGAAGAGAAATTTGTAGCACAACTTGACCAGGAGAAGGGATCGGTTGGTGGGGCATATTCTGAGACATCAAGGGATCACTAATTTAGTATTGGAGGGCAGTGTGGAGGGTAAAAATCATAGAGGGAGACCAAAAGATGAATACACTAAACAGATTCAGAAGAATGTTGGTTGCAATAGGTAGTGGGAGATGAAGAAGCTTGCACAGGATAGAGTAGCATGGAGAGCTGCATCAAACCAGTCTCAGGACTGAAGACAAGAACAACAACAACAACAAAAACAAATAATACTCGGGACAAAATTGAAAACACAACAATTGGCAAGCACTTGAAATGTTGTTTAATTCTACTAATACTTGCATGTGAGATTAGCATCCACAACTGGTAAGATAATGAAGGATAAAATCCATGAAGAATTCCAGGACATGCTGTCTGCTCTAGGAAGACCCTCATTCACTTAATCAAAATGTAGCTGTTTCAACATTTTGTTGATGTAAGACTAGCAACCTTTTATTTCATGAAGAGATTATTACAAATGTGTCACAGATGATGTACATATATTTTGGTGACTAGTTTCAAACCCACTAGTTTGTTCTCAAGCCTGACCTACTGAGGGTGCCCTGAAAGTGCCTGACCTTAATGACAACCATCTAACACTGGCAAATACATGCATCAGACTGTGATGGAAGATAGATGTCGCAATGTACATGTGCTTACTATGCAGTGTCTTGAAAGGAGAGTATAAGATGAACATCAACAGAAGCAACATGAGGATAATGGGATGTAGTCGAATTAAATCAGGTGATGCTGTGGGAATTAGATTAGGAAGTGAGAGGCTTAAAGTAGTAAATGAGTGTTGTTATTTGGGGAGCAAAATAACTGATGATGGTCGAAGTAGAGAGGATATAAAATGTAAACTGCCAATGGCAAGGAAAGCATTTCTGGGGAAGAGAAATTTGTTAACATCGAGTATAGATTATGTGTCAGGAAGTCGTTTCTGAAAGTATTTGTATGGAGTGTAGCCATGTATGGAAGTGAAACATGGACGATAAATAGTTTGGACAAGAAGAGAATAGAAGCTTTCGAAATGTGGTGCCACAGAAGAATGCTTAAGATTAGATGGGTAGATCACATAACTAATGAGGAGGTATTGAACAGAATTGGAGAGAAGAGGAGTTTGTGGCACAACTTGACTAGAAGAAGGGATCAGTTGGTAGGACATGTTCTAAGGCATCAGGGGATCACAAATTTAGCATTGGAGGGCAGTGTGGAGGGTAAAAATCGTAGAGGGAGACCAAGAGATGAATACACTAAGCAGATTCAGAAGGATGTAGGATGCAGTAAGTACTGGGAGATGAAGAAGCTTGCACAGGGTAGAGTAGCATGGAGAGCTGCATCAAGCCAGTCTCAGGACTGAAGACGACAACAACAACAACAACAACAACAACAACAACTAGTCGAATCTGGTTGCATGGCAATTGGTCATCTTTTAGCGTCGTCATCTTTTTGTATTAATTTCGCTAGCATTTTGCCAAAGATTGACTTGCCAGCGTTATTATGATGTAGTCCGCTTCGTAAACAAATCTCGTGCATCAGGAAGATCAAAAAATGTTACATTTTGATGGGACTTGCATATTTTGTAGAACTGTCTGTTTACTTTTGCAAGCTCCAGATCTACGATGGAATTGTCTTGCAGGCCGTATCTGTGAGGCAAGCTAGTAACTATGATGCTCGGAATTTTCAGACAAAGTAATGTAGTTTTTAAACACTGGGTCGCATGTTTACCCTCATTTCTGTATACATCGTAACTTCCACCCATGATTATGACGGCATCATTCTTAGATAGCTCATTAAGTGAGTTGCTGTTCTTCGTTATCTCAGTCAGAGGTGCACTGGGATTCGTAACACCTATTGCCGTGAATAACGTACTGTATTCATTTATTTTTTTGGCAGTTTTCTTGGCGTGGCTATCACCAAGTACAACAACTCTTCGTTTGATGTTCGCTGGTTTATTTTTCGTATTAGACGTTTCCACAGTCTAATATATACAGTCACGATACTCTCGCTGATTTTTGCAATACACCGCCACAACATCGCCCCAAGCGGTGGAGAAGCTACGCTGCTGAATACGGTGTTCAGTAAATGTAAACAATATCGGTCATATTAATTTTAAACATGGTTTTTCGAAAGGCAGCGTATGTAGCGCAATCAATTACAGTAGTAATGGTAAGAAGACACCACATTTGTCAGTCTTCAGGTTTCCTAAGGACCCTGAGAGGTATGAAACATCACATTAGAGCGCTCTTTATTTGCTGTTTTTTTCTAAACTGTATTGAATTACTGAATTTGTTTTTCTTTTTTAGGAGCGAGAAATGGTTAATAAATAGTAGAAGACAGGACCTGCTGCAAAAATATGTCCTTTATTTGCACAATAACGTTAAATTTTGTGCGTTACATTTCGAGTCAAACCAGTTCATGAGCGCGGAAAAGAAGACATTGGTATGGAATGCAGTTCCTACTTTATTTGACGTGCCGAATAAGCCGCAACTAGTGACGATGAAGAGAAAGTTGCCATACAAACGCGAAAGTGTTACTGCAAAAAGAATAAAACTGTCTCCTGACACAGAAGAAACAGCTGCAACACAGACATCTTTTGAAATGCTTAGATTACATGAAATTATTCGCGTGTTGGAAAATCGTGCGAAATGTAAAAACGTGCAAATCATTAGACTTCGTACAAAATTACTACGTGACAAGGAAAGTGCCCATCGTAAGAATAAACTGCACAACGCCACAGGACAGAAGTACAAAAGGACAAGCTCATTTTAAAAAGTATTGGTTCCAAGTACTTGAAAAAAGATGCTCTCGATTTATTGATAAGCCAAATCAGTATACCACTGAATGGAAAACGTGGTGCGAGATGGAAAGATGAAACTAAATTATTTGCACTTAATTTGTTGTATTATAGTACTCAGGCATATAGTTTTTTATCATACTGTTTTAGCCTTCCAGCAGTACGTACGTTACAAAGGTATGTGGAAGATATACAATTAACTTGTGGGACAAATAATAACATATTTCATCTTTTAAAGCAGAAAGTGCAGCAGTTACCAGAAACTGATGTAATTGTTAATTTGTCTATGGATTAGATGTCACTAATGGAAAATTTTATATGTGACAGCTCTAGGGATCTTGTTATTGGATTTGAAGACATGGGTTTTATATGTACATCTGTAGGTGCCAATACTGCTTTAGTTATAATGATTAACGGCATATTCTCAAATTTTAAACAGCCATTATTATATTATTTTCCAAAGGAGCAGTAGGAGCCACCCATCTGACGCGCATATTTTTTGAAGTTGTCAAAAAACTCACAGAGATTGTTTTGGTTGTAAAAACATGTGTGACTGACCAAGGCTCGAATTTTGTGGAGTGGAGGCACAGACTGGGTATCACACCAGTTAATCCATGCTTAGTACACGAAGGGAGTAAGATCTACTTTTTTTTTATGACACCTCACACTTGATAAAATGCATACGTAATAATTTATTCAGGTATAACAGTATCCACACAACAGATGAAAGATGGATTGGCACTGCTTCATTTAAGGACATTTGTACTCAACTGATTGTGAAAGGAAGTACAAGTTAGCCCCCAAGCTCACTAAAAGAGCTGTCCAACTGCCAGCATTTTCAAAAACGAAGGTAAGCACTGCAGTTCGTGTGTTGAGTCATACAGTAGCAACAGACATTGAGGCACTTGTTACTTGTGGCACCATATCATCGTCTGCTACTACTACTGCAGATTTTTGCCAAAAAGTAAACGATATTTGACATATTTAACGCATATAGTGTTAAAGAGCCTGTATCCTTAAGGAATTGCATTACAAGAGCCTCAAGACATTTGGAAATATTAAAGACAATGAAGCCATGGATACAGTCATGGAAATTTGTAGATGTTGATGGGAAAGATTTTTCCATCTAGGATTAAGTGTGTTAAAGGACTTCTGGGTAATATAAGCGCTTTGAACATGTTTGTTGATGATGTTTTGGATGGAACCAAGTTATACTTATTAACACGCAAAATTAATCAAGAACCACTGGAAAACGTTTTATCAGTGATAAGGCATAAAGGTGGTTTTTGTAGCAACCCATCACCACGACAGTTTTGTGCTGCATTCAATAATTGTGCTTTAAGCAAATTAATGAACACACACAGTGTAGCTACCTCCAATGGTGAGGGGATCAACTGGGGTCAGACAGTAGTGGATATGAAAGCAGCGCCCAAATTACTTGTTTCACCACTGTTGGACATCAGTGACAGGAGTTCAGTGATCAGACTACCAAATGTGGAAGTCCAAACAGACCTCGGAGAGGCAAACAGCATGAGATACGTGTCTGGTTATGTATTAAAGAAACTGCTTACAATTCATGACTGATATAAATGTAGACCAGTACGTGTAGATGGCAGCCAAGACTTAGATGCAAATGACAAAGTTTATTGTTATTTTAAAAGTTATGAAGGCAACTTTGGAAGCCTATTTATTTGTACAGAAGATGTCAAAGAATTTTTAACTCATTGTGAGACTAAGATGACTTCTACTTTTGATGAATATGCTCTCATAAGCAATTGTGGTGCTTTCTTTGTGCATATGTTGATGGACATCCCCAATTTTCCACCTGGGTGCTGTGCTGAAACCAAGATGCTGTTAATAAGACTGTTTGTGAAAGTGAGGCTCTTTTACACTATTAGATTCAGGAATCAAGTCTTAGTCTGTAGGAGCAAGAGAAGAAATAAAAAAAGTGATGAAGCTGGCTCATTTGGGTTGCTCAAGTGATAGGACTGACACATTCATTTAATTTTATTTTCAGTAAATGTATCAATGGGATATAATAAAGTTTTAAAACAGTCTTATTCAGAAAACCTGATACCACAAAGAATAAGATGGAAATTGTATTTTTGGAAGCAGGCTTTCTGCAAAACAGCACGTAATGAAAAGTGATATGTCGCTTCATTTTTCACAAGGAAGAGCATCTATATGCTTAACATGTGGGATATACAGTGTTTATTCTCTTACTTTCAGTGGAATAACTGCGATTGTATTCTGCTTCTTAATTATTTCTTCAAGAATATGTTGCAGCTTATGTCACTTCATTCAATAGTTTGTGCTGTGTTTACTTATATTTCACGATCATTTATGTCTCTCGTTGTTCTCCTAGCACTTGTGACGCAAAAATACACTATTTTTTTAAAATTACGTCTAAAACGAATTAAAAACAAACATTATTTTTACGTCGCATCTGCCGTCAGAGGAAGGCGAGCTTTCTGGCCGCTAGGGGCACTACTGTCACTTGAACTGTCAAATGGTAACAACTTTCACAGCAGTGAGTGTCGCGACTATATATATTAGACTGTGGACGTTTCCTTGACTGTGCACTCGACTGGACATTTTGTCACTGATTTTCGTTCGTTATTGTTTATTGTCTTATCACAATCTTCGAATCTTCGTCTAGTGCTGTGAATTTATTTGATAGCGGTATCGCCGGAAGTGTATTTTATTTTTTTTATTTATTTATTTATTTATTTTTTTTTTTTTTTTTGCGCGCGCGTCGCGTATTTTGTGCAGAACGACATTTAACATCAACACTGCCTTGTGCTGGACGCTGATCTCTCTTCTCGCTCTCTCTCTTTGTATTTAGTTTGAAGTTCTTCATATTTCGCATATATAGTCATTAAATCACCCAGTAAGCACACTTATTTTTTCTTTTGATTTTATCGTGTCCATGACCTCGTTTTTCGTGACACTCGCAACGCACTGACGGCATGTCCAGTCATGTTCGTCTTTTATATATTTTAGATTCACTTTAACACATTTATCGTGATACCACGACCTGCACTCGATGTATAGCATACCTCTCTTTACCTTATTTCGCAGATTTTACACACACCACTATCATATTCTAACCCCTAAGCGGTCGCCTGGTGTGTTCAGAACACCCCCGTCATCCTTATCGATGGATTATTACATAATGGGTAGGAGTATAAAGTCATGTTCTTTGGTACCTTTCTAGGACGTAATATGAAAGCTTTGATTAACAATGGAATCTACACTAGAAGCGCAAGTTCCAAGAAAACAAGCAACAATGTGCCTTGGGGTGTTGTCAGCATCCCACGTGACTCTTTATGTTCCAGTGCTGCGAGAAAGCGCACAGTTGTGTTCGGTAGCAACTGCTTGCATACTGTCGCTGTGTGCAGTTAAAACAACCATGGATCGTTACGAAACAGAACAAGAAAGAGTGCGAATGCTTCTGGAAGAGGTCTTACACGAAACTTTTGAAGGAGGAGAAGAGGAGGAAACAGACAGTTGTGAAGTTCTCTCTCACCACAGTGACACGGAAAACAGAGGATGACAACCGGGAACGGGATCCGCAAGTAAGTGCAGCGGATAATGAAAAAAACATGATTTTTTTTATTGGAAAGGATAATGTTACAAAATGGATGGAAAAGTTGTTCTACTCACAACATAAGAACTAGAAGAGTAGACTTCTTTATTCATCTCCCTGGTGTGAAAGCTATCACAAAATCCGCGACAACTGCTGTGGACGGTTTTTCGATATTTATAAATTACATAATAATTAGAACGATTACATCGTGCACAAATATTTACATACAACACATGGCATCAAATTTCACAAGAGACCGTGATGCCAAACCAACAAATGAGGAAGAAATCAAATTTCTTCTGTGTCTGTCGATATTGGCTGGGTATTACAGGGCATGACACCAAAATCTGGAAGACTTATGGGGACATAAATGGTTTTGGAATTGCAATATTTCATGCAACAATGAGTTTACAGGGCTTTCGTTTCTTTTTGCATTGTTTGAGATTCGATGATATTCGAGACAGACCACAGCGTAGAGAACATGATCGCTTAGCTGCATTCAGAGAAGTGTTTGAATTATTCATGTCAAACTGTGTCAGTAATTATATTGTGTCTGAATATACGACAGTGCATGAACCACTGGTTGCATTTAGAGGCAAATGCAGTTTCCGACAGTATATACCAAGCACGCCTCTGAAATATGCTTTGAAAATTTCACCTTATGTGACGCAAGAACATGGTATACTTTGGGGATGGAAATCTATGTTGGGAAAATAGCCAGAGGATGCCTTTGTACTGTCAAACTCGCCTAAGGAGATAGTAAATAGACTTGTATGGCCAATCGAAGGTACAGGACGCAATATGACACTAGACACCTGGTTTTGTTCCATACCACTGGCTGAAGAGCTCCTGAAAAAGAACCTTACAGTAGTAGGAACTCTTAAAAAAAATAAGGGGGAGCTCCCTCCAGTATTTGTTTGCAAGATAGGTCATGAACTTAGATTAGATTTGGATTCAGAAAGGATATTACCATAGTTTCATATGTGCCAAAGAAGGGCAAAAACGTTATTCTCCTTTCATCTTTGCATCATGACGGTGCCATTGACTAATACTGTGGAGGAAAAGAAACCAAACACTATAACAATGTATAATAAGACCAAAACAAGTGTGGATACAATGGATGAAATGTGCGCTACTTATTCAGCCTCAAGAAAAACTAGACACTGGCCACTTGCCCTATTTTTCGAAATTATTGACATTGCTTGCATTAACGCCTTCATCATATACGCAAATAATAAGAATGAAAGGATTTCCCGAAGAATGTTTTTATGTGATGTCAGAAGATCATTAGTAAATCCCATAGTGTACAAGAGAGCAGCTACTCACTCCCTTCTAAACAAGTTACGGTAGACAGAAAGTAGCTGAAACGGCGGGAATTGAAGACAGCAACAATGCACCACCTTCTGAACAAAGAATACTGAATCCTAGGCGCTGCACAGTTTGTCTCAACGAACTCGTTGGTTTGTCTTCGAAGTAAAGATATAAAAGTTAAATTGCACTGTACTCCATGACTGTACTCGATGTTTGAAAGTTATGTGTGTAAAGCACATGAGAAACCTGTGTGAAAAGTGTTACGATAACGCATCCCTTGCAGCCAGTCATAGTGACTGATTTCATAAAATGTTTGTATGAGTTCCCTGAACAAATGTTTAATTACATGTATAATGTCTTATACCTGTAATACAGTATGAAGAATAACAGAAATAAATAATTAAACAAAATATTGTAAGTAAATAGGAATTATTGAATATGTTTCAAATAACCCAATTTAATACTAAAGTAATATTAAATAAAACGATAATGTACCGGGAGGTAACATTCTAAATGACCATTTGTGAAGTAAACATATTCATATCAGTGATGTGCTGCACAACATAGCAACACCCCGAGCGACTATTAACGTAACGAAAAGCCGCGCGACCGCGTAAGGGTTAAGGAAGCTGAGACATCGTTACAGAACAAAGTTTCATTCTGCGCCATCTTGGACAGCTTATAAAATATATAAATAAATTATTGAAGATGCTAATCGTTGTACTCTCATCAATAATTAAGGATATTGTTGATCTTGTCTTAACACGTTTCAATCACTGTTTTTCATTTCTTATGCAGTGTGATTAATAATGTTAGTAAGCACATTTCCAGAATGTAAAAATGTGGTCCATGTCAACTCCGTGTCATTCTTGAAGGACTGTGGCTTTAAAAGCAATGTGAAGTATGTTTGGTGTCACCTGTTCATCTTGAAATGCCCTAATGTGAGCATTTTCCAAAGTCCTCCCCGTAACAGAATGTAGCATTTCAACAGCAGTTTGATAAATGAAACTTCCTTTATATTTAGATTTTTATTTCTGAAAAAAAAATCTCTTCGTTTCGTGAATGACCTGGAGATGACAGATAATGTAGGCCGAGGTTATGCAATGTTCAGGGCTTATTTTTCTTTCAGCACCCAGATTTCCTACTTCTTCACAAAACTTTTGCAGCAGCCAAGTTTGTTCGAAATTATTAACCAGTCAGTTTTCTCACAAAATACGGTCTGTTGAGCCAAAGTCCAAAATTCTGGATAACTGTTTGACTTGTTATTGTACACAGGTCATTCACTCTATTTTCACACATTTAGTGTGCAGGTTTATATTTTCAGTTTCACCATCCACTGACTTTTTCACTCGCTCGAGAATTATTCGTAAATTTTACACTTTTAGACAAAGGAGAACAAGTAAATTTGTTATTCTGCTGCTCATCTTACCTTAACCTCTTGGCTAACTTGCAACAAAACTCAGGACACACTGTACAGACATGCATACAACCAAGAAGGGAACAAACAGTACGTGAATAAGTATGCCATGTCCTATGCATTGGCTGTCATACATAACAAGAGTAGATCCCCTGACTAGCTACCAGCGAATTCAACTATCAAGTGGTTGCCTGCTGTTTCAAAATGTTCGAAATGGTTGGGAGGGAGGGAGGGGGGAGAGAGAGAGAGAGAGAGAGAGAGAGAGAGAGAGAGATCCGTTCAGCTGGAGAATGGCGAAGCATTGGCTGTGGTGTGGTCTTTCCGTAACTTTTTTTACCTTTTAGCTGGGTGTCAAACAATAGTATATAGTGCACTAACTCTCTTGGTGAAAGTAGACTTTTACACAACAGGCTCACAAGCTGGGCCTTATTCCTAAGAGAATTTGATTTCACATTGCAGTATGTCCAAGGTGTAGACAATTTATCATATGCCTTACCGAGACTACCATCAGAATTGCAATCTGATCCCAATGTACAAAGAAAGGATACTTTTGCAATTTATTTTTTTTGAAGGTAAATATTTATGAAAAGAACATCAGATATCTTTTTCATGATTATGTGTAGCACAAAATATTGAGCAAAACCCAATTTAAATTAAAATAAGTTGGGAAGTGGACGCAGACCTGTTATAAATGATAAGTTATTACGGATTCCAGAGGAACATCTTACTATATTAATGTGGTATTTACATCTAGTTTACATGGATTTTGGACCAAAGAAATGCATCCTACATATTATGAGGAAGTAAAATTACACAAATTTATCACACGTTAAGAAGATACTTCATTCCTGCCGAGTTTGCCAAGAGGTTAAAATTCATACAACGAAGACGAACATATTAATGTATCCCATTATTCCTGTGGCTTTATGGCATTTGGTGGCCATAGACTTTTAGTCACCTGCCTAGAGAGAGGGGAGATTTGGCATACATCTTCATCATCTTTGAATGTTGGTCTACAGTAATGACATTGTATCCTTTGCAATGAACAACTGCACTTAGCATAATTTCCAAACTGAGACACTTTAAGAATGTAGCTAAGCTAAAGAGTTCATTATCAGACATTTGCATTAAGTTTACTGCTAAGCAATTCCAGTAATTTGTGGCTTGGGAAGGCGTGAGCCACTTATTAATTTCAACCCTTTGTGAAAAGGCTCAGCTGGTGATGAATGAATTTCAACCCTTTGTGAAAAGGTTGAGCTGGTGATGAATGAATTTCCATATTCTGTAATGTAGATTTCAGAGATAAAAGTAACAGAAGCAAATTTAAGGGGCATACATACTTAAACAGATTGATTGTCTGGCAGAGGATGAGGTGTCCATGTCGGGAGTATTAAAGACGCGTTAATTCTGAGAGGAGGAGGAGGAGGAGGAGGAGAAAGAGGTGGGAAATAGGGAATTCCAGTATTGTATAAGGTTAGTGATATCTATGTTAAGGATCACAGGAGAAGCATAGATGCGATAAACTAATAAAAAGTTCTATCACTTATATGAAGGACCTTTTGTAAAAATTAGAATGCCTCATCTGAAAATGGCAGTATTAGCTGATCTGGCAATGGAGAGAGAAAAAGGCAGATGTATTATACAGGACTTAAGGGGGGGGGGGGGGGGTGGTAGGACATTAAACGGGCCGACTTGGAGCAGGAGAGGCACTACAGGACATTTTAATTTCCACTGTCTATACTTTTACAAGTAAATTCATAAAACTTTGTCAGCATGAGCAGGAAGGATTCAGAATTCACACTCGTAGCAGTGGAAGTTCAAAAACATAACAAAATAATTTTTTTACATGTGAAGTTTCATCATTTTTTCACTTACTATTGGCTGCATTTTTTGCTATAGGTACACTTTTCTTCGTAAGTAAGAGAGACTGTTCGATGAATTTTGCACAGCATACAAACCATACTTACAGGTGTCTGAAACTCTACAATCTATTTAATTTATGAAAAAAATGAATGAGCTGTTACATTTTAAACTTTATGTTTAGAAAAAAATCAAATGTTGTAGTTAATTATCTCAATTTTTACCACAGTATTTAATAGATTTGGAAAATACTAGAGTTTCAAACACCTGTAAGTATGGTTTGTATGGTGTACAAAATTCATCAAAGAATCTCTCTTACTTGTGAAGAAAAATGTACCTATAGCAGCAAATGCAGCCAACAGTAAGTGAACAAAATGATGAAATTTCATATCTAAAAAAAAAAATAATAATATTTTGTTATGTTTTTGCACTTCCACTGCTATGTGTGTGAATCCTGAATCCTTCCTGGTCATGCTGACAAAGTTTTATGAATTTATTTGTAAAAGTATAGATAGTAGAAAATAAAATGTCCTGTGGTGCCTCTCCTGCTCCAAGTCGGCCTGTTTGGCGTCCTACCCCCCTTAAGCCCTTTTTCCAGAAATTAGATGACACAGGAGATTTGGCTGGTGGAAGTAGGGTAACTGAACCTTTCATAGTGGGCAATGGTGGACAAGGTGTTATGGCATTGAATTTCGAGTCTACAGACCTGTGAGCCAGAGCTGAGGGGCTGCATGTGGCAGAATGAGTTGAAAGGTCTGGTAATGGTGTGTAAGTGAAGCTCTGGTCAGTCTCTATGATAGCATGCTACTAGCATTATTTCACAAGTGGGAAACAAGTGAGTATGTTCTAAGCATTTGTCCAAGAAATGTGTGAGTAAGAGGTGAATTTGAAAAGAATTTTGAGAGTACCAACTCAGTATCTACATCTACACTCTGCAAATCATCGTCAGATGCAAGGGAAAGGGTGCATCCCATTGTACCAGTTGATATAGTTTCTCCCTGTTCCGTTCATGTATGGTGTGTGGGAAGAATGAATGGTTTTGTGCGTTCTGTAAACTCACAATCTCTATGGGAGCGATACATAGGGGGGGGGGGGGGGTTGTACATTTATATAGTAATCATTTAAAGCCAGTTCTTGATACTTTGTTAATAGACTTTCTTGGAATAGTTTACATCTATCTTCAAGCATCTTCCAGTACAGTTCCTTTAACATCTCTGTGACATGCTCCCACGGGTCAAACAAACCTGTGATCATTCGTGGTGCCCTTCTCTGTATTTGTTAAATATCCCTTGTTAGTCCTATTTGGTATAGGTCCCACACACATGAGCAATATTCCAGAACCAGTCACACAAGTGATTTGTAAGCAATCTCCTTTATAGAGTGATTGCACTTCCCCGGTGTTCTACCAGTAACCCAAAGTCTACTACCAGCTTTACCCATGACTGAACCTATGTGATCATTCCATTTGATATCCCTTCAAAGCATTACACCCAGGTATTTGTATGAGATGGCCAATTCCAACAGTGAGTAATTGATATTATAGTATCCTATGACTATGTCTTTTTCATTACATTTCTGAGCATTTACAGCAAGTTGGCAGTCTCTGCATCACTTTGAAATCTTGTCAAGACCTGACTGAATACTTATGCAGCAGTGAGTGTAATTGTGCATGAAGTAAAGAGAACAAAGTTTCCCCCCCACAACTGATGTCTCCTATTCTTGTTTAGCACTGGAAGGTAAGAAGGGTATTTATGGGGATGATCTTGAGTCTTGTGGTTTGGAGAGACCACAAGATTAATATTACATCAACAATCCTCTACGACAGCCACATTTGATATCACATTACAAAGTTCCCGAGTGCAACTCTAACTTTTTGGTGTTAAACAATATAGCAAAATGATGAAACTCTAAAGTACTACAATAATTAGATGTATATGATTGTGGCATAATATGTTTCTTCTATTTTTCCAAGAAGTTTAAAATGTTTGGGATGGACTTCTATAGTTTTCTAGGGTAAGGTAGCTCTAAGCAAAGTAAGTATGTTAAGATTTAAATGCTGATAATTTCATGTAAAGTGGGATCTAATGTTATTACAAATGTACTAAATGGATTAAACAAGGTTACTTTGCTTAAAAAAATTACGGGAATACTGATAATGCATTGAGGATCTGGTAATTTTTGCAGAGCCTACACCTAGACTACTATTTTTTTTATAATGATGGCTCAATGGATGTTAGGCATCCACTGTTATTTAAACTGGTGTAATTACATATTGTATTTGTGTGCATAGCAAACTGTACTGGACAGAGTATCTAACAGCTTTAGAACAGGGGGTAGTAACAGCTGAGTAGCTTTCAGACTCAGAGTGCAGTTGTAAGGTCGTTTATAGTTGTAGTGGTGGGAATATATTGGTTAGAACAAAAGTTTGGCACCACAAAAGTACAAGGGACAATACCATTATAAGGGTATCCTAGCTTGTACTAAGTAGATGCAACCTAAGAGAACAGGCAGGTTAGTAGTATTAGTCATTGCAAAATAGTCATGGGAAGATATTGGTAATTGGATTGATGACATGTGAGACATCTAACCTCTTTAACGAGAATAAATTGGAAGTCAGACACTAATTATAGTGTAATAACCACAGCCATATGCACTATGTGATCAAAAGTATTTGGGCACACCCAAAAACATACATTCTTCATATCAGGTATATTGTGCTGCCACCTACTGCCAGGTACTCCATATCAGCAACCTCAATAGTTATTATACATCGTGAGAGAGCATAATAGGGTGCTCCGCGGAACTCACGGACTTCGCATGTGGTCAGGTGATTGGGTGTCACTTGTGTCATATGTCTGTATGTGAGATTTCCACACCCTAAACATCCCTATGTTCATTGATTCCAATGTGATAGTGAAGTGGTAATGTGAAGGGACATGTACAGCATAAAAGCATACAGGCCGACCTCTTCTGTTGACTGACAAGAGACCACCGACAGTTGAAGACGCTGACAGTTGAAGAGGGTCGTAATGTGTACTAGGGAAACATCTATCCAGACCACCACACAAGAATTCCAAACTGCATCACGATCCACTGCAAGTACTATGACAGTCAGGCGGGAGATCAGAAAACTTTGATTTCATGGTTGAGGATTGGGTTGGTCGAGGATTGGGTTTTTCGAGGATTGGGTTGTTCGAGGATTGGGTTGTTCGAGGATTGGGTTGTTCGAGGATTGGGTTGTTCGAGGGAGGAGACCAGACAGCGATGTCATCAGTCTCATCGGATTAGGTAAGGAAGGGGAAGGAAGTCTGCCATGCCCTTCCAAAGGAACCATCCCGGCATTTGCCTGGAGCAATTTAGGGAAACCGCTTTAGACAAATGCCGGGATGGTTCCTTTGAAATGGTACAGCTGACTTCCTTTCCTAATCTGATGAGACCGATGACCTCGAGTTTGGTCTCCTCCCCCAAATCAACCCAACCCTTTATGATCGAGCGGCTGCTCATAAGCCATAGATCATGCCAGTAAATGCCAAACAATGCCTCGCTTAATGAGTGAGTGTGAACACTGGATGATTGAACAGTGGAAAAACGTGTGGAGCGAAGACGAATCACGGAACACAATGTGGCGATCTGACGGGAGGGTGTGGTACGGCGAATGCCTGGTGAACGTCACCTGCCAGCGTGTGTAGTGCCAACAGTAAAATTCAGAGGTGGCGGTGGTATGGTGTGGTCGTGTTTTTCATGGAGGGGGCTTGCAACCCTCGTTGTTTTGCGTGGCACTATCACAGCACAGGCCTACACTGATGTATTAAGCACCTTCTTGCTTCCCACTGCTTAAGAGCAATTCAGGGATGGCAACTGCATCTTTCAACACAATCCAGCACCTGTTCAGAAAGCACAGCCTGTGGCAGAGTGGTTACATGACAATAACATCCCTGTAATGGACTGGCCTGCACAGAGTCCTGACCTGAATCCTATAGAACACCTTCAGGATGTTTTGGAATGCCGACTTTGTGCCAGGCCTCACTGACCAACATTGACACCTCTCCTCAATGCAGCACTTCACAAGAACATCAACCTGACATCAAGGAGCAATGGCGGCACTTTTGGAATGATTCTGGAATTAAAACATGGGTGCTTCAACAACAATCTCATCAGTGGCATCACTCCGATTCACCACCACCAAAGAAATTCAAACAAACACAGTTGGCAGGAAAGGTTATGGAGACTGTATTTTGGGATCAGAAAGGGGTACTCCTCATCGATTTCATGTAATGTGGGACGACAATAAACTCAGACACATATTGTGAAACACTGACTGAACTTCAGCGAGCAATCCAGAATCGCTGGAGAGGATGACTGACAGAGGGAGTAATGATTCTTCATGACAATGTTCGATCCCACGTTGCTTGTTAAACGCAGGAGCTTTTGAAGAAAATTGGGTGGACTGTCATTCCCCATCCCCTGTACAGCCTGGACTTAACTGCTGGGGGCTATCACCTCTTCCCCAAGCTAGAGGAACACTTAGTTCAGTTATTTCATGTTCCGTAGATAGTTTTCACGATTATTTTATCGATATGATGTGGCACAAGTCAGATTACAAGATTACATGAATAGTGCTAATATTAATATTACTGAAACTTAGTTCTACACATGCAACTACATCTAGAGGTCCATTTTTTTTTTGTTTCCCCTTACCAGTTCTGAAACGGTAAGTTACCCCAGAAAACTATTCCATAAGACATTATTGAGTGGAAATATGCAAAGTACGTTAGGAGGCTGATCTGCTTATTACCAAGACTAGTGATTATACGAAGAGTGAAAGAAGCTGAACTTAATTGTTTGAGAAGCTCAGAAATATGCTTCTTCCAGTTCAAGTTGTCATCAGTATGAACACCCAAACCACCCTTAGGTGGCAAACACTTCAAGAGCGACGAGCAGAGGTCACACATTTCCTCAACAGGTTGGCGGGAGACTACTTCGACTTTGGAATACAAAAGCTGGAGCTCCATCACCAAAAGCATGTAGACAAAAATGGAGACTATGTTGAAAAATAGACAAAAGTGTAAGCTTTTCAACGACATATATATTAATAACAATAAACAATGTTTTCTATTTGTAAAAAAATACGGGGATCTTACTTTTGGTACAACCTTCATAATTGAATAATCTCGCTCAGCAACCCATGGGATTTGTCAGAATTAATTAGCTGTGTATTTTAATACTATTCTGTGTCCTTTTATTTTTGAGATGCTCTGGGGATGTCATGCGGTGACACAAGACTGCCCCACAACGTGCTTACGTATGTTTCTCCAGGTCTGCAGTGCCATGTGCCATGCCCTGGAGTTCATCCTGTATGAAGTTCCATGGCACTGGGCTTCCAAAGAATTAAGAGTTACTCTGAGATGAGCCACAGAAGAAGTGAGAGCTGTTAATCAGAATAATAGGAAGCATGTAATCCGACAACTGTAAAAGGCTGTGTTAAATCTGGCTACCCGATTAATAAATCCGTTGCCGATGAGAAATCTATTCCTCTATATTTATTCCAATAGTAACTGATTAGCAAGAGAGAAGATCGATTTCTGGGTGAGGTTTCAACCAACAAATTTCAGTCCCACTGTCAAGAAAGCCTACGGGTACCACTGCAGCCTTCACTGGGGAGTTTTACTGATAGCCATTTGAGCAGGACTCACAATCAGCCTTCACACCTTCACTCCCACCAGTACCTCTGCCCTAGGCCGCTCACCACTAGTGAGGGTGGATTGTGAGTCACGCTTGGGTAGCTCAAATGATAGAGCATTTGCCCCAAAAGGCAATTGTAGCAGGGTTCAGTGCATGGTTTTAGTCTGCCAGGATGTTTCAGATTACTGTACACAGACTGCTGCAAAGTGAAAATTCATTCAGGACTTAATACTTCCAATAAATGCTTCTTCAGAACAAATAAGACAAATGATTACATTGGTGCTTAGTATGACAATGTATGCTGTTTTTTCCCCATGCAATTCATGCACACACAACCTCCACACAAGAATACAGAGTTACCAAATACTTTAAACTGATTTTAGCACAATAATTTCACCAAACAAACTATTAAAAGAGGAAATAAACCCTTAAGAATCCAAGTACTTGTTGCACATTTGAAATAAGTAACTGCTTAATGTTTCATTTTTAATTATTTTACCTACCATACATAAAATATTACAGAATCTACAACAATCTGTGGTGCATATTCTTTTCAAGAAAATGATTTGCCTCCTAAACAACCTCCAAGCCTATATTATCTGGGTGTAGAAATACATTTTATATTCAGTGTATCTGAAGACAGACCCAAGGTAGTGAAGGACGGTATGAATTAATTACACACTTGTCTAACCCATATCAACTTCTCTGTCCCTAATGATATATATATATATATATATATATATATCTCTCTCTCTCTCTCTCTCACACACACACACACACACACACTCACTCACTCACTCACTCTACAGTCTCTCACTGGCCATTAGTATCTTCTTTTTCTTTGGCTGCTACTGCTGTTTTCTTCATCCATCCCTATTTCTCATTCCCTGCCACTTTTTCTGTCACACAATCACTGTCTCCTCTCTTTTCCACCATCTGTTTCTCTGCTGCTCTTTCAGCACAAAAAAGAGTAAATATGGTCCCATGTCAAAATTTTTGGTGAGGAAGGCTGAATGAGGCAGCTGCTGGTTTGCCACTTTTCTGTCAGAGTCTTCGAACAAGTAACATAGTCACCTCTTTTGTGCTCCAATAGGAGCACTTTTCCACTGGTTCCTTTCTACATTGGGTGCATTGCTTAAGCTCATGTGAAATGAATTCTATAGGTCAGTAAGTTTTGACAGTTTTTTTTTTACACACTTCGACACATTTATATATTTTGACACACAAATAGCAAGTAAGTGGGCCTATGCATAAAAAAAATAATAGAAAATTGTTTACTTTACATTTTTTCTGGGCCCTTTGCTCATCATTTGTAGATCAATGAAAATTTCCAGCTTACGATTTGGATCTCCAAAGATTAAAATAATTATTAGAAATGTTTTATTGAATTTGTAGTCTTTACCAGTTTTCTGTAATTTTTAGCAGTCATTTCAAGCTCTTTTTTGTCCATTTTTTGTCACTGCAGTACCTCTTTGGGCAGTTTGTATCTGCGTGAAGTTTCCATTATACAGAGACATCAAATCCTATTGTTTCATTCGTGGGGAAAAAAGAAAAAGGCTGACTAAGAACACAGTTTGATGACCTCAGAACACTTGTGATGACCATAGAATGCTTGTCATATGTTCACCACATCTGTTAAAACTGCATTTACATCTCAGACCAGATGATAAATACATGTTTTAGGTGCAGGATCTCTGTAATGAATAATGATATTAAAAAAAAGTTTCAAGTTTCTCTGAGACCATCATCTTAACAATAAATGGTAAACATTTTGATGATTTGCCATGAATAGAAATTATAGAAGTGGGCATCTCTCAAATTGATACTTTTGATGTCCAAAAAAAACTTTTTTTTTTTTTTGTATCTTGATAACTGATACAGATATTCAGAAACAGGAAAATTTAACTTCTAAATGAGTATCTAAAGACTGTACAGTTAGTAAGTAGTTTGGCTGGTTGGTTAAAGTGACCAAACTACTAGGTCATAGGTCATCAGTTCCCTTGTTCTCGAACAGACATGCCTATATGACTGTAGATCAGAGACAGGCAACTGTACAAAACCCAGGGGAAGAAAACCCCAAGTGAAGCTGATGTAAGGGACAATAACACGAAAGTGAGACAGATAAAGAAAGGCAAGCAAGGTGCCCCATCTAGGGAGCAGCTGGATGTCCCTAAAAGATGAGTGCAATGAGAGGAGCTTAGGGGAGCTGTGAATATGGGTAACATAATTGACAAGCTGTTGTTGATTGCTGATCCACAATGGAGGGACCCTAGCCCCATAAGTAAGATGTTAACAGGGCTAGTTTGAAAGGCTCCTGTCACAAGTCTAACCCCACAATGGTGTATCAGATCCATTATCCGCAATGCTGAGGGCAGTGCCAAACCATATGCCATAATCAAGATGCGATTGCATCAGGGATTTGTAAAGCTGCAGAAGGGTAGTGCAATCTGCACACAAGCTGGTGTCATCCAGGAAGTTTAAAAAAGGAGAGCTAGAGAGAAGTGATATTTATGTGCATATGATCAACCTCTCCCCTCAAAAATATTTCTCCCCTTCATAACTCCTCTTTGTTACCACAGATGAAGTGTCACTGATCTCATTTGTACTAAGATTGCAGTACACGAGGTGTCTTATTTGCTTCTACCACCCTGAGTGGAATGTGTAAGTCCTAGTAAGTGATCACCAACCTACAGTCTTCTACAGTTTTGTTCCCAGCACAGAAAACAGCACGTTGGTCGTACATCCATAATCTTGAGGCTGTAAGAAACTCTTAGCGAGGACCTGTTTCAGAAATGATTGGAAATTTAAACAGTTTGTTTATACGGAATGCCATTCACTTTTTATTAGCAGAACACAAGAAATTGCACAAT
Organism: Schistocerca serialis cubense; assembly: GCF_023864345.2. Classification (NCBI taxonomy): domain Eukaryota; kingdom Metazoa; phylum Arthropoda; class Insecta; order Orthoptera; family Acrididae; genus Schistocerca; species Schistocerca serialis. The sequence continues at coordinate 60,363,855 of NC_064642.1, read as the reverse complement.
CACATTCCACCTAGGAGTCACAAATGATTTCTATTCTTCAACAAATTAATTAACTGCATATTTCCGTAGTTAGTATCACAATATTCTCAACTATATGTCCAAACAATCAGACATTGCTAATAAAGTCTTAACTAACACCAACTGTGGCAGACAACATGTCTGTTTTCTGACACTGCCGAAGCAGCTCTCACATTTCCAAACTAGACATTGCAAACTAAGTCTTAACTGGTACTGTGTCGGACAACATGTCTGTCCTCAGAGACTGCTGAACCAGCTCTGATCTTATAGCTGAACCACTTCGCCCGCCATCCGGGTTAGGCACAATGCGAAGATCACCGAAGTGCTTTGTCTGCCTTTTTGTTTTGCAGTTGTTTATTATTTTGCTGGTTATTAATACTTTGAAATAATGGAATGATAGCACGCTATTGGGAGGTGCTTTAAATACGATGTGCAAGTAAATACATTGTTTCGCTTGTCTAATATTAATAAGAGAAGATAACCATTTTGGCGCGCAACTTCCGAACGCAGCAGCCAATTGCAGTGAAGGACCACAGTTTAGGCAGTCTCTCTCATGTACCCATACTGAAGAAACCGTCTGTCATCGGTACCTCACACCATGTTCGTCATCTTGCCACAGCTCTAAAAAGAGCTTCTTATAAGTGAATATGATGACTGCAAAGTCAGAAATATTACAACATCCATCACCTTCACTTAAGCAGGCGAGATGGGAAACCCTCATCAACCAAGAATTGAAGACCAGTCCTAAAAACGTATAAGTCTCCACCACATTGAGTAGTTGGTTGTCAAGGCGAAGTTCTGGTTTTGGGTGAATGGTACGAGGTTGACTGAAGTGCATGACGTGAGTCTTGGCAGCTGAAATTCGAAAGTCATGGGTGATTGTCCACGCCTGCGCCTTTTGTATGGTGCCTTGTAGTCTATGTTCAGCAAAACCTGCACTAGAGGAGCAGTTGTACAAGCAGAAGTCATCAGCATACAAGGGAGGTGATACTGAGGACCCCACAGCTGCTGCTGCTACAGCATTGATAGCTCCTAGAAAGACAGAAACACTCAGTACAGAGCCTTGTGCTACCCATTCTCTTGCGTATGGGGACTAATGTGGGAAGCACCAACTCGAACCCGAAACAAATTGTGTGACAGGAAGTTCTGGATGAAATTCAGAATCAGGACAGACCCTGGAGACCCTACTCATGTAAGGTAGCAAGGATACAGTGTTGCCACGTGTGCCATAAGCCTGTTGCAGGTCCAAGACGACAGCTATAAGATGCTGACAACAGGCAAAAGCTGTTCGGATGGCAGTTCCAGGTAAACCACATTATCAGTTGTGGAACAGCCTTCGCAAAAACCACCCTGGGACAGAGCCAGAAGAGCCTGCTACTCAAGGAGCCAACACAGCTGTTGGCTCAGCATGTGTTCAAGCAACTTACAGAGAGCATATGTGAGACTTATTGGGTGATAAATGACCATCTCTAGACGGCACTTACCCAGTTTCAGTACTCAGACAAAAATGCTTTCTTGCCACTGCGACGGGACCTTGCCTCACTCCAGATGCGGTTAACGATGGCAAGGATATGGTTCTGACAATCCACAGGTAGATGGTAGATCATTTGGTTGTGGATGCAGTCTGGCCCTGGGACCATACTAAGGTAGCATGGTAGGACATTGACAAAATCCCACTCACTGAATGGGGCATTATATGGCTCCTGGTGGTGTGTAGTAGAATATGATTGCTTTTGCTCCAACCGCTGTTTTAGGACACGAAAGGTATGTTGATAATTCTCAGACAATGAGACTTGAGCATAGTGCAGTGCAAAACATTTGGTGACAGCATCTGAGTCAATGTAGAAAGTGTCTTAATGTAATACTACGTACACCTGCAGGTGTCTAGTATACACAGAGACATCTGATTTTAGCCCAAACCTGCAAAAGAGAGGTACATGGTCCAGTGGTTGAAACGTACCATTCCCAGCATTCTAATTTCAATCTTTTTATTGGGTGGTGGACCTGGGCACAGAGCCGCTGAGAGGCAATGAGGTGCTCCACCAATGCGTGCCACTTATGGCATTGGAGAGTCTGCCTAAAATCTCTAATGGGCTCTGCAATTTCTGAGGACCACCAAGGTACTGAATTCTGTCAGTACAGGCCTGAGGAACATTGGATCACTAAATCAGCTGCCGAAAGAATGGCTGTAGTTGTATTCTGGACTGCCTAATCGACATCTCCATGCTGAGGGAAGCCAAGGACAACAGCAGAGGCAAAAGAATCCCACTCAGCACTGTTGACAGCCCATCTGCGTGGGCATCCAAGGGAGTGACACTGAGGGAAGGACAAGAAGATTGGGAAATGGTCACTACCAGACAGGTCATCTTGGACTCTCCAGTGGATCAGTGGAAGAAGACATGGGCTGCAAATGGAAAGGTCAATGGCTGAGAAGGTTCTGTGCACCACACTGAAGAGTGTGGGGATACCAGTATTAAAGAGGCAAAGGTCAAGTTGTGCCAGTAAGTTTTTGAGATCTCTACCATGTCCATGATAATTGTTTCACCCCACAATGGGGTATGGGCAATGAAATCAACCCAGATTAGGAAAGGTGGTGGGAGTTGAGAAACCAATGCAAACAATATGCTCAGAGACATTTCACCATCTGGAGGGATGTAAGCATTGTAGATGATAATATCCTGAAATGCCATTGAACAGCCACAGCCTCCAAATGTATATTAAGAGGCGCAAGTTCACTTTATAGAGTGTCTAGAACATAGGTGCGAACTTTGCCTGACAACCTGTCATATGTGCTACGATTCTTATAACATCCACAGTATCCACAAAGGGCTTGGATCTGCGTTGTTGGAAACCAAGTCCCCTGAAGGAATATACACAAGGCAGATGAAGGGCTTAAAAGATGTTGCATCTCAGCCAGGTGGTGGAAAAAACTGCTACAGTTCTACTGGAGAATAATGTTGTCGATGTACAGTGAGGCCATGAAGGGACCAAGTGGGTCACCTGCTGCCACTGAAATTTCGTAAATAGATCTCGCCGCGACGAAAAAGTCTTTGCTTTAATGACTTCCACCCCAACTCGCGTATCATATCTGCCACACTTTCTCCCCTATTACGTGATAAAACAAAACGAGCTGCCCTTTTTTGCACCCTTTCGATGTCCTCCGTCAATCCCACCTGGTAAGGATCCCACACTGCGCAGCAATATTCTAACAGAGGACGAACGAGTGTAGTGTAAGCTGTCTCTTTAGTGGACTTGTTGCACCTTCTAAGTGTCCTGCCAATGAAACGCAACCTTTGGCTCGCCTTCCCCACATATTATCTATGTGGTCTTTCCAACTGAAGTTGTTCGTAATTTTAACACACAGGTACTTAGTTGAATTGACAGCCTTGAGAATTGTACTATTTATCGAGTAATCGAGTTCCAGTGGATTTCTTTTGGAACTCACGTGGATCACCTCACACTTTTCGTTATTTAGCGTCAAATGCCACCTGCCACACCATACAGCAATCTTTTCTAAATCGCTTTGCAACTGATACTGGTCTTCTGATGACCTTACTAGATGGTAAATTACAGCGTCATCTGCGAACAACCTAAGAGAACTGCTCAGATTGTCACCCAGGTCATTTATATAGATCAGGAACAGCAGAGATTCCAGGTCGCTTCCCTGGGGAACACCTGATATCACTTCAGTTTTACTCGATGATTTGCCGTCTATTACTACGAGCTGCGACCTTCCTGACAAGAAATCATGAATCCAATCGCACAACTGAGACGATACCCCAGCTTGACTGAGTGAGGAGTTATGGTGTGAATTAAATAGGTTCCAGGTTCCATTGCGTGGTGGGAACCAGGGCCTGAGGGGCTGCTGGAATCTCCATCTCAGGCACCGAATTGGAACAGGTGGGATCTGGTGGGAGCCACCAGAACATCGTCTTTCTTGGAGGACTTTTTCTTCCCTTTCCTCCTCAGATGATTTTGATGATTGCAAGGGCTTTTGAATCAGTTTCAAGTTAAGATGATCACGAAGCTCTATGACCAGCAACCTGTGGCTCCTTTGGTACCACTCGTTGGTGTCCAGTTGTAGACTGGCGGAAAACCTGGAAGGAAGTGTCGAGAGGAGCCAAAGGAATCTGACTCGCCTCTGACAGAGATGGTGACCAATGTGCACAGTGGGTGGGAAGCCATTGATCTGAAAGTAGGTGTGTGATAAGCAAAAAGAGGGGAGCCCCCAACCATCAAGGGGTAGGCATGGTTGATCAGCCCTGAGGGGGGGGGGGGGGGTGTAATGGGTGAATAGGTGGTAGTATTGTCACAGAATGTGGCAATGTTGTAGCTGTAGCGTATGAAATTGTTTGACATTCTGGGTACAACTGCTCGTACTACTTCTTGACCTCTTGGTAACTGAGTTTGTTCACAATTTTCTCTCTGGAGAACAGTGCAATCTGCAAGCAGGGAGAATAGTGCTTTTCACAGATGACACAGATGGGGGAGGTACACAGGGAGTGTTTTCATGCAGCGCTCATCCATAATCTCTACAGATGCAGCAGCATTACAATGCAAAGACATGTTCCCAAATTTCAAGCACGTGAAGCATCACATAGGGAGGGGACATAGGTTTCACACTGCATTGGTATACCATCACCTTGACCTTTTTAGGCAATGAAAGATGAAGGCACTGGTTGAAAACCTAGTACTGTTTGGTCCCCTATGTACACATGCATGAAGAGTACACCATGTCGCCCCAAGTTGGTGCAAAGCTGATCATCAGATTATAAGATCAGGTCTCTGTGGAAAATGATGCCCTGAACTAAATTTAGACTGTTATGGGGCATGATAGTCACTGGTATGCCACCCAGCTTGTTACAAGCAAGCAGTGCCTGTGACTGGGCATGGGATGCCATTTTGATTAAAATTGACCCACTTTTCATTTTAGAGATGGCTGCCACTTACTCTAATTTTTCTTGTAAGTTCTCCACAAAGGACAAGGTCTTTGTGCCCAAGAAGGAATTGCCATTAGTCCCTGCACAAACCAAGTATTGCAGGAAATACTGCTCTGGTTGCCCCCTTAGCCCTACATTCCTCCCATGCCATAGCCAGCGAAGAGAACATTTTAGGGTTGTGTATCTCTGCATTGAAAGAGGATTGTCCTTTCATAGAGACTGCTGGGTTTGTATGGCCACCAGCTGCAGTTCATCCGCCATGATGCCATCCACTCTGAACGTGGGCTCTCCCCATGGACACCACCTAGACTCAGCAACGCTACCTGACCATTAATCCATTACTCAGAGTCGTCATGTCCCATTCCTTGGCATACGTGGTGAGTTTTCAGCTCAGGCACCAAAAGTGTGATCCCCATGTGGTCAGGGGGCTACCATTGTGCAGGTATTTTATGACCCCCCTCTCACCCAATGGGATGGCTGCCATGCTGGGTTTTGAGTGTATTACATATTAAAGAGAAGGGTGCACAGATGGTAAGGCACAAAAGTGGAGCACATACAGAAATTCTGTCAAATTTTGAAAATTGGTAGCAAGTCAAACCAAACAATGGGAACCCTGTGTTTCTTTAATGAAAAGTTTTAGAATAAACCAGAAGTGGAAACCTGAGGCCCAGTCATAAGACAGGTCCAAGCAGGGTCGGCACCAAAAAAACCATCCAATGGATAGGCAGAGGTGGAAAGTGGAAGTATAAGCATCCAGCACAGACTAAAGTAATGCTGCAAAGGCTGGGGACCCATGGTAGCCAACCAGATACAAAGAGTTATCAGCACCCTGGGGGGAATGTGCAGTTAAAATCCAAGTTATTTGCTATGGTTTGTGGTATAAAATCTGGTTTTTGTTTTTTTTTCTACAAAAATACAGTAATTTTGAAGCTTTGTATCACTGTACAGTCTGTCATCAAAAATTTAAAAAAATGGCCACCCACAAAATTGATACTTTTTGCAACAACAAGACATTGTTTTTCGCCGTTTTCTCAGGACCCACCCGTGAACAAATGATCTTTTATAACTCACCTAAAGTCCACCCTAGATCACACCAAGTGCAAAAGAGTTAAAAATTTGCTCTATTTGCCTGGGCTGGAGGAAGTGTGCAGTGTCTAAATTTTGAGTCTGTACTGCAGGATAACTACAGTATGCCCCTTCCTCTAATGAGTAAATGAATGGTCGCTAGACCAAGGCATTCGGAAACACCTGACTCGTTATCTCTGATCAATAGAATCCGAGACATGATTTCCTGAAAAATTCCATTTTGACACACGACTTTTTGTAACATACTGGTACTATGCACAGACTGATATACCAGGAGGTTATAATTAAAGTGCAGTTACTCACAGACATCCAATGTGGTCTGTAATCATCATATGACAGCAAAACTTAATACATATTCTAATGTCTTAACGCGGAACCAATTTACATTGGGAAAAAACTGGTTCCAGTTTTGGCCACCAGGTGTAACTGGCACTATGAATACAAAGGAGATGTTTAGAAATGTTTCCTTATGTAATGGATTAGGAAATGTATGTGAACAGGAAAGGTGAAACAAGTGAGGAAGGCACAATGTTGATTTTATTATTTAATTGTTGCCTACACAATTTGTTCAATATGAGCACCAGAGATGTTAATGAGATACTGCATCCATAAAACGATGTGATCAACAGTTACTCGCAGTAGTTCTGTTGGAATCTGAACAGTGTGGTCCTATATACTGGCCTTCAGATGAGGTAGATACTGAAGGTGTCCCGGGTAAACACATTCTTTTAGATATCCCCAGAGCAAAAAGTCACATGGATTCAAATCGGGTGACCCTGTATGCCATCCATCTGGAAAACCTCTGGAGATAACACATTCATGGAAGGTTGCATTACGCAGATGTTTCACTGGATAACCAATGTGAGGTGTTGTCCCATCTCACATGAAAACAGTGACTTCCCCACAGCCATGCTCTTCCAAGGCAGGATTCACATACTCTACAAGGAGGTCTTGATACGCAAATGTCACAGTATACCCAACTGGACATCAGGGTGTATTCTCTTCAAAGAAGAACAGATCGAGAATAAAGGTGCATTTGAGTCCACGCCACATGGTAACATACAGCAAGTGAAATGGCTCCTCATGCACAATATGTAGTTTAACAGTACCCCAAAATCTGGCAGTTCTATGTACTTGCTGTATCCTGTAGTGTAAAACGTACCTCTTCACTCCACAGACTATTGCCTGGTCACATGTCATCAACTTCAATCAATGCCAGAATCCGAAGAAATTGCTGCGGATCATGAGGTTTCAATCACTGCTCAGTCTGGGTCTTGTATGCGTACCAGTGTAAAAGTAGGCTGCAAAACTTCCCATACTGTTGACTACGGGATGGACAATTCTTGTGACACTGCCCAAGCCCTATCACTATCCAGGGCATGGCTGCATGGTCAGTTACAGCAACAGCAACCTTGTCTATAACTTCCTCAGGGATAAGACGCCTTACTCTTCCAGCCGCCATACCCAGCTTACTCATGTTTTCGGATTTAATTGCCATCATCTTTAAATCAGTTAATGACATCGGCCGTCTCCTAAGATTTTTCAGTCAGTGATACTCTCTCAATGCAGCACCATAACTCCTGCCATTCACATAAAACTGTTTCACAAACACTCATAGTCTCTCTTCTCAATAGCCACCTCTTCACTGGTATTGTGGCTTGGCAAATGAATGTGGACGTTGCGCCATCACACAGTGTACAGTGCCAATTTTGCACCTGGTGGCCAAAATTACAACTATTTTTTCCAGCATAAATCTGTTCTGCATTAATGCGTTAGAGCATCTGCAAAGTTTTGCTGGCATACAATAATTAAAGCTCACATTGGACCTCTTCCAGTGGCTGCACTTTAGTTATAATCACCTGTTAGCTAACAGCAGTGGGAGTATTATGCCTGCTATTCCTTAAGTTTTCTCAGTTTGGTGTGGAAGTTCAATCTTGTGATTGATCCTGCAGCTTGTTTAATTGTTTGAATTCTATTCAGTACGATTAACCAGAAGCTATGTGATAAAGACAGCATTCGGGAAATAATTGTTTGAGATGATATGGTTCCAGTGATGGAAAATATTTGTCATATTCACAAGATATGCATTCAAATCTTTTTCGAGAGTGGAATCTCTCTCTGTTGAAAAACTGATATGTGGCCTGTTAAAACAGAAAATGTCACATCATTGACCAACAAGTGGCAGTAAAATTAAAATCAAAATCTCTGAGGGTAGAATGACCTGAAACATAAAAAAGATGAAACTTAGTTATCATCATCTGATCACATAGCATCATTGCTATCTTATCTATCTCATTATGTCTGCTTGTGTCTGTATGTGTGGATGGATATGTGCGTGTGTGCGAGTGTATACCTGTCCTTTTTTCCCCCTAAGGTAAGTCTTTCCGCTCCCGGGATTGGAATGACTCCTTACCCTCTCCTTTAAAACCCACTTCCTTTCGTCTTCCCCTCTCCTTCCCTCTTTCCTGATGAGGCAACAATTTGTTGCGAAAGCTTGAATTTTGTGTGTATGTTTGTGTTTGTTTGTGTGTCTATCGACCTGCCAGCGTTTTTGTTCGGTAAGTCACCTCATCTTTGTCATTATATAAGATCCTACAAACCAAGCCAAACACATTTACCAGAAAATGTGAATATTTGACTGATCTATAATTTGTACAAAGAACATGTTGAAAGTCAAGGAAAAGAGCCAGTTGCAGAAAACATCTAACACAGACCTTTTAACGAAGAGTTCAACTTGCATTACAACACTCCTCACAAGGACGCTTTTCAGCAATGTGACACTTTTGCTAATACCACTCAAGCATCTAACAAATGACGAAGAAAACTCACCATTTCAAAATGACCACTAAATGCATCTACATAAGGCTGAAAAATCAAACACATTGAAACAAGAGAACCACATGTGAAACATGTTGTAACGTGCAGTCATACCTGTGTGCAGGACAGAACAGAAACTGTAAACTGAAATATTAGACCAAAAGTTCATAAGAAGTGTCCATTCCTGTCTCCCAAATGATGGCAATTTTGCCTCAATAAAAAAACTGCAACAAGGCAAAAGATATTTTGTCATAATGAACGGTGTAATATTATAACCAACTGAAGGAAAAATCCTTCTCATGAAATTTTAAAGAAAAACAATGAAAAGACAAAATGAAAAATTCCTGTCTCGAAACTGATGAAGCAGATTCAGTACCAGATTATCAATCCATTCACACTCTTTTTCAAGGAAACGCACTTCAAGCCAGGCTCTAACAAAGGACAATCAGTTTCTTTGACCAACATACCTCATAAAAGAGCAGAATGTTGAATCTAAACACCTTCCAGCCATCTAAATTTCAATTGTTATTTTATTAATAAATCAGTTTCGGTGATATATTACATCATCTTCAGGCCCCCTGACCGACATGTAAGAAGATTCCCACTGTAAGACAACTGTTTGCGAAACAGTTGGTAAGCAATGATCAAAGAGATTGCTATGTCAAAAATCTACAGATACTGGTGGCCCCTATTTTGACTGGACCGACAACATTAAGGAACTTTTATCCTTCATCCCACCTGTTCATTACCATTACTTTCAAAGTCTTCTTTCTTCTCACAATGCTGAAGACATTATGCTAGTGAAATGAAATGATATGAGGACAAATCAAATATAAACAGGATTTTTGTTCCTAAGCATTTACCATTAGTAAGACTGGGCCCACGTGTGTGTGTGTGTGTGTGTATAAACTGGCCATTCCACATGCACTACTAGTTCATCAGTAATGCACTTGATGTCAGTGCAACAGATACACCCCCTCCGTTGCACAATGAATAATTATAAAATTTCTTGCTCTTGAAGGAGTTTAAGCAGTGAAAATTTTTTGGAGATTGACTGCACAGTTGGGGGACCACACGTTATCGAGGGCTCTTGTCTGCCTGGCATATTGCGTTCAAAGAAGGATTAGAATGAGCGGAAAATCAAGAACATGACCGCCATCCTTGGACTGGCATTATGGAAGAAAACATTTCCACAGTTTGAAACATTCTTGAAGAAGATTGGCAACAAGATGTACTTGAAAAAAAACACACACACACACACACACACACACACACACACACACACACACACACACACACACACACACACACACAGAGAGAGAGAGACAGAGAGAGAGAGAGAGAGAGAGAGAGAGAGAGAGAGAGAGAGAGAGAGAGAGAGAGAGAGAGAGAGAGCTAAGATTGACTGTCACTTTGCTAGGTCCTTTCAACTGTTTTCTTTGACCAACACAGCATTTTGCTCATTGATTCTTCGCACGAGTGAGATACAATCCATGCTGCTTACTATTGCGAGCTGTTTAACCACGCGAGAGCTGCACATCGCCGCAAAAACAAGACGAGCAATTCGAGAGGCCATTCTCCTCCATGGTAATGCCAGCCCCATACTCCAGTTTTAACCATCTCAAAACTCAAGAAATGAGCTTGACTCAACTTTATCTTCTTCCCTCAGCCCAGGCCTATCACTCTGTGATTTTCATTTGTTTCATCTGCTTACAGCAGCTCTATGAGGGCTGTGATTTTAAGATAATGAGGGTGTGGAGGAATGTGTGTACAACTCGTGTCCTGATGCAATAACATTCATTCTACAATGTTGGAATAAAAAACCTTCCTTCTCACAGGGAAGAACATATTCGTAAAAACAGAAAATTATATTTCCAATTTATTTTTTCAATAAATATTTTTTAATATCTTCATTATATTTAATTTAGCCTCTTAATATTGCCAACGAGTAACAATGTTTATGTACAATTCTGTAAGTAGTATTGTTGATGGCCATGTTTATTTTTGAAGTAATTAAAATCATTTGCCTGTTTATATCACATGTGGAGTAACTTCATTTGGGCAAACTATTCTGAGAACATAAATCATGAAAAAGTAGTACATAAAGTACTTTTGAATTCTGCACAGCAATTCTCATACATAATTAAATATTTTGAAATATTTTAATGAGAATTATCTTATTTGGGTTCTAACGGGCTCATTTATTGCACTCGGTCCATTCCCTATGATTCCAAGTCTGTTGTTATCCTCAGACTTGAGAGTGCTGAGAAGTTGTGATGTCCAAAACATGCTTACATTCTTCAGTCTTCTGAGGCACGCATTAAAAGAAGTTTGTGTTTTCCATCCATACTTACCTCAGGTTTAAAGAGCTGTCGTCAATGGGTGTGAGGAGGAAAAGGGTGGGGTCAACAGGTTGGCTTCCTTTACAACTATTTCCAAACAATGCCCACGCACTCGCGCATGCATGACTGATACCCAGGTACATTGGAATATGCCTACTTATCATAACTGTGCCCAATAAGATACCTACATTGATCCTCAGCAAGTTTACTCGAAGTTGTGTAGCCAACCATCAGTATTTGAACACTGTGCCAGCATTCAGAATATGATTAGTGGCTCACAATACAATGTGATGTGGCATGGCACTGAATATAATGTGTCGTGCAGTATAGGGGCTGGTGTGAGATAATTTAAAATGCAGTAAATCTTGCTATTTTTCAGGCTACAAGAGCAAAAAATCCACAATCATTAAGACAGAAAGTGGCACTTACAGTGTGGAAGTCAGGTGAATCTCTGAAAATGCCACTTGTACCAACAGAGCGTGAATGCTATTAGTATGTTTTAATGAAACGGTCCTATGAATTGGTAAGCATTTCCCCCTCTCTCAACAGCTGGGACTTTTGAAAACAATTAACATTTTTAGGTTTTTTTTTTATTGATCAATTCATGTGCAACAGATTTGAATGTTCCCTTCTGACAATTTCAGCTAGAAAAATATTTAGTGTAACATTGTTTACTATTGCAGTGATGAGCCTTGCCCATTGCTGACTACTTGTGTGTAATCTTTCTGCAACTAATGAAACTCGGCTGCAGTTTGTCACTATAGGAATGGGCGAAAACGCGACCATTTAAAATTGACTCCGATTGTCTTTGGACATAAAAATTTGATCATTTTAATCAACTTTTGTAACTGCATTGACCAGGGAGACTCTACTGGAGTCTAAATTTATGATGTTGCAGGACTTTGAGAAAGCCATGTGGCTGCCACATCTGGAAAATACAAAGTCAGGAGCTATCAAGTTAAATCTTTTCAAGTACTACAATGGCACCAGTGATGTAAGGTATATGTGCTCTGCATGTTGCAGTTTTATACAGAAATAGTTGAGTCACTTCTAAATTACATGCCTGTTTTACAGATTAGCATTTTTGGATGGCTAGCCTATGCAAAACACTGGCCACAACGAAGTAATAAGCTCTGTAGTAGGAGTTCCATGAATAGATCTCCAAGAGTACTGTACCATTAAAAGTTGTTTCCAGGAGGCAACATGAGGTACATCAGCCCCTTTAGAAAGTATAGCCGACACCTGTCAGCACTGTAAATTCCTATTGTTGAAACTGCTGAAAATATGTTCATGAGTCACCATTTTCAAATTGAGTTGAAGAATAATCTACATATGATCAGTTTAAATGTTGTATCCCATATTTACTAACGCGAATTCTTTACAGACGAATGGAAAAACTGGTAGAAGCCGACCTCGGGGAAGATCAGTTTGGATTGTGTAGAAATGTTGGAACAAGTGAGGCAATACTGACCTTCAGACTTATCTTAGAACAAAGATTAAGGAAAGGCAAAACCTACGTTTCTAGCATTTGTAGACTTAGAGAAAGCTTTTGACAACGTTGACTGGAATACTCTCTTTCAAATTCTAAAGGTGGCAGGGGTAAAATACAGGGAACGAAAGGCTATTTATAAATTGTACAGAAACCAGATGGCAGTTACAAGAGTTGAGGGGCACAAAAGGGAAGCAGTGATTGGTAAGGGAGTGAGACAGGGTTGTAGCCTATTCCCGATGTTATTCAATCTGTATATTGAGCAAGCAATAAAGGAAACAAACAAAAAGTTCGGAGTAGGCATTGAAATCCATGGAGTAGAAATAAAAACTTTGAGGTTCGCCAATGACATTGTAATTCTGTCTGAGACAGCAAAGGACTTGAAAGAGCAGTTGAACGGAATGGACAGTGTCTTGAAAGAAGGATATAAGATGAACATCAACAAAAGCAAAACGAGGATAATGGAATGTAGTCGAATTAAATCGGGTGATGCTGCGGGAATTAGATTAGGAAACGAGACGCTTAAAGTAATAAAGGAGTTTTGCTATTTAGGGAGCAAAATAACTGATGATGGTCGAAGTAGAGAGAATATAAAATGTAGACTGGCAATGGCAAGGAAAGCGTTTCTCAAGAAGAGAAATTTGTTAACATCGAGTATAGATTTAAGTGTCAGGAAGTCATTTCTGAAAGTATTTGTACGGAATGTAGCCATGTATGGAAGTGAAACGTGGATGATAAGTGGTTTGGACAAGAAGATAATAGAAGCTTTCGAAATATGGTGCTACAGAAGAATGGTGCAGATTAGATGGGTAGATCACATACCTAATGAGGAGGTATTGAATAGAATTGGGGAGAAGAGGAGTTTGTGGCACAACTTTACTAGAAGAAGGGATCGATTGGTAGGACATGTTCTGAGGCATCAGGGGATCACAAATTTAGCATTGGAGGGCAGTGTGGAGGGTAAAAATCATAGAGGGAGACCAAGAGATGAATACATTAAGCAGATTCAGAAGGATGTAGGATGCAGTAAGTACTGGGAGATGAAGAAGCTTGCACAGGGTAGAGTAGCATGGAGAGCTGCATCAAACCAGTCTCAGGACTGAAGACCACAACAGCAACAACAACCCATATTTGTACCAAGACATCACACCAGTTATCAATGAGATCTGGTACGGCTTTAAACACTGATGCACAAAACTAACACCCAATTAAATGAACCTTCACTCAAGTTTTACAAGAGCAAAATTTCACAACATTCGCCTTAGATGAGTCTAAGCAAACGGATACCAATAGCAGTTTCTTCTCATCATGCTCTACGTATTCACCTCTAAGGTGAATTTATTTTATGTGGCTCTGTATGTGATAGTGAGGCCCCTGAGTCTGATGAACGAGTGAAGGGATGTCTCATCTGGCTCCAATTTCCATAGTCCCTGACTAACTATAACACAAATGTAAGCCAGGACAGTTTTCACTCTCACTAGCAAGGAAGGGAAGTCTTGTCCTGATGTCTACTGAAGTATGTGAGAAGGCAAGGAAATTAACAACAGATACACATTATGATGAGAAACGTAAATATTTTATTGAGGCAAAATGTGCCTTTTGACTGAATGCAATATCCTCATTTGACTGGACACTTAGAAGGTTAATAAGCAGAACACTACAACATTGTATGACCCAATGTCCCAGAACTCAATGGAAAGTGTCTCTGCACATAATGCAATCGAAGACCTGCCCGTAAAGTAAAAAAGTACAGTTCAATAATCAGTATTACTGTGTTTATCTTCCAATAGTATGACAGACTGTCGTATCTACAGTACCAGTAAATATAAAAATTTATCTATAGTGTCAGTAAATATAAATGTTTAATTTGAGGATACAACTATCACATTTATTCATTGGAAACTGGCATTTTTGAATATACAAACGAGTGGTGTGACTGTCATATGACTTTGCTGTCCTTCATTACAATACAATTTTGATGTTCCCTCAGACTATCTATTTTATCCCACTAGCTAATATTCACATTCTTCCAAAAATAATAATTTCGTCAGGAACTAAAAACTACCTACCATGTACAGCAGCAGCAGTACACATCCAGTGTTGATTAAAACAGAGTAAACAAGCTTTTAGAGTAAATTTCACTTGTTTAATACAGTAACATATCATTAATCATTGGAAGACCTTAATCAGATGACAGTTTCCCTTCATACAAAAACCCGTTATTACAAATATAATAAATCAAAGCAACACAGGCTAAATGAAACAACATTGGCCAGCACATTATTCTTCTCTTGCAGAAGTGCTTCTTAAAGAAGAAACTATGGTGACATTAATTAATTACGAGTTGAAATTGAAATGAATCCATCAACTGCATTAACTATTCATGAAGTAAGAAGTATACTACATTTTTTTGAAGATCTGAGTAAAAGTAACAATAAAATAAGCAAAGATACAGCTATGGACAGTCTTTTAATTTAAAGGGAAGTTTGAAACCACCCAAAATTTTTCCTTCTGCGAGTTAATTTTAGAACCATATTGTGAAATCTAAATATGTTCTGAACTTCAGAAAAAATATGGCTATACTAACTGCAAGCTTACATTTATTAATATCGATTTTGAAGGCAAAGAAAAGATACATTAATAATTTTTGAGCTAGTTAAACTGTAAGGTAAATAATTTTATCACTTCAGCTTGCTATGTTCCACATGAAAGGTCATTTGACATTGTGTATTGCCACAAGAATGAGATTCCCATGTTTATACTGGTGTAAGGTGTCACATGTCAGGTATGGAAACTGAAGCAAATTTGTAACTAGACTCACATGCTGAGGCTGTATCATTTTTTGAAGAAGACCTTCATAATGCGTACAACAGGTTTTCTTTTGTACCCATGATTGCCTAGTGCAAGTCTTAATGAAGACAGCACCTTCTAAGCTTCTGGAGGTTTCAAGTATGGACACATTTGTGACTACATGGTTCTTGTATATAATCTTCCTTTTCCCTGATCAACACTCCAAGTCTGAGCAATAATGTTTATGAAAACTATAATGGGAGATGAACCTTAATTGATATGAAAGTGTTTGCACTACCAATGTTTGGAAGGTAGCATAGAATGTGGAAGGAATGGGGGGAAAAAAGGGATGACTAACATCTAAGTATCAAGTTGGGTATGGCTGCAGCATGTTTTAAATAAAATGCAATTTGGATTTGGAATCGACATTCAGCTGCACAGTCTAGACTAGATGAAATTATCTGAAACAGCACATAATATGAAACTTCAAAGCTTTGTTGCGGAATTATACATTAGGCACCTTACCAGAACAATACATTTATGTAGCTCTGTTTTACCACTCATCATGTCACATGGCGATACTTACGTTACTTTTGGCTGGGGCCTGGATTTTAATGATTTAAACGAATAGCAAAATATGCGAGCACTTTTCATCTAAACTTACATTAAGTCATGTTTCAGTTTTTAAGGTTTATTCAAGTTCATTTAAAACATTCTTGTGGTTTTTGTGTACATTGTAACACAGAATCCACTTCTGAACAAATTGTGAGTCTAGTACTTACTTTTTGCAGTGTTTGAAATTAATAGCACTTAGTTTTGAAATGTCTACAGATGTGTGGAAGGAAACAAAAAAAAAAAAAACTGAAACAAAAAAACACATTAAAAAACCATGTTTTACTACTGCACACCACTTGTTTAAACTATTCCAAATTACATAACATGTCTACAGCTATCACTGAGGATAGTTTTGGGCCTGGAAAATCTCCTCTCCACATCACAGAAGCATTTCTGAAGGCGGCGAGATCACCGCAGTCTAGCTTTGGTTCACTGTCTTTCAATGATGTTGCATTCCCACAAAGACCATCACTAATTTAGCACACCATTTAATATTCAGCATCTGCTGGAGAACACATACCAATTTGTTGTTCATTATATCAACTACGTGACCATGAGTTCTAGTCAACTATTCTGCGCCTTACACAATAACCAGGGTATCACTCAGTTGAGTACCAACAATTTCCAGTGGTGTGATGGTTTTTGATACACTGAAAAGTTGGTGTTGATGAATACCCAGTTTCCAGACAAGGAATCTGTAAAGGCCTCCCCCACAGTTCTGATAGCACTTAATTCATCGCTGTCCAGTTCACGAAAGAGTGAACTTATTTTGGTATAGTTGATGCAGTAACATTCAGTGGCATTACACCAAGAATCCCTTACGTAACAACAGGCTTAGGGACTCGGGAAGGGGGAGGGGGAGGGCGGCGGGCAGTGAAGGTGCATGTTAATTGAATTTCTGCATCCATAGCACAACTTTCACATAGATTTTCTTGACACTGGTAATTTGATTACACCTTTTCGGCAACTCTGTGTAATGTATACCATACTTAGAGAGAAAATCTAAATCCCCTTGACAGCCATTCACAGTAGTTTCACAGAGTTGTCAAACGACATGAAAATTGTCTAGCTGTTTACTCTCTAGAGAGCTTCACACATTACGAGACACTTTTCTGTGGGCCTATCCATTTTTAAACACCAACAACAATGTTTGCAACATAACTCTCACCCACACTGGTGGTTTTATTTATGGACACCCATACCCATACCCTTTGGTCTACAACACTAATTCATATTTTGTTGAGCAACTTGTCGTTAACACACACAATTAGTTCTTTCTTAGTGTAGATTGATTTCGAACTGGATGTGTTGTGTACTTCTCCATGAACTGACATAAGCACGGATTCTTCAGCTTCTCCAGGAATGTTGCAAGAAATCAGCAACTCACATAAGACCTTGAAGAATGAATGCACAATTGAGGTTGGGTTGGATTTTTTTGGGGGGAGGAGACCAGACAGCAAGGTCATTGGTCTCATCGGATTATGGAAGGACGTGGAAGGAAGTCAGCCGCGCCTTTTCATAGGAACCATCCTGGCATTTGCCTGGAGCGATTTAGGGAAATCACGGAAAACCTAAATCAGGATGGCGGGGGGGGGGGGGCCAAAGTGGCGGGGGCGGGGGGGGCCAAAGTGGCGGGGGCGGGGGGGGGCCAAAGTGGCGGGGGCGGGGGGGGGCCAAAGTGGCGGGGGCGGGGGGGGGCCAAAGTGGCGGGGGCGGGGGGGGCCAAAGTGGCGGGGGCGGGGGGGGCCAAAGTGGCGGGGGCGGGGGGGGCCAAAGTGGCGGGGGCGGGGGGGGCCAAAGTGGCGGGGGCGGGGGGGGCCAAAGTGGCGGGGGCGGGGGGGGCCAAAGTGGCGGGGGCGGGGGGGGCCAAAGTGGCGGGGGCGGGGGGGGCCAAAGTGGCGAGGGGGGGCCAAAGTGGCGAGGGGGGGGCCAAAGTGGCGAGGGGGGGGGCCAAAGTGGCGAGGGGGGGGGGCCAAAGTGGCGAGGGGGGGGGGGCCAAAGTGGCGAGGGGGGGGCCAAAGTGGCGAGGGGGGGGCCAAAGTGGCGAGGGGGGGGGCAAAGTGGCGAGGGGGGGGGGGCAAAGTGGCGAGGGGGGGGCCAAAGTGGCGAGGGGGGGGGCCAAAGTGGCGAGGGGGGGGCCAAAGTGGCGAGGGGGGGGCCAAAGTGGCGAGGGGGGGGCCAAAGTGGCGAGGGGGGGGGGGGCCAAAGTGGCGAGGGGGGGGGGCCAAAGTGGCGAGGGGGGGGGGGGCCAAAGTGGCGAGGGGGGGGCCAAAGTGGCGAGGGGGGGGCCAAAGTGGCGAGGGGGGGGCCAAAGTGGCGAGGGGGGGGGCCAAAGTGGCGAGGGGGGGGGGGCCAAAGTGGCGAGGGGGGGGGCCAAAGTGGCGAGGGGGGGGGCCAAAGTGGCGAGGGGGGGGGCCAAAGTGGCGAGGGGGGGGGCCAAAGTGGCGAGGGGGGGGGCCAAAGTGGCGAGGGGGGGGGCCAAAGTGGCGAGGGGGGGCCAAAGTGGCGAGGGGGGGCCAAAGTGGCGGGGGGGGGGGGCAAAGTGGCCCGGGGGGGGGGCAAAGTGGCGAGGGGGGGGGGCAAAGTGGCGAGGGGGGGGGCAAAGTGGCGAGGGGGGGGGGCAAAGTGGCGAGGGGGGGGGCAAAGTGGCGAGGGGGGGGGGCAAAGTGGCGAGGGGGGGGGGCAAAGTGGCGAGGGGGGGGGGGCAAAGTGGCGAGGGGGGGGGCAAAGTGGCGAGGGGGGGCAAAGTGGCGAGGGGGGGGCAAAGTGGCGAGGTGGGGGGGGCAAAGTGGCGAGGGGGGGGGGGGCAAAGTGGCGAGGGAGAAGGGCTACTCCTACAAGTTTGAAAAGGGAAGTTCATTCTGAAAGGTAGCAAAGCTCTGCAACTTTTGTTTTGTGTACCTATCGATGGCAAGTCATCTCTTTTATTCCTTAATAATACCTTTTTATAGGTGTGTTCTCCTGCTGCTTGCTGAGTACTAGGGGGTGTTAAAAAGTCCATGCGAAGTCCTGAATGATGGCACCAATGGCAGGTATCGAGGTCATGTTAAATTAGTGGCATCTTTGGAAAGAACACACACCAAGTTTCAGCCATATTGGTCTATTTCTTTTGTGTTTGGCATTCGTGTGAATCAAGGAAGTCGAGCGATTGTCCAAAAATGGATGAAAAAGAATTTCGTGTGGTGATTACTCATTACTTTTTGAAAGGCAAAACGCCTCAATAGACTAAAGAGAAGCTTGATAAACATTACAGTGACTCTGCACCTTTGATTAGGGCAGTTTATAAGTGGTTTCAAAATTTTCGGTTTGGCCATATGGGCACAAGTGATGCTGAACATCCTTGATGCCTTGTGGAGGTTACGACTCCAGAAATAATTGATAAAATCCACAACATGGGTGATGAGTGACAGAAGAGTTAGGATGTGTGAGATTGCTAGTACTGTGGGCATCTCGAATGAACGTGTACATAATATTTTGCATAAACATTTGGACATGAGAAAGCTATCCGCATGATGGTTCTGCGATTGCTCACACTTGGCCAAAAATTGAATTGTGTGAAGTGTTGCAAGGACCGTTTGCAGCTGTTCAGGAAGAATCCGCAGGACTTTAAGCATTGTTTCGTCACTGTGGATGAAATATGGAAAAGGGTGAAACTATTACAGGCGCATATTATTCATTGTTATTGGACCGTTTGAAAATCAAGCCGCATGGAAAACGCCGGAAATTGGACCGCAAAAAAGTCCTTTTCCATCACGACAATGCACCAGCACACACCTCAGCAATTGTGGTCGCAAAAAATTATTGGAAATAGGATTCCAACTCGTTTCACATCCCCCCCCCCCATTCTCCAGACTTGGCTCCCTCTGACTACTATTGGTTCCCAGATTTGAAGGAATGGCTGGTGGAAAAAAATCTTTTTTCAAAGAAGGTGGTGATTGCAGCAACTAATAGCTATTTTGCAGACTTGGAAAATTCCTATTATTCAGAAGGGATCGTCAAATTAGAACAGCATTGGACAAAGTGATAAGTCTAAAGTCTAAAAGGGGGACTATGTCGAAAAATAAAAAAGGCTTACCCCAAAGACTTAAGTAGTTTTTATTTTGCACGGACTTCCCAAATGCTCCTCGTGAATCTTCTCTATCCAACTACTTATAGTTGCTACTCACTATATAGCAGAGATGCCAAGTCAATGATAAGCACAAAAAGAAGACTGTCAAAAACAGCTTTTGGCCAAAGAGGCCTTCATCAGTATTCTCTCGGGGGCAGGGGGGTGTGGGGCAATAGGGCGGCCTGGGCAGTTGGGTTTCTGGACTTCAGAAAGCACTTAGAATGCAGGAGTGCAGAGAGTGGTAGGGCCGAGGAGAGAGAGATGGACTCCAGGGAGAGGTTCTGGATGGGACTAAGGATTTGAGGAGAGACTTTAGATGCTGCTGGATTTCTGGAATGAGGTGTCTGTGGCAAGGTTAGCTGGTGGATGAATCTGACAGCTGGCAGATGCCTTCTACCAGGTAATCCTTGCAGTTCAAAACAACAGTGATTGAGTCTTTGTAGCAGGTGGGATTATAAGGTAGGGATCTATTTTTAGGTGGTGGATTGCAGCTCTTTCTGTGGATGTAAGGTTAGCTTGCATGTTGAGGGATTTGTGGAATGATGGTGATGCAAGATTCGAGGCTGAGAGATTGTGGAAAGTTAACAGGGGGTGATTTGAGGACAGTGGGGTGGATCATGGTTGGACAGAGGAGTGAACTGAGTCAGGCAGGATTAAACATTGGTCTTTGGTTGAGTCCGATTGGTAGGGTTGGTGGCAAAAAAGTGCTTCCACTGTAGGGACTGGGAGGAGGAGAGGTGGTCTTCAACAAGTCCTGCATGACAATTTTTGAGTGGGGCAACAGCTGAGGCATTTGGAAAGGAGTGATACTTCTGTGGGGATAAGGCTTGTGTGTTTGGGTCTGTTTAGAGTCTGGATTCTGTATGGTGGTGGGAGTGAGGGTGTTTCCCCCCCCCCCCCTTTCTTTTAATGGGTGTGAGGGGGTGGGTACACTGTCATTATTCCATCCAGGTTTTCCAATGTTCAATTACTTATAGGGTTGGTCTGATGTAATTTTCAACACTTATCTTCACATAGCTGCTGTGTTTGGCTGTATTACAATGTTGTTGCGTGTTAAAGCTCTTTCCTGCACCAACTTAAAAGTTCACATGGTTTATAAAATAATATGTTTCCATCAGTGCTTAAGATTATCCCCCCAAAATCACAAACAAAACAACACTGTTAGATAACTTTACTTTTAGTGTGTTGAAGCAGACTTTTTGTTTTTTAACTGAATACTGTGACCATGTGTGCAATGTTTATTACATTGGAAGCAGCCTTTGTTGGCTTTGAGAGCCTTTTATTGACCCTGTGCAACCATGTAAGTCAGTGAACCGACTCTTGTGTTAATCTGGTTGTCTTCTATATTCCAGATAAAAAGAGCTTCGTAGTAATAGTTATATTAGTGACAATATCAGTGATGTTACATTCGCAGTAAAAATACATTTGTCTACTCTGCAATAACTGGATTAGTGCATAAATTATCGTAAAATTCGCCCTAAAGTTCAAGAAAAAGTGGCTTGTCATTAAAATCTGGGTCCTGCTTACAGAATGTCAATCTTTATGTTGCTTCCTATTTGAAGTTCAGACACAGTCCTGTTGCTTCAACACTGATCAACAAGTATTATTAATGATTTCAGTATTCAGAGCTGTAGAAACAAACAGGACAAAATTCCATTGCCCTACAAATTTTTTTCCACACAAACTTATTCAGTGCCATACATGTTTCACAAGAAGAAGGAAATAAAACTAATATGCATAGATAAAATCGAACGCATACACCCAAACTCTCCTCATTGCTCTCAGACAAAAACAATACAACACTGTGAGCAACTATAATGATTTATTGAGATAAAAGACATTTTATGTTACAAACTTCTCCTGTCGCTCTGATACAGAGCATTTTTCATTTGGTTAAACCAATGCATTTACGAACATGACATAATCTAACCCTCAAATTTTACAACTTAATATGAAGGTAACATTAGCTGATGCAAGTACAAATCATTTGGTCTCCCTTCAAATTGCATATTTAGCACAAAATATTTGTAATTTTCTTTTCAAGGCTTATAAATCTGTGTCATGGTATCAACAATGTTATATCCACTGCATCTAGTTTGTAACCTACCTTATAACTGGCATTGCAACAAATTAGGTTATGTTATAAGCCACCACACAGTGAAGACTACAGCAAAGCACCGAGTCACACAGGTGCATTATGTAACACCGGAGAAATAATTTCCCTACTGTATGTCAACAACTTTTTCCTCAAAGTACAAAACAATTCTATATTAATGGTAATATTTACAGCAATATACAACCAGCATAGCAGCAGTCAAAACAACATATTAGTAATCACACATTACACACATAGCCTTATCAGCAGCCACAGACAGCTATAATCTGGAACTCTTATGACAAAGGATAAAATGGTGTAATAATTGGGGTACCAGTACCCATAAGAAATTCATCTTTGTTTCACCAAATGAAGTGACACGTATAGTGAGTTCTTCAAACACTTTTGTTTGTTATCCGTCCAAAACTTAGTAACTTGTCAAGAAATTTTTCTTTCAAGAAACTGCACTTTACAGTTAATTGTCTTATGTGCTTGAAATCTTGTGTATGTTAATTACTGATTTATGAACTATCCAGCTGTTTTTCTATGCTGGTTTCATTCACTGACACTCTTGAATTTATCATATTCCAGGTACAGTGCTTTACCTTTGGTAGTAATCCTGGAAAACAATAATTTAAAATAAGAACAGTAATATACAGTAAGCGATGTATTGTTTTCCCTTTACATACCTTCTACTGACTTTGGCAAAGTAACTTTCGAGACTACTTCATCCAAACAGTTATAATATTAAAAAAATGCCCTTTTATTTATTTGCAAAGTATTTTAACTAACACTTCAACATGTTCTTCAAGAACTCAATTTCAAAATGAACTTTAGTTCAGGGATTTTTTCTTTTAAGCAGCATGAAGTTTGAGAGCTGAAGTCTCAGCATTTTTATAGAATTTGATAAATATGTAAGTATCTGCTGCAAAGCACTGTACCATAGACAACATACATGTGTGAATAGACTGCAGTCCACCAATATTAAACAGGCCTTCATGTACACAAACATCCTTCTCCTCCCCTCCCCACCATGCACACATTCACCAACATAAACGCACGTATTTCATATTTTATTGTAGTGACTGATGAATGAACAGTTTCAGCACTTATTTTTAATAATAAATTCAATCTCCAAGGTATACACCTTAAGACTGATGTCACATATTTTACAGAAATAAGCAACTGCTTGCTAAAACACAATCCACTGTTTCACAGCAGTGTGAACAGTTCTCTCAGGTTAGTAGCACACAGATACTTGAAGCCACTTTTTAATCTATAAAAAATTAGATCTGTTCAAATAAAAAAATTATTTCAAAATTGAAGGCTCGAAGATCATATTCTCACCAAGAGCCTCAGCCTTTTGTCAAATCTCATGTCACTGAATAAATTGTCAGACTAGATGTCTGGTAATTTACGATGGTATGAGATGCTAGGTATGGAAACCAGAACAAAATATTTATATCCTGGAGCAGAACAATGTAAATGGGGAAGATTATTAATTTGGACATATACAGATAGAAGTGAAGGAGGAAAATTTTTAAATAATACTTAACACAAGATCACAAAAAGAAGGGGGGTGGGGGGTAGATGTAACTATGACAATTAATAGCAACACTTATTGGTATGATTGCTAATGGAGAATTTTGTTTCTCCACGTTCAGTGGATACAAACGGGTGTCTCATCTCAAGCGCATTCTTTTTATGCTTTGGTGCTATTGTTGGCAGTTTTAATAAATTGAACAACAGAACTTCTAACAATGTTTTCCAGCTAGTAATGGAGGGTTTGTTGGTTTGAAGAGTTCTATATGGAAGACTTTAGAGTTACTGACAAAACGAAGAGTAAAAGAAACTTTATTTACATTTTCAAAGCAAAAAAGAAAAATAAAATGCCCACAAATTCACCAACTAAATTTCTCTGCAAGATAAATTAGCCCTGATAGCTCATTTTTGCAGACTGTGCCAATTTACCAGGTGCAGGGAATTATGAGCAGAAATTTTTACTTTGAAAGAAGACACAATTTCTCTACAACCACCCCCCCCCTCCCCGAGATTGGTCAGAAGTGGGACTCACAACATAAATATGATTAGCTCTCTCATACAATAGATTCCCATTACAGACAAAGTTCAACTCCATGCTGATCATTCTCAGCACTGTTCATGGTCCAGTTAATATTACACAAGAGAATTTAATCTACATTACTATAACAGTATACTCAGTGAAGTGCAATAAAAGAGACAGAAGCTCCTGCAGTGCACCGAGTAGTGACAACACAATGGAGGGAAGAAAAAACAACCAGTGGAAGGAGTAATAACAAAGATCAGACAGTTTATGAAATTATGATTTAGAAAGACAGAAAAATTCAAATTGCTGCAATTTTTTTCAAAATGAGTAATGAGAACAGATTTTTTTGTGGGAGAACTCTGCACTCTTATAGAAACAAGTATCATAACAGATAAACAATATTCTTATTATTGTTGATAAACTTTGGTAGATGATTAATACAGACAGTGAAAGTTTATAAATATTGGTTCCTACAAGAGATCCTTAGCTCTTTCTGAGAAATCCTCTTCTCCCCCCCCCCCCCCCCCCCCTCCCTCCACCAAACTACCACTCGCACAATGATCCTGGTGCGACTTAAGAAATTTTGATTTCAGTAGGTGTGGGAAAGGACTCATTAAATATTATACATATACTTTAGTTCCAGAGCCAATTACAATTACTGCAATATGAGAAAAGAATTTCTGTATTTTCTATAAAAACTCATTCTGTACAAAGAACAAAAAATTACGCATGTATATATATTCTGTGGAAGAATGACAAGGAACAGGGTATAAAGAGAGGAGAACAGAGGGAAGAAACTTTGCAATTTACATACATATATATAAGAAAAAAATTACAATCAATGGTAAAAAATATGTTGTTCAGTGAATGGACATATCACGTCATGCTCATTTTATGCCAAACAATGAAACAATGTATTGCTTCCGAGTATTAAAACTGTTATTTTTCAAACTAACTAGGATAATGAAATGTAACATGGAGCTTTAAAATTATCATTATTAAGCGTCCTATGTTTAAAGGATGAATGGGTTACATAATACAGATTGTTTGATGATCCTTCAAAATACACAAAAATTAAGGGGTGTACATATGTATAAAATTAAATTAAAAATTTTAGTTCATTCTTGGGCCATACGGAATACCCTTCAAAATGATTTACAAAATTAATTATGTCGAACAGGGCGCTTTATTTTCTGGCTTATGAGTTCTTCGGCTTCTAACTGTGCTCTGAACGCTGCTACTTTTTCTTTGCACTTTATCAGTGCTTCAATTTCCTGCGTTAGGAGCTGATCAAGTTGCTTTGAATAAGCTGAAACAGAAACACATGGTGCAAAAATTGAAGTATTAATGTGCAGAACAGCAGGGATTATTGCTAGAAATGTAGTAATGTAAATAATGAGTAAGATTTTATGTGAGTGAAGCTTCCTGATACTTCCAACAACATTAATATGGTTTAGTCATGAAAAATAAAACACACACAGTCAGTGAAGCAGATGCAGTAAATATTTTTTTCAAAATAGTTAAGAGTTTTATTATTTTTCCATCACCATAGAATTATAACAACTTAGGGACCATGCCATCTTAACTTCCTACCAAAGAGTCGCTCGAGGGACTTCCGACGTTTAAGGTTACGAGATATCTGAGAATCAATTCTGAATACCTTTCTATTTTGCCAATCTGTAAGAGAAATATTAGTAACAAAAGTTCAGTTATGAATAAAATAAATTCTGTGAAAATAAATGAACCTGTGTAGGTGTTTTTATCTCATTTGTTTTCATTATTAAGTTCTCAATATGTCAAATAAAAAGTACCTTTACCATCCAAAACTGGCTTTGACTATGAAAATGTACCTACTTTGAATGTTTCATCTGGAGAAAATATATGAAATTTGAATCAGTAAACACCTTTGTGTTACATGGTCAGCTGACCCTACACTATTATTGACTGGTGTCAACGGCAGTATTACTGTTAACAAAATTATTGAAGTTATCCATTCAGTAGCCGGCAATATTTCAGTATAGAGTTTGCAAATAGATAAAATTATAAATACATTTAAACTATGTTTAACGTGACGAAACAACATTAGTTTTGCATGAAGTTACTTCAATCATGCACATGCACAGTATTCCCCTAGTTGCAATTTGCCTCAATAAATTTTTCCATTTTCTTTTGTATCCTAAGCAAAGTCTTTTTTTCAAAGACAATACTGACTTGTAGAAAGTTTACTACTACAAAAAAAAAAAAAAAAAAAAAAAAAAAAAAAAAAAAAAAAAAAAAAAAAAAAAAAAAAAAAAAAAAAAACCACACAGAGGGATGGACCTGGGAGGGGGGGGGGGGGGGGGGGGGGGGGAATGGAAAGACAGGGCATGTAACTGAATTATATAGCCATTTAAGGTCAAGCGACTAACTAAAGAGTACTGGACCTTGATGTATTTACTTTACTTAAATTTCCACGTCAGTATTGTGTTCGTGGGTTGTGAAATTATCAGTGTACGGGATGAGGAGGTGGGGTGGGGGTTGTCTTCAAGCTGAAGGTTGGTTTTAACACCACAGAGTTTCACTAGGCACTGTCAGTCACACTGGAGGCGATATGCTAATGCCCTCCTCCAACTAGGGAACTGACTTTCCCTGCAAGTTATAAAGTTCAACATGGATGGCAAACTATAGTGTCAATCTGCATTTTTCACATTAACTAACATTGCCAGAGCTGAAAGTGGTCAGTTACAGATAAAGATCTTTGGAGCAATCTAGGATCAAACATGAGTCCTCACTGTAGGTTGTAATTAAATAATGTCCTTAATGTACCACCATCGTTATTAACAAAATTACACCTGAAATGATAGTTAAACTGCCACACCTGTTTCTCGAGAAAAAGCACTATTCAACTTAATTTCACCAAATTTGTACACCTGAATGGTTGAAGTTTGTAAACAGCTATCTTAAGAACAGAAATTGGCAGGTAACATCATCAAATCCAAGGATAGTTTTTAAACACGAAGATTATTAGTGACATAGGAGCCTTAACATTTTATCATGTGCTAGAGATATATGAAATAATGTTCCCTTGGAATGGTCCATCTGAAAGTAATTCAAGCATAAGCAGAGCTGAATTATCACAGACGTATTTTGTGTGTGTGTGTGTGTGTGTGTGTGTGTGTGTGTGTGTGTGTGTGTGTGTGTGTAAGAAATGGTATGTGGATTTTAATGGCAAGTTAAGAATCTGCGCAACTGTATCTCTTGATTTCACTTAAGTATCAAAAAGTAAGGTTTTTCATCTTCCAGAGAGAGGGGGAGGGGGTGGGAGGAGGGGGGGGGAGGGGTTGTTCTCTTATCTTACTGTTGAGAGTCATTCTGCACTTCAGAGCCTAAAAATTTGACTACTAATGTAGGGAAAGTAATTAAATTGAATAAATAAATTGTATCTTTAATTACAAGAATTCCAAACACCACAGAAAATCTGTTTCAAAGGCTTCATAAAACAAAAAATAATACAGTCAAATTTTGTTCATTTTGTGTCACATTTTTTTAAAAACAAAATATGCCCTCCCATTATTTTATACTTTAATCTAGCAACTCAAGTTAAAAATTAAAAATAAGTGGCAGATAACAGTGTACTCTGTTAACTCTTATTAATTTGATGTCAGCACACAAAAACAACTTTTAAAACACAAACAAATTTACTCAAACTTAATTATACACATACAACAAACTGCAGAACACAGAGCAGTCAGTGGTTGGCAAATGTGTGAACACACACATGCACTCAAACTTGCACAAAAACCAAACAGTGAACTGTCAATGACAGTCACTGAACTGTAATGCATTCACTGTATTAAAATTGTGAGAATAGGACAAACAATGCAACATACAATATGGGAATCGTACAAGCAATATAAAATATGTATCTTTCTCTAGGTGACGACTCACCTCTTTTCTTTGTGTAATTGCCTTTGTTGTGAGGGGAAGCAAATAAAGCATTGTGGGTAATTCCTGCATGTCGTGTGGCAGTGATACTATCTAGAACATCATCATTTGCCCCTTTTACAAAAGAAACCCTAGCTTCATTTTTTTTTGTTGTCCTACAATTACTAGTCTGGAGATCACCACGGTTAATTACATTATTTGTATAGGTTTTCAGCATACTGCTGCGTGTACAATTTATGCTATTCATACTAGAACAGTAATTCTGATGCTGCTCACCATCTTGGTCATAATCCACTTCATTTGTAAGTGCAAAAAGCTTCTCAGCCACGTGATGCCAGTGTGGGTTACACTCTAACAAATGTTTGTGTGTATCAATAACTTCTTCTTCTAACATCTGAAGATGCGAAACAGCTTCGTGGAATGTGTATAAATCTGCAGAGATTTCTTCAGCCTGTGAAAGACACGGATAAAGTCGATACATCAAACCCTGATGTAAAAATATTGCATTAGTTTACTTATTAAATTATGTTCACTTCATTTAAATGGGCAAACACTCAAGTCAGTGACAAAATTCTAACTTTATGCTTGCAATCAAATTGCTGATGGGCTGTGCACTCACATTGTATGGGGACTGGAGATTGATTAGCTGAATGTGCCTACATTGAACTAAAGCAGCATTATAAAATAATCTCTCTCTCTCTCTCTCTCTCTCTCTCTCTCTCACTCACACACACACACACACACACACACACACACACACACACACACACACACACACAAAAACAATACCATTACAAAATCTGGCACTCACATTTAATGATCGCAGCTGCGCAAGGTCACTATCTTCTAAGTTGTCGTCGACTCTCATAGTTTCTTCTTCGCTTGGTGACACTTTTGTTTCAGTGAGATCAGTTGCATTTAGTTCCTTTACTCTGTCAGCATAACGTAAAGTGTTCAGGGAATGTTCACAGGAACTCATGCCAGGACTTATCATCGCTATCTGTAATACAAACACAAACAGTAGAATATGTTCTGAATATTATTGTTGCCTCCACTACAGTCCTACCACAATTCCTCCTATCCCCCCTTTTCTGCCTTTGTCCCACATCAACACAGCTATTTACAAAAGAAGACTCTTTGTTCCCTCTTTGCTGAGATTGCTGGCCATAAGCAGTAGTTTGACTATAGTTTTTAAAGATCAGTAATTTATACATGGAACAATATTATGATTATTAACACACTTTGAAATAGTATTTTAAAATTTGTGATTTATAAAATTTAAATTCAACTCAAATGCTTTCTAAGTAAAATGTAATTCCCTGCAAATTCCATGTTTTTTCAGAGGAATCACCACCCTGAATTACAGATTTGGCATTGTTAATTTACAGGGTGGCTGTGGCTAAATGCCCTTCTTGTCACCACCCCTGAAATATCTGTCAGTTTGGACTTCTTTCCAGCACTTTTGTTACACACTCCTGTAAGAGAAGCATGTATGACCACTTGCAGAGCTCTTCTTCATATGTTTTGGAAAGAATTTCCTAGTCCAACCTTTGATTATTCCACATTCTTCAGCAGTAGTATAGTGGTTAGAGTTATCTGCCAGTGGCTGGGGGGGGGGGGGGGGGGGGCGCAGGTTCTATTCTGCATAACTACCTTAAATTTTTTTATGGTGGAAAGATCTAAAACAGGGTCCACTCAGCCTCTTGAGGCTATATAAGAAGCCATTTGATAAAATACCCAGCAAAACAGGCATGTAAGCTGCAAAAATTGTCAAATCTACAAGCTTGTACCAAACTGGAACCAGCAACACCTTTATTTATTTAGCACTATTTCAGGATAAGCTATGCAAGTTCTAGGCAGGTAACTTGGGTGACTAACGGCAGTCACCCAGCATCCTACCAACAAGTCTAAATATGCCACTTACAACAGAGCCTGTGATACTGATCCACTTCGAGTCTTCCACACAATACCAATCCCATTTTTTTTTTGTAGAAAGAAAATAAATGAACATCACTGAAGGTCATGGAGAAGAGGGGGGGGGGGGAGACACAGTTGTGAGCTTTTACACTTCAGTAGGCCAGAGGGACAGGATCGCCGAGTTCAGGCAGGGACCGAATGTTAAGGGATATAGCACAGAATCCATGCCCACAGTTACCAGTGAAGACCTCAATTGCAGCAGCGTACAGGAAGAATAATTCGGGATGCCAAAGTAGGCAATTCCCCCTCCTGAGGATTAAATCAGAAGGGAACCACTGTCTTGTGGAGGAGTGGAAATGCCAAAGGCTAAGGGAAATAACCCCAACAGACAAATCTTTGGAAGTGATAGTCCCAGCAAGCCAGCTTCTGAACAATTTAAATTGCTTCAAAATGTAAATGAGGCCTTGTATGGAAACACTGTTTCTTAAAAACCGATTCTAACTCTCCATCTGGCAATGATATTAATGTCTGTGCAACACACAATGCTATATCATGACCAAAGAGGAGAACACACCCAACCCAGAAAGTGACCCAAATCATAAATTTCCACACCAGTATTCTGGCACAGACAAAATAGAGGAATGTGTGGACTTTAGGAAAACGAGAAAAATCAACATACTTGACTCTGTGAAAGCTAAAGGTAGTGCCATGTTTCAAAGGACCTTAGGGAGGTGTATCTATTCTAGTCTGTATTTTTATGGATCATCAAATGAAAGACCATGTTGTAGACATAAAATATGTATCTGATGAGATTTTTCATGCCAGACTAAAATTAAATTCTTACCAGAACAGTAATATTCAGTGCTATGCACCACAGCCTGGTTGTGAAAAAGAAGAAAATTTTGAAGAAGGCCTTGAGGAAAGAGTAATAGGGAAAGGAACAATTTGCATACGTGATATGAATTCATAAGTAGGGATTGACAAGAATATCCTTGGCTGGCACCTAGTTGGCTGTTAAGATTTGTTACCGGTAGATTTGAACAACACACAAATATTACAGACATGCTTCAGGGACTCAAGTGAGAATCCCTGGCGGCAGAATCACCTGGAGCTGTGAGCAAAGGGTCACAAACTCAGCTTGCATCTGAGTACAGTAATCACAGTCCATATCTACACTAAAGGTGCCAGAAACACACTCTAAACAGTTATTACAATGCACAACTGTGGCCAATAAATATATGAACATGCACGAAATTTAAGATTTTAAACTTAAGAGCACGCAGGAAATTCAAAATAAATCAATGCATAAATGAGACAGTGTGCTTCAATGCACTGCTGCAGCAATGAAAGCTACCACTCAAATATAGGAACCCACAACTGTACTTGGCTCTTTAAGCAAAACCAAATGCCTACTGCGATGCAAACAGTGGTTCTATGCACCACACAGTTATTAATTTGTACTTCAGAGCAATAGAAGAATCAGAAGTGAAAAATCTGATAACAGCTCTGTTTATGATGTGGTGGTCTTAATGATGACATTCAAGATGGAATATAAGAGCATGCATCCAATGTGTTTAAAAGGGCACTTGGCCATTCAACATACCGAAACAGCAGGTGGCCTTGCAGATGACAGTATCAAAGCTATTATTCACACAGATTTCCGTATTTAGATTTTTCTCATCCATGTCTCAAGAAAAAGAGCATACTAGTAATTAGAAAAGCTGTGCCAAAAAAAAGCAGCAAGAAGAATTGTTTACATATGCCCCAGGCCAGCACATCATATCAATAAAACAGTGGTACACAATAGAAAATCTTTAAAAGGGTACATAACATCGTGAAACATCAACACAGTGAAAAAGTTTTATCTGAAATAAGCAAAGCCTAATGTAACAAAAATAAAATGAGTAAACATTTACCTTAAGACATGTTCAATGAAAATTTATTAAATGAATATCTCCTCCCCTTTAAGAATTACAGTTCATGTAATAAAGGGAAAGACTCATTTGAGCAATTTCCATATTTAGCTTAATGCTAAATGATTAATTTTCCAATAAAAGCAAGGTAATCTCAATTTCAACAACACCAGTGACAAAACGGCAGGGAAGAAAATGAAAGCAACTAAACAATCTGCTGAAGAAACAAGCACACATTGCACCACCACCACCACCACCACCACCACCACCACCATTTGGATTTCTGATGAAAAAAGTTTTGAAAAACTTTATCGCTGGCAAGCAAAAAACTGCTTTTTCTTTCTGAGTGCCTAACAATGAGTTACTGCTAGGCAGCAAGAACTTCTTTCCTGTTGCCATATTTTGACACAACACAATTTCATTTACAGGGTGACTGAATTATTCATTCAACTTTCTGATAGTTTCTTGTAGCAGATTAGCTGTGAATGCGAGTTTGTAAATGTATTAGTGCGATTTCTAAATAAATATGTCAGGTGAAAGTAATAAACGTGAAGTGCTTCACATGCAGGTGGAGGTGGGTTTTTTACTGTGTTTGCAACATTTTCAAACGTGAATCTGAAAGCGATACTTCTATTGTCAATATTCTGAAGACACAAGAACAAACTGCAGAAGCATGTAGTGCTAACAAGAGAACTGTATAGCAAATTGTAAACAGAAGTGTCGAAACGTAAGGAAAAGTTGGTTTCGTGCCATGTTGGAACACATCTAAATCTCAAGTTGCCTTTAGCACAAATGGTTTTGACAATAGTGTTTTAAGGTGCTCCGTAAGTGTTTTAAGATGCTCCGTACTTGAAATGTATATAAATGGTGAATATTGAACATCATAGGATACTGTTACAATTCTCCAAGAGGGGATTGGCTTCAAAGACAGCACTTCATCAATTCAAAGACATCAGCATTAAATATGCTAAAAGCAATTATGGAGGGAAGTTTTTAATGAAGTAATATAGCTGAGACACATTCTTGAGAAAGATGCACAATCAGGGTGTATACGCAGACAAGGAAAAAAAATTTCCCGATTTTTCCCGAATTTCCTGGTTAAAAATAAATTTTCTCCCAGGTGAAACTACACTTTTTCAGTGTTAAGTGGCAGTGTACTATCTACAGGAACCGTAAAAGTTATAAATCCTTTGAATGGCTATGGTTTTATACACCGGTGAAGAATTTCTCGGCACTATAGTAAACGAAACTCAGAGGGAGGGGCGGAGGGGGGGGGGGGGGGGGGGGGGGGGGCACGTTTTGGAAAGATCTTTTGACATGTATCAACATGTACACTGCATATTTTTGTATTACGAAAGTACAAATGTGAATTCCACCAAACACCGCATATTACTTTCCGAAGCACTGAAATAGAGATTGTGACGTGCTTCTGTAAGCCAATCACAGCTCATGTCACATGATCTCGCCACCCAATGACAGCGGATATTCAGAGCATGGGACACGTGAGTAGTCAGCCAACAGGAACATCGCTGTTTAATGGCGCGAACACCCAAATAGGAAAAAGTTAATGGTTTAAATTAATACACACAGTGTTGCTACAAGAAAAGCAAAGTTTTCACATATAATATTGGTATCTAAGACTTGTGGGGGCGTAGAACCACTGGCTCAACCTGTAATAATATCGCTACTCTAAGGCAGCAAGAACAACTGTATCTCTACCAGATCAGTTCTCTGTAGTAAGTGCTCTATACTACACACATTGTGCATATGCTGCAAGAATAAAAGTATTCATAGTAAGTGATGGGAGTGCGAGTGATTTTTTATCATCGTAATTACAATGCCTGCTCTCCACTGCCTATAGATTAAAAAGCTCCTAGAGAAGCTAAGCTTTCATATATAAAGTTGATCTCTTTTGCACGTGTTACTCTTTAAAATACATCACATAAATGTAATCTTCTGGGCTCGAAATTCTTCTAAATAGCTCGTCCTCAAAGAATTGATTTTTAAATGAGAGTCAAATGCTCTGCGATTTAAGAAATCAGTTTCAGCAGTTGCCAGAGAGTGCCAGGTAACAGGCGTCACTGTTCTTGTGCAGCTACGATGACGTAGAAAGCCCATATGTTTGTATGTGTAAGAAATTTAAAGATCACACATTGTGTCATAAAAGAAACAAGACATCAGAGCACAATTCGGCTTATAGTGCACATTCGCATGTCCAGATTCCCAATGAAGTAGGCCTCGACCTGACATTAAGCTTTTCTTGGACTACCAGTACTGTATTATCTCATGTTTGGTTCTTTATTATGGCATAATGCCATACGTGCTAGAACATGAAAATGTGCACTTGAAATGCCGCGAAGAGTTGAAACTAGCCAGTAGCATGGAATTAAGCACTTTTTTTAAATAAATTGACTGCCTCAGCGGAAAAGATTAATAAACGCCAAATCTCTTTAGCAAACTGACAAAAATAACTTCATTGTTCTATAAGGCGAAACTAACAATTACAGAGGGATAAAATGTTATTAATGTATTTTAATTCACTTGATAGCTCCCGGCCACAGAAATCCATTTTGTTTTCATTTGACTTGAGAGCAGTAAACGATGATGAAATGCCAAAATCACTAAATGTGGAGACCACCCACCTCCCCACAACTCACACTGCTCCGCACATCTGCCCCCGATCTACGATATTTCCGAACCCCCATCCCAAGCATTTGAATAGAATGTCAAAAATAAAAAAAAAAAAAAAAATGTTCATATTGTAGGACACATCTTTCTGAACAGTCTGATACATAGAACACACATGTTGGAGGAAATGTAATACATGATATTTGGTATTCAGCATGCCAAAGTGCAGTGCCACAACTCTTCACACAGCATTCTTCAATCCATGTCACTGTATTTCGCCCTGTGGAATTCCAGCATGTATATTTTGTAACGGATTCATCAAACTACTAGTGGCATTTGAAAGTCCATGCAAAGTCTGAGAGATGGCACCATTGGCGCGTAACGAGGTCATGTTTAGTTACTACCATCTTTGGAAAGAACACACACCAAGTTTCAGTCGTATTGGTCTATTTCTCTGTGTATGGCATTTGTGTGAATCAAGGAAGTAGAGGGATTGTCAAAAAATGGACGAAAAAGAATTTTGTGTGGTGATCAAACATTACTTTACGACAGGGAAAACACCTCAGGAGACTAAAGAGAAGCTTGATAAATATTACAGTGACTGTACCTTCGATTAGAACAGTTTATAAGTGGTTTCAAAATTTTTAGAATGGCCATATCGCACAAGTGATGCTGAACATTCTGGACACCCTGTGGAGGTTATGACTCTAGAAATAATTGATAAAATCCACGATATGGTGATGGGTGACAGAAGAATTAAGAGGCATGAGATTGCTAGTGCTGTGGGCATTTTGAGTGAATGGGTACATAATATTTTGCATTAACATTTGGACATGAGAGAGCTATCCATTAGATGGGTTCCACGATTGCTCATGCTTGACAAAGTGTTGCAAGGATGGTTTGCAGCTGTTCAGGAAGAATCCACAGGACTTTAAGCAATGTTTTGTCACTGTGGATGAAACATGGATACATAACTATACTCCTGAAACCAAACAACAATCTAAACAATGGGTTACCAAGGGAGAATCTGCACCAAAGAAGGCGAAGACAATTCCTTCGGCTGGAAAGGTTATGGCGACTGTCTTTGAGGATTCGCAAGAGATAATCCTCATCGACTATCTGGAAAAGGGTAAAACTATTACAGGTGTGTATTATTCATTGTTATCGGACCATTCCAAAACTGAGCTGCAAGAAAAACGCCAGCGATTGGACCGCAAAGAAGTCCTTTTCCATCATGACAATGCACCAGCACACACCTCAGCAGCTGTGGTCGCAAAATTAATGGAAATAGGATTCCAACTCATTTCACGTCCTCCCTATTCTCCAGACTTGGCTCCCTCCGACTACTATTTGTTCCCCAATTTGAAGAAATGGCTGGCGGGACAAAGATTTTATCCAAACAAGGAGGTGATTGCAGCAACCAATAGCTATTTTGCAGACTTGGACAATTCCTATTATTGGAAAGGAACCAACAAATTAGAACAGCGTTGGATGGAGTGTCTAAAAGAAGACTATGTCGAAAAATAAAGAACGTTAACCCCAACACGTAAGTAGTTTTTATTTTTGCACCGACTTTTCAAACACCCCTTGTATATTCACAACAATGAGAATTAAAATGTCCTGTGGTGCCTCTCCTGCTCCTAGTCCGCCTGCCCCTCGTTTTAAAAAAAAACCTTTTCTGTCAAAATTTCATTTTCTTGGATACACCGAGTAGATAATATGTAATCTTTCTCGACTGTTATTCCTGTTTGTCATTTATTTGAACTCTGGTAGGCTAAATCTATGGATTTTGCTAGTAATTATAACAAAGCTGATCATTCGCAAACCCCGTCAACCACATAACAAACAGCGATTGGCATTCACCCGTTTGGCTTTATTCCGCTCAGCTCGTATAGCCTTGTCCCCTTTTGTCTGCAGGAAAGTTTATTTCTAGATGCGAGCTGAGATTCTTCTGGCAGAGACATCACATCAGAAATCAACTTGGAATACGTTCATAAATGTTAAGAAATTAACTGCGATGCATTTCAAAATCATATGAATAATCCATAGACCAACGTGCACTGGATGCTAGGTGCTTTGTGAAACAAGGTGTTTCCCCTCAAGTCACAATGTTGACATCCGAAGCAATAGTTAAGCCTGGAACATATGACAACCCTGTATTTTTCAATGATGAATTTGGGAAAAAAAAGTCTTCTTACAATCTGGTAAATACAATCATTAGTTCAGTTTATGTTTGAAATTAATTTTATCATCCACTGGATTCTTCACTTCAATGGTTACATTGCCAAACATTTTTCAGACTCAGTACCTCTTCTCTGTACCATGTAACGGCTGGCTGATGATTCATGTAAAGAGTTTCTCTTTCTTCTTTTGTAATGATTTTTTCCAATTACAACCGATCACTGAAAACAAACTTCACACTGTAGTAAATATGGTGCAAGGCTCTTGTCAGTACGCCTAACAGTTTAGTAAAACTAATTAATTTTTGAAGATATGACAATTTTGTGGATTAAAAATCTACTCTCTAAGTGGCGGCAGGACAAAATACATTGAAAAGTTAATGCACAAGCTTCTTGAGCCAGTGGCTCCTACTTCTGGCAGAAGGGTTAAAGGAGAAGGAAGAGGGATGAAGGAAAAGGTCTGGTGACTTTTAGAAAGTGGGGGTAGTTACAGAAAAATTACCAAGAATCCCAGGTTAGGAGAGACTTACAGGACAGCAGTAGGGAAGACAGATTCTTGGGGACTGCACCAGATGATATTTAAAAGCCTGAGAGCTTGAAGGTAGAAGATAGGGTAATAAGCAAGAAAGAGGTTACTGACAAAACACTATGCAAGAGCAGATAGCTAAGTCTTTTGTACATGGTAGACAGGTGGAGGTTGGGAACAAGCCAAAACAGACAAGTCAGAAAATAAGAGACACAGAATACTAAAACACAGTGAAGAAAGGAGTAGTTACTGAGAAGAAATGCTGATACTGAAGAAATTAATGTAAAGGTGTGTAGTGAGAACCAAGGACATGTTTTAAGTTCAAATCCTGCATGAATAGTTCAGAGAAACTGGTACTGGGATTCAATCCAGAAGCCACCTGTTGTGAAACAGGCACCAAGATTGTGACACCAAGGTCACAATTGACATGTTGTAGAGCACGCTCTTCACCATGATATTTTGTTTTGCCAGTATACACCTCGGCCTAACCCATTCAGCCTAACTGATAAACTGGTGATAGAACTGATAAATTGGTGGCAGTCAGGCCAATGTAGCAGGCTGAACAATATTTACACAACAGCTGGAGCACGAAATATCTTTTCACTGATGACCATCCATTTGATAAGTGTGTGTTTTGCAATTTACAGGGCTTGTGTAGGTGATGGTAGAAGCATGCATAGGTCAAGTCTTACAGTGGGGTCGGTCACAAGGGGAGAAGCTTTCTGCTCTTGCATGATGTTTTGCCAGTCATATCTGTCTCGCCTGTTGCTGTATCTTCTACCTAAGTTAATCTCTCGGCACTTAAATACATCCAGCGCAGTTCCCAGCAATCAGTCTTTCCTTTACATCCCGCCCAGGAAGTCTACGCTGACCTGGGATTAGAGGTGATATATCCATAATGCTCCCTGTTTCCTGAACCTCATCAGTCCTTCATCCCTCTTCCTTCCCTGCAACCCTCCTGTGAGGAGGAGGAGGAGGAGGAGGAGGAGGAGGAGGAGGAGCCGCCACTGGTTCCAAAAGCTTGCCCATTTATTTTACTTTCATACGTTTTCTTCTGCTGCCACTTTGCAAGTAGATTTTTTATCTACCCAATTATACTGTTCAAAGAGCTGTCTTCAAAGAGTTTGAATGACATCACATATTACCCCTACTACATACTTCTGTGTGAAACTTTCTTCCTCTACTGTGAGTTACCGAAGAACAACGTGCCATAACAATTTAGTAAATGGAAGTAGAAAAAGCGAGACTGCTTTGATATTTTCATCTCTAAAATCTGCAATTACCCGTAATGGACAAGTGCAGAGCATGGGTACTTACAATTTGTAACTCGTGAATTCCAGTTTCAGGTTTTTATAAATAAGCAATTGTGTATCATAGTTTTATGTAACACAGTCCAGCTCACGCTAAGATGACAAATATTGTAACTGGTTTTGATGACATTGTCATTAGACAATGGTATTGAGAAAAATTGTACTTAACATCTTCACAAAGCTGAGTAAATTTGTTCTCACCTTCTGACATGACACTTGACTATAGCTGTTAAACAGCTGATGAAGCATTATCAAGATATGAAGTAAATTTCTTTCATTTAGATGACTGTTCAAATCTAGGAGGAGAAGAAGAAATGTTATAACCGCTTTTGAAAGTATAATATGATTATATCATAGCCAAATGAATCTGATTGTTAGCAACTGCAACAGGATCTGGTAATGTGGCTTTTGCCAGCATGTTTATGCATACCTCATCTCTTCCACATTTCCCTATCACTCCCCTTCTCTGATCAATGTCAGGTTCGAAATGATATGAACTGTGTGACTTATGCCAGGAATTTATCTGAATTTTGAGAGTATGTAGGAGTGGTAAAATCTAAACACTGAAATCAATATTGGTGCTACAGCTAAGAAGTAATTGAAAGAGAAATAAAGGTACATTTGACAGGCTGGTATGAAGGTCGCAGCAGATGACTGGTCTCCCAGGCTCATTTGTGTCGAAAAAAGAAACCACATCTGCTGCCCCTGATCAAACCAATTAAGAGCATAGAAGTAACATAGTAAAGTATATCTTCTAGCTGGGGATTTGTGAAAGTACACTTAAGAAGGCTAAAACATAATGGCTATAGAATGAATGTTTCACTCTGCACCGGTATGTGCGCGGATATAAAACTTCCTGGCAGATTAAAACTGCATGCCACAATCAAACTCTGGACTTTTGTCTTCCACAGACAAGTGTTCTACCAAATGAGCTATCCAGTCACGACTCTTGACAAAGCTTGGTTGGCAGGAGATGAGATACTGGCAGAAGACAGACATGCTCCGGTAGCTCATTCAGTACAGCATTTGCCTGCCTGAAAACCAGTTCAACTGTCCACAAATCGTCAGGCAATAGCAGAGGCATGGAGAGCCCAAATGAAGAGGCTTCCTCTGGGATGTGACATGTCTGTAGGGCTCCGCAACCCCAAGATGGAGGTGGCCAGTTATGTAACATAAAACTATGGAATAATCTAGTATGATCGAAGCAGAGGCAACATAGTGCAGCCCATTTTCCTGGGAGGAACTGAGGAAGGAGCACCACATAGTAGTGTGTCGAGTTTATTGAATAACCACCAAGTGGTGATCTATCTTATTTGCACTTGCAAATCGGCACCTGTTAAAGTCAAAGCAAATGTTGGACAAGTAATCGCTCCTCCAACCAAACAGTCAGCCATTTCATACCCACACGACCTGGGACCAAGAGGACAATTTCAGCAGATAGCACGCATAAGGTCAGAGAGAATATCATGAATAATATATAAAGCAGGGTAAAAAAGTAACCTCGATCAATGACCTGAATACTGTTCGTTGAGTCACTACAAATTAAAAAGTGGTTGAGGGAGGTTTAGTGAAACATAGTGCTCTGTTAATGGGTACCTGCTCCGTAGAAACCCCTGACATTCCCAGTAACAAACGTCATTCCCGAACAATGGGAGACGTAAGAGCATGTCCTGTCCTATCCACAGTTTTAGAGCCACGAGTGTAAATGAAAGCAGAATCCTGACACTCCTGAAGAACTGAGAGGGATACATAGCAAAAGTTCATGTGAGTGACGAACTTTATGTCCTTGACACAGGTCATGCAGGCCAATCCTAA
The DNA here is from genome assembly GCF_023864345.2 of Schistocerca serialis cubense. Classification (NCBI taxonomy): domain Eukaryota; kingdom Metazoa; phylum Arthropoda; class Insecta; order Orthoptera; family Acrididae; genus Schistocerca; species Schistocerca serialis. The sequence continues at coordinate 60,323,277 of NC_064642.1, read as the reverse complement.
CTCATGGTTTGGGTACTAATGAAAGAGAGGAGGGGGGGGGGGGGGGGGGTGGAAAACCTGGGGAGCACATACAATCTGTTGGACAGTCCTCAGGTGCACTTCAGCTGATGGACCCACACTTTGAAGATGTCAACTGATATACTAGATTATTAGGAAATTGTCAGAAGGTAACTGTGTAAGTGAGCTACAGTTGGTACTGTCTAAACTGTGGCTCACAGTTCTGCCAAAGAATACATCAGCCCATAATTTCATTGCATATCAATGCAAATAACGTGCATTTTTGAAAGCCATAATTGTTCTTTGCATAATGTAAAGGCAAACTGTAGTACATCAGCATTTGCGATTTAGCTCCTGAAGTCATGTACCTGTGATACTGGTACCAGAGGTACCTCAAGTACTATCGTCTCCTGCGAATTGCCTCCTCTGCAGACAATACTGGCTCTGTCAGTCCTCGTCCACTGTGAGTGGCATATCAATGGTAGATCTAGGTGTCCTCCACAGGGTGAGACAGAATCAGGGAGGACTCAGGATGTTTTACTGATCCCCCCCGCCCCCCCTCCCTCCCTCACCAAGAAGTTTGAGGTGCTGCCTTTCATAGAAACTGAGTTAGTGGGACTCACTCCACCTGTTCAGACTGGTGTCAAGAGGAGGCAAAAGCAAAAGGATGAGGTCTACTAATCGTCAGCAGTTCAAACATATGGCGAATGATGGTACCCCCTAGGGAAATTGTGGCAATCGACAGGAAAGGATACCAGATGCATTCAGTGTGTATGCCTGGAAGCTTCATTCAACATGTTGAAGAGGCTATTCCAGCAGCCAGTGAGGGAACTGGGTGCAACTAACTGCACAGTGGGGTGCACGTCAGAACAAATGATGCCTCTTGTCTGGGCTCCGATGTCATACTTCGGTCATTCCAGCGACTGGAAGAGAAGACTGAGAAGACCAGCCTCGTGCATGGCATTTCAACGAAACTCACAATTCGCTGCATTCCCCCAGAAATGATTGTTGCCCTTTGGTTCTGAGTCAAGTGCAAGAGCTGAACCAGATACTTTGAAGGTTCTATGACAAACTAGGCTGTGACTTACTGGACTTGGGCCATAGGGTTGAGAACTGTAGCATCCCCCTAAATGGGTACACTACGTATCAGAGGCTGCTACTCAGGTAGCCAACTGTGTGTGTGAACTGCACACAAGTTTTTATAGATTACGAGACTCTCCATCCAATTCAGATAATTACAGTGTACGATACACAGAGGTACGAGTGCAAGATTAAAAAGAAAAAGCCTCCGACAGGTGAGAGTATTAAAATCATAATGCTACACTGCTGAAGCATTCGCAACGAAGTCCCCAAGTTCAAAGCTCTCGTGATGAACAGTACAGCTCATATAATAATAGGTACAGAAAGCTGGTTGCAACCTGAAATTGATGGCAGTGAGATGTTTAGGGAAAATTTCAATGTATATCAAAAGGATAGGCAACTGGGAAATGGAGGTGGTGTATGTATTTGTCACAGTAGACAGGACAGAAGTGAAGCTGAATGTGAGTGTTTGGGCAAAACTCAGTATCAAGGATGGGCATAAAATGATACTTGGATCCTTCTATCGTCCTTGGATCCTTCTATCGTCCACCAGACTTGTCTCTCGATGTAACCGAATATGTAGGAGAATACCTCAGTTCATTTTTATTTAAGTTCCCCAATCTTATTGTAATCACTGGTGGAGACTCGACTCATCCAACAATTAATTGGGAAAATTACAGTCTTGTTAGTGGTGCGTGTGATAAGACACCCTTTGAAACTTTACTAAAATATCATCTCAGCTGTTTGTCTAAAAGAAGCTCGTTTTATTTTGTACATGATGTATTCTATTTCAGGCTGAAATCCATAAAAAGAAATTACTTAATTTTCATTGTTACAATCAATGTGTACTAGCTCTGAATGTGTAGTTGAAATTTTCTTCTTTTTAGAAACATTTGAAATTACGAAATATTTGGCACACTTAAAATTTCTATTATTAATTACACAAATCATTGCAATTTATAACATTTATTTCTGGATTAATTTACAAAATAATAATAGAAATTAATAGAAAATCATTTGTCAAGAAAATTTGTAAACTCTATGGAATACTGTTAGTACCGCAGAATGGAGTAGTGGTAGGCATGTCTCTGATGTGATCGGACATGTTTTTATTTTTGGCAAAAACAATGTAAATTTCGGTTTTTTTAAGTGGAAATTGTAAAGACAGTGTGGTAGAAAAATGTGAGAGAATAAAATTAACATAAAAACAGAAATTACTGCTCAGGCAATTTTCAGAAGTTATTACATCACTTGGAACCATGAGAACCTATAATGTCAAAGATTTCAGCTTCAACAATCAGTCCCTAGAAGTGATGAACTGGGGCCAACTAAGACAAAGAAAGATAAGTAAGAAGTTTATCAATAAATCTAACTCCTCTCTAAGCTTATTAAAACAGTTAATTTTGAAGTCAGTGACAATCTACAAAAGATGTGAGGGAGGGGTAGATTACATTGGGACTCCACTAACAATGGAATTGGATCTAATGGCAGCAAATAGACCTGACCTCTTTGAAGATGTCCACATTGAAACTGGTATCACTGACTATGACAGGGTTGCGGTAACAATGATGACCAAAGTGCGAAGGACAACTAAACCAAGCAGAAGGATACATATGTTCAGTAAACTAGATAAAAAGAATCAGCTGTGTCAGATTTTCAACACAGGGCAGGAGCATGTAGAAGAACTATGGCTGAAGTTTCAAAGAACAGTCAACAATGCACTGGATGGAGTAGAACAGTTCATATTGGGAGAGGGAGCCTCCATGGCATACAGTCACTGTAAAAAAAATAAAATTCTGAAGGAGCAGAGATTACTGCACAATAGATGTAAAACAAAGCGTAGGGCTATAGATAGAGAGATGCCGAATGAAACGAGTTTGGCTGAAGATAGCAATGCTTGACGCCTTCAACGACTACCGTAGCAGAATATTGTCAAATGATCTTTCATGAAACAAAGGAATTCTGGTGGTATATAAAGGCTATAAGTGGCATCAAAATTAGCACTCAGTCACTAACGAATGAGACAGGAACTGAAACTGAGGGTAGCAAAGCAAAAGCTTAAATGCTTAACTCCATTTTCAAATGTTCTTTTACAAAGGAAAACCCATGGTAATCAGCCCAATTTAATCCTCATATCACTGAAAAGATGAATAAGTAATTATTAGTGTCATTGGTGTTGAGAAACACGTGAAATACAATTGAACACAGCTCCAGGACCCAAAGGAATCCCTGTCACATTCTATACTGAATTTGCAGCTGAATTAGCCTCTCTCCTAACTATAATCTACCACAGACCCCCAAAGAAAGAACAAGGTCCAGTGTTTGGAAAAAAGCACTAGTTACACTTCCCTACAAGAAGGGTAATAAAAGTGATACACAAAACACCAATTCGTTGTAGAATCTTTCCGAGTTTGCACATAATGAAGTATCTTGAACAGAATGACCTCCTCAATGACTACTAGTACAGATTCTGAAAACCCAGATCATGTGGGGAGTCAGATAGATGCAGTACTTCTTGACCTCCGGGAAGCATTTGACTCTGTAGCACACCTACACTTATTGTCAAAAGTACAATCCTAAGCGGTACCAAATGAAATTTGTAACAGGATTGAGGACTTTTTGGAGGGAGGATACAGCATGTTATCTTGGATGGAGATTCATCATCAGATGTATAAGTAACTTCAGGTGAGCCCGTGGAAATGTGTTGGGACAATTACTGTTCATGTTGTATATTAATGACCTAGCAAACAATATTAATAGTAAAATCAGCTTTTTGTGTATGATGCAGCTATTTGTAACTAAGTACTATCTGAGAGAAGCTGCATAAATGTTCAGTCAGAACTTGATAAGATTTCAAAGAGGTAAACAGATTGGCAACTTGCTTTGAATGTTCAGAAAAGTAAAACTGTGCACTTCAAAAATGAAAAGATGTAGTATCCTATGACTTTAGGAACGAGTCACTGTTGTAATCAAGCAACTCGTACAAACACCTGGGTGTAACAGTTTGTATGGATATGAAATGGAATAATCACATTCCCTCAGTCCTGGGTAAAACTGGTGGTAGACTTCAATTTGTTGGTAAAGTACTGTGAAAGTGCAATCAGTCTACAAAGGAGATTAATTACAACTCACTCATGTGACCGGTTCTAGAATATTGAACAAGTGTGTGAAACATGTATCAAACAGGACTAAGAGAGAATATTTAACATATACAGATGGGTAGCAAAAATGGTCACAGGTTTGTTTAATCCACGGGAGAGCATGACAGAGATACTGAAGGAACTGAACTAGAAGACTCTTGAAGATGGACGTAAACTATTCCGAGTAAGCCTAATAACAAAGTTTCAAGAACTAGCTTTAAATGATGACTCTAGGTGTATACTACAATCTCCTATGTATTGCTCACGTAGGGATCATAAGGGTAAGATTAGAATAATTACAACATACATAGAGACATTCAAACAATCTTTCTTCCTGCACTCCATATGTAAATGGAATGGGAAGAAATCCTAATAACTGGTACTGTGAGACATACACTCTGCCATACACCTCATGGATGGTGGTTTGGGGAGTATGTACGTAGACTTAGATGTGGACGTGATGAGGATATATTCCCACTTCAGCAAGGAGACAAAGGAACCAGTGGCCAGTCTTACTCCACAGTGACTGACTGGATCAGATTGTTTCCAAGCTGAAAGTGCTGCCGAGTCATAAATCTAGCAACCATAATCCATTCGGAAGGAGACCAGGGTTGGTAAATATGGGGGAGAGTAGCACGATCTGCTCCCTACGAGGCGTGGGCAAGGAAGCAGAGAGCATTACAGTTTCGCATGTGGCTAGTCTTTAACTGACAAATATGGAGCAGCTATGTCAGCTTTTTATTGAAGAGTAGTCCCAAATATCAGGACTGCAACAAATGTCCACACACTGGGTACTCAAATACAGTTTTGCATGAAGATGGACTGTGGCCTGATAGTAGATATGCACGGCTCACAGTTTCAAGGAAGAGAACTGGAAGCTATGGGAAAAGGTCCGAGCATATAACAGTTCCATCTGCTTTTATTTCTTCGTTTGTTGTCCTCAGTGTTGACGTACTACGTTGCAACAATGGCTGAAAAAAATGGGTTGTGGATTCCAAAACTGACTGCTGTAAATAATGTAGCCGATGGTGCACAGTTGCACTCCACAGTACTTTACTTTCACTTTTCACAACCCCCTAATAATACAGTTATATGGCCAGTGCACTATTGTTTAAACTTTCGATAAGCCTCATCAATAGTTAGCAGACGAACCTCCATATACTGCTACAATAGTTTACGACCACGATTTGAGGACTCAGTCATTTGGCTACCATCCATTCAAGCAGTTTGCGGAGCATACTGGATTTTCACCTGGTTAAGGGTGATCCTCTCTCCCACTGAACGGAAAACATTTTCTACACAAATACAGTTTAAGACTCTCAGTAGATGTGGTCTCTGAATAAGTCAGATGTTGGGTCAGCTGATTACAAATACAATTAGTGCCTAAACTGCATCATGCGATGCCCAAAGCAGCTCCCAGTTACTGAAAGGTTCATTAGACAATTCAGCATGACAGAAGTAAAGGATAGGAAGATTTCTTCAATTTCCCTTTAATGCATTTGGTAAGTAACTAGGTGACAAGAACACACACTGTGGTGTCACCGACAGACACCACACTTGCTAGGTGGTAGCCTTTAAAAGGCCGTGGTCCGTTAGTATACGTCGGACCCGCGTGTCGCCACTATCAGTGATTGCAGACCGAGCGCCGCCACACGGCAGATCTAGAGAGACTTCCTAGCACTCGCCCCAGTTGTGCGGCCGACTTTGCTAGTGGTGGTTCACTGACGGATTGCACTTTCATTTGCCGAGACGATGGTTGGCATGGCCTTCAGCTGCGTCATTTGCTGCGACCTAGCAGGGCGCCATTGCCAGTTACTGTTGGTGCTGTGAGGCATGTACCGTCAAGGGCGATGTTCGCCATTTATGGATTGAAGTTGGGTATTCCAACAGCTACGTCCTTTTTTGCTAAAGTCTAACTTCCTTGTCCTGTTCCAGACTTCGCGCCGGCCTGCGTGAGCTGGGGCGCGTGCCTTTCGGCTTCCTCTCGTAGTGGGTTGGCTCTCTTGCCAATCCACAACACACACGTGGTCACAAAGCGGGTCATAAGATGTTCAGCAAGAACCAATGTAACTGATAAGACAAACAGGCTCTATTTATCCTCTTAAATATTGTTTGTTGTGTTCGTACTTACATATTTTCGATGGCAAATAAATGTTTCCCTTCTTGGTACTTTACCAAACACAACTGATTGGGAATGTAAGTTATGAAGTTTGTTTTGGCCATTAGTAAACTTTATCACTGTCAATTCATCAATTCCAATACTATAGTCAGACTTTGTTTATCAAAGATGGAAATTCATAACCTAATTTTCAGGATTCAGTACTGGCTACAACAAATTGAAATGACATGATGGACAGTGTCAACACATCTTTGTGAATTACCAAAAAGGATTGTGATGTAGATGGTGTTTGTTCATTTCTTACGGCAAAAAAAGATCACAGTTCCTAAGACATGACTGCAGATATGTGACACCAAACATTTACTTGTAATAACTGGTATCTAACAGTGAAGTCATAGCTTACCATGCATGTTCTGGACTTTTCTCCTATAAATGAATCCCTCAAAACCTGTGTTAATTTGCTGGCTCTAAATGGAAGATGAGCCCCTTTCTTTCCTAAGGCTCTTATACATTCCTTCAATGCTAATAAGGATTTATTGATTTCTGCACCTTCCATCCCTGTGAAAAAATGTGCACAGTCCATTCACATGCAGAAATTTTAATATCATAAGAATTAATTTATGTATTGTATAGCACTCCTATGCCATGCAAGAAATATTTTTGCTGTTAGCAGCACTGGTGGTTATCCATTTTCGATTTAAAGTCAATGTGAGTGTGTGTGTGTGTGTGTGTGTGTGTGTGTGTGTGTGTGTGTGTTTGCAAAATGTGTGAAATTAACAACTTGAAAAAAGATACAACATCTTAATTGTGCTTGATTGTCTTCATATTTTATTAATTTACTTGTGACCTGTATAAACCTATAGCAATGAAATAAATGATCCACCTAAACATTTACAACTTGTTACATATTCCTTTATCTGATCTTTATATGGAGCCACCAACTTCACAACTGCATCATTTAAATAATAGAAGCAAACTTTCTTATTAATCTAAAACTAAAATGAAAGAGGAAATCTTTTCTATCAACAGTTGCAATGGACAATTAATCAAAAAAGTACGAAAAATGATTTTCTAACGAATTTTGTGGGGCTTACTTGTCTGTCTATTAGCCGATGAAGTATCTGCTCCTCTTTCATTGCCAGCCAAATCTATGAGGGAGAATTTCCCATGAACTTTATTTATTCCTGTTACCCTCAAAACAATTTGGAAAACAGCATGCGATCGCGAAGAATTCGTATTTGCTGATGTCTGTCCAGATGTCCTATGTTCAAAAAGTTTTAAATCAATTACAAAATATTGTTATTCAATAACAAGTACAGCACACAGAACTTTTTTAAAAAAAGTAGTAGTAGTAGTAGTAGTATTGAACATTTAACCATGTATTAAAAGTTTTTACAGTCCTATTCAGAACAGGGTCAACAGAAATTACTAGTAGTTTACTTCCATATTTTACTTATAAAATTCTTTGTTATTCTATAATCAATTTCAATACTTTAATCACAAATTCCAGCCCATTTCTATAATTAATCCTCTAATAAGGTGAAACTGAAGACTGAGTCACAAAGAAGCCATTAAAGTTAACAACACAAAACATACCTTGCATTATTTCCATGCTGTATTAACTTGAGAACTTCTTCCACAGAGTCAACTACTGTTTCGGTCAGACCAACTATTTGTACTTGCTGCTTTCCATCTTCTAAAACCCTCAACTTTGATTTATTGGCTAAGAGGTCAAATACTTTGCCACTATATATCTCAAAAAAGCTGGCAGACACCATTAAGTTCAAAGGCTTGTATTTTGAGGACCTCAGAAAATTAAAAACATCTTTTGCTGCCATTGCATATATCCCTGTTGTACAGTCTTGGGTTTTTCCGTGGAAATCTCCACCCATTGTATGTGTCTTTCCGCTACCTGTTTGGCCATAAGCAAAGCAAGTTGCCATCCCTCCTTCAAAAATTGTTTGCACCAAAGGTTTCGCAGTGTACCTAGTAAAATAAATATATGTAGATTTAACTTCATATACAATGTCAAAACAGTACATTAGCTGCTAAAAAAATTATAATTGACACCTGGGATACTACTAACTTGTAAACAAGTTCGTTGGAACAGGTTTCATCAAATGCGTAGTCAAACCTGAATATCTGATTTTCCAAGTATTTTGTGAGGTCAACTTTAGTTTTAGGTTCATGGACTACCATCTGATCCTTTGTAGGGACAGTGATAACATCAACTTCTTTTCTGTTCATTTCTGGAAGATAAGACATCACAATTATAATTCCCACACGCTACACAGTTTCTTTTCTTTACAATGAAATCTAAATGGAAATGTACACACACACACACACACACACACACACACACACACACACACACACACACACACACAAATATAATGCAGAAGTATGTACAGAGGGGGTGCAGAAAAATTTAGACACACTTCGTTAGTATCTTTGGAGCAAAGTCACATGTTGCTGCAATTTTACGTGGCAGCATAGGCCATTGTTTTCTCAACACATCTTGGTGCGAATTTTCCAGTACATGACAGTGCAGCAATGAATGAAGTAAGATGGTCATCTGAGCAAATCAAGGCCATATTGAAGTGGTACTGCAAGTACAAAAACATGATGGAGGTACAAAGACAATGGCATAATGTGTACCGAACTCAGCCACCAACACATACAACAATTTACCATGCTCTGAATAAATCTGAAGCCAACAGTACTGTTCAAGGCGTGCAAAAGAAAAAGTCTGGTTGACCAAACCCATTAACAAGTCCACCTTCCAGCACTGCTGCATTGCATCATTTTACCAGGTAACATAACAAAATCTGTGAAGCAGGGTGCACGCGAGAGCAGTGGAAGCCAATCAAGCATACATTCCAAGACCACTGCACGCTATGAAAGAGGATGACCTGGATGGAGTACTGCGAACAGTTTGAAGGCATGTTTCTTGAGGATGAATGGCTTGCGTGGATGGTTATCTTGTCTGACAAGGTGCAATTCAAACTGAATTGTACCGTAAACTGCCATAACTGCACGTACTGGGTTCCTGAAAATCCCGCCATTCACACAGGCAATTGTATTAATCGATCCTGGACAATGGATAGGTCGAAGAGGAGCTGTTGAGTACCATCATGCTCTCCAGACCTTAACACCTCTGACTTCTACCAAAGAGACACTTTGAAAAATGAAGTTTATCAACAGAGGCCAGCTACAGTTAATGAACTATTAGAAACCATTGAGGGGTCTTGTGCGGCTATCATACTGGCAACACTGACAGCTGTAACTATCAACAGTTCAGCAGCACTGATGTCGTTCAGCTGCTAATGGGGGTCACTTTGAACACCAAGCAACCTTTCCCCCCACTGCAAGAATTGAAACGTCGTCATTTTGTTTCATTAATATTGACTATCAAAGAGAGCCTACATTTTTTTGGACCCTTCTGTATATTTTACTGGTATATGCATTCTGGCAGAATTACTAACATCAACAATTATTAAGTTCTGAGATGTATATATAATATGGAATGGTGAAAGATTAAGAAACTTCGTTTGTTTCGTGACTTGTGTAATGATGGCTGCAATCCTTGAAAGACACATTTCCTTCAGTACTCATTTACTTAATAATTAGGCCAACTGATGTTTATGGAGTACTGACACTTCGGCTGTAAGTGAATCTTGAAATAGTTGATTTTTTCTTTAAATTTAATTATGAGCAGATGAGATTTTTTAGAGACTATGTCTGGCATTCCTCATAGGCTAATTCCTAGCTTTTTCTACTGCACTACCACTGGAGGCAATGAACAATTTGTAGGCTAGTGGGAACAAAAGGATCAGGGGTCACTGGCTGGAACAGAGACCAGTGGATGTGGAGTCACCATCTAGTGCATTTCGAAAGGGTGTAAATAAGTAAGAAGTGAAACTGGCCACACACATCCGGTGGAAACGAGTCAACATATTTTTGAACTTTGTGTTGTGGTACATGTTAAGTACCACAGAGTGCAGCATTTCCTCAGAGACTACTATTGTATTTTTATCACAAAATGTGTTTCACAGGTGGCCCCTGCCTCTTACAAGATAGAACTGTGATGAGATATAAGTAGGACGTACTGGGTGAGTGTACTGACCAGATCCACATTTTATGTGGGCATGACAACCAATCAGCTGTCCATCCCAATGAATAGCCACTGCCAAACTGTGCCCAAGAGAAGCAATGGCCATCAAGCGGTGAAACACACTGCTGAAAACAGCACACACTATTTCAATAACTGCTTCACGGTCCTTGTCATCTGTACCCTCCTACCCTCTACTCTCCTCCCCAATAACCAGCATCTCCCTTGCAAGACATCCTCTGATCTTGTAATTCTCTTGGCATAAATTTTTAATAGACCCCCCCCCCCCCCACATACACGCACACCTGCATTGCTAACTTCACCCATCCTACATTCAAACCCTCTGCCCTGCAGTTTCCCCTTCCCCCAGTCTTCCCCTCCCTACCTACTCACCCACATCACTGTGCGCATTGCACGAACACACCACTGTTGCAGGTGCCTGTACCGTTTCCCAATACCTGCCTGCCGGCCAGACACCTAATGTATCCACACCACAGCAGATGCTATTTGGAGCCACCCACCATCAGTGTGGGCTCATATGTTGGCAACACAGCTGGCTGCAGCAGTGTCCTTCCTGCCAGGCTCGTGGTTCCACAAATGATCGAAGAGAGCTAGACATGCTGAGGGTTAACCTCCATAACCTCTCCTCTCACTGGATAACTGCAACTGACAGAAGAGCTGAGACTGCGCACTGGGTTGTTGGAATCAGCATCAGATGTTGGTTAAGGGGTTGGGGTATTTATGTTGGTGCTTCCAGTGCATACTGTGGCAGTGAGGATAACTATGACATAATGCTGGTTTTCGCTCACTATCAGCTCTCTAAGTGACTTCAGACTTCTGCAGCTTCACCTTCAGAGGCTCTTTTCTACTGGTTTGGCACATGAATTCTTATTGTTGTGTTGTATCTACCCTTCCTTAAAACACTGTGTTTTGTCACTAGTACGATGGTATCACTTTGCTCCCATGATGTCATTATGCTTGCACGTGGTCATTCCCCCATGCTGTGATAGCTTCTGGGTGGGGTTTGCTGCAACTTACTCTGCATTTCCTCCTAGCTGGCAGTGTATTGGTCACTGACACACACAGTTTGGC